>NC_058131.1:704285557-704307055 GCF_016433145.1 Gracilinanus agilis
TTCTTCTTCTTCTTCTTCTTCTTCTTCTTCTTCTTCTTCTTCTTCTTCTTCTTCTTCTTCTTCTTCTTCTTCTTCTTCTTCTTCTTCTTCTTCTTCTTCCCTCTCTCTCTCTCTCAACTGTAGAAATTGAAATGCAACCTGTTTCACATCTGGGAAAGTCTTGAAACTACCACCCATTCAGAAAGTCCCTAATGTTTCCTCAAATCAGAAATAATATGAGAGGCAACTAAGTAGCTCAGTGAATTAAGAGATAAGTCTACATATAGGAAGCCTTGGATTCAAAGCTGTCCTCAGACACTTCCCAGCTATGTGACCTTAACAAGTCACTTAACCCCCATTGTCTATAGACCTTACTACTCTTCTGACTTGGAACCAATACACAGTATTAATTCTAAGAAAGAAGATGAGGGTTTTTTTAGTTAAAATTAGTTTAAAAAATCAGATGATGTAATCTTAAACCCTGGTTTGTATTCTATTTATTGCTTTCACATAATATATAAAAATCCATGCAAAATCTTTATTTGGAATCCAGCGCCTTTATAAAAGAACTGGTCATGATTTGTTGTGCAATTGTATGCCTTGTCAATAAATCTATATGCACTGAATCTTGAACTGTTGTTTCCATAGTTATGGCAGATTCCATACTATTGACATAACTATTAGCATTCTTTGTTTTGCATTCTCTGACCTTCATTTCAAAAAGATATTCTTCTCCTAACTAAATACCAACAATAATGAAAACCAAGAAAATCACATGTCAACCTTACAACTCAACAATCCAAGAGAAAATCAGATTAGAGAGTGAAATAGTAACAAATGATCCTGAAAATATTTGATGTATAATTGTGATTGTGGTGTGGTTCTAGAATGGTTACTGACATTACCAGTTTTTCAGAAGAACAGCATAAAAGATCTTATTAGAGATATATGTGTGGGAGAAAAAAATCAGTACTTCTTATAGCAATAGAAATGGATACAGCCTTTATAATGCAGTTATATTTAAATAATTTCTAATGATTCAGAGCAGTGATGCACCAGAATTTTAAAGAGGGGGCCAAAGGAAAGGAAATGCTCATCTGTCCATCTGTTTCTAAGGCAACTCTTTTGAAGTTTCATTATATTGTATCCTACTCATTGTATTCTTCAGATTAGGAATAATGGCACCCAGACAGATAGAACATTTCATAGGGCTGCATCTAGCCCACCGGCCATAGTTTGCCCATCACTGATTTAGAGGATAGCTAGCAGTAACTAGTGTACCACCTACAAATGACTTAACAAAGAACATGGAAAAGGATTCAAAAAATTAGGGAGACATGAGTCATATTCATGGTGCAGCTCTGTAGGAAGTAAGTATATTGGTTGGGAAAAAAGACACATAGTACTATGGATTTAAAGCTGAAGAGTGTTGTGGGCAGTCTGATGCTTCTGGATTGGGCCTGCTAGAGAGATGACCCAAAGTCCTCAAATGGTATAAGGACCAAAGCTGAGTAAGGATGGAAAGCATAAGTGAACACCAAGGTTGAGGTAGTGAACACCAGATGTCACATATAATTGCAGCTCAGCTGAGCACCAGTTCTTACCTACAGTGCCCAGGACTAAGTGACTAAGTGAGAAGCTGGGAACTAAATCACACAGCTTCTGTGGTTACTTGTCTTTGGAGTTGAGTTAATAGATAGATGATAATGATGAGGATAGATCTTGATAATAATTGGACTGCTATTTAGCTAAAGTATTCCCTTTCCCCTTAGATGCAAAGGTATTAGAATGATCTTTAGGATAATAACAGCTTTCACCTAAATAAGTTTTAAGAATTTAATTATAATAAACTCAGGGGAAGGATCAAGGTTGAGGAAGAAGGTGTTGGGAATCTATGCTAGACTATAGATGATTCAGTTGGACTATCAATTGATAATCAGGTTGTATCTTTTGGCTGGAGAGGTTCCTCTCCCTCTCTGGTGCTGGTCAGGCCAGGCACCTTGGCCCTGACTAGGCAGTGTGAGTTTGGTGATGTTCTTCTTGATAATCAAGTCTTTGGTATATCTCTTACAGCTCTATTTAGTAGTTGATGATGTGGTTATCAATGAAAACAGGATATAGGTAACTTGAGCAGGTTGATTGGCCTACCCATCCACCACCTGGGGCCCCTTTCTCACGACTGAGAGTGTGATTCAGCTCTTGCCTTTTTATAGTGCTGGCAGCAACTGCCTTTTGCCCCTTGGCTTATGGCATCTCAGTAAATTCCAACTTCTAAACTGTTGGTTGTCACTCATCCTATTCTCCATTTTCTTATCATAAATTGATATTACAAGAGGAAAAAAATAAGCTGAAGGGACTTTACAGTTCATCTAGTCCAAATCATTTACTTTACAGATGAAGAAACTAAGGCCTGTAGATGTGTAGAGATATGTCCAATATCACATAGATAATAACTACTAAGTCAGGATTCGAATGAGCAAATGTATCCTTTGATTAATTCTTATTACAATGTTTATTCAAGTGTGTGACATAGACTTCATTGAGGAACTGAAATAATTACATTTCAACTAAAAACCTGTTCTTTGAAACAAATGCAGTGTTCTAAACCTTTCAATTAGCATCGTATTGCCATGTGTTATATTGAATCTCTGGGAGCTTGAAGATCACCTGTGATTGACAAATAAGTCAGTTAGATGGAATGTTCCCAGGAAGTCGTGGGAGAGGCAGGAGGAGGGGCAGTTGAGAATCCTAAAGGGGTTCTGGGTCTTTGACCTGTGCTGAGGCTGGAGATCAGTGGATCCTGGTCTTGGAGTGAGAGGGTGCAAACATCTCTCTCTGCAAACTCTTCCTGTACTTGAGGTACCGTGCCAACCTGTACCTGACCACCACCTTGGTGTCTACTGCCCCTAGATATTAGGAGTTACATCATCTAGCTATCTAGGTTTCCCAGGGCCCAGGAGGGATCCAGGAAGTGGGCAAGAGACAAAGAAGAGGGTGGAAAAGGGTGGAAATAACTCAACTTTAAGGCTGAAGATCTATTGAAGAAGAAGTCAAAATATTCCAACAGTTTACCTACTCTGGTTTAGTCCTGGCCAGACTGACCCAGAGGGAAGCTACATTGATTCTTCATCTGCCAGCAGTTGAGATTTCATTAGCAACCATTAGAATAGGGTCACCTATACCACTGTCCTTTACCCATATCTTTCTTGTTAATATAAAGTTTAAAGTACCTTCCTAAAGCAGTTTCCAAGCTTGTTTTGGGAAGGGAGACATCACAGTCAGAATACAAGGCTTTATCCTAGCTAAAGAGCCCAAATCAACATATCAATTAACCCCAGGTGGGTCCTGAAGGGATATACCTCTTAGACCTGAAGGATCCTGCCTGGGCAACTGTTACAAGGGAAAAGGGTCATCTTATTTCTCTCTGTACATCAATTTACAATCTCAAACATATCAAGAGACTCCCAATAAATATAACACATGCTTATAGTAATTGTTTGCAAAAGACCACCTTTAGATCTTACACTAACATTTAGAACTTACACAAACTCCTTTAGATCTTACACTAAAAGAAAAAAAGATGTAGAGGAATTCTATAGATAACCCGACAAGATTTCCTAAATGAAGTGAGTATATATTCTAATATTCAGTGACTCTAGTGTTAATGTGGACATTATAGGGTGGTCAGGAAAATGAAAATCATGAATTAAAAATAATAAAAAAGAAAATGCAAATAGTTATAGAGTACATAGAAATCTCAAATAACTCAATAATGAATATTTTCTTTTAGGAAAAAATCAGTAGGTGCTGGACTGATAAAAGGCAAATAATACCATAAAAATGAAAGCATATATTTATAGGCACTTTTCCAACAAAGTATATATCATTCCTATATGAAAAAAGTTTGACTTCCTTCAAAGAGTGAATGGAAGTAGTAAGTTTGCTGGATAATCCTTTGATTATTACTGTTATAATTTAAATTATTATTAATTATATCATAGTTATAACTTTATAACTATAAATTTTATTATAAATTATAATTATACTAAAATGTATCATATGTAATTCTTTATTATAAATGTAATTATATTATTACATTTGCATAATATTATAAATGTAATTCATTAGATTGTGAGTCCCTTGAGATCAGAATTATTGGGGAGTTGGCTTTCTTCATATCACTAGATCTTTAATGCTTGCTATGAAATAGATGCTTAATAAATGCTTTTTGAGTTAAAGACTGTTTCAATAAGTAATACCAGTTGTTATCTCCATTGTCACAAAGTAGATGAAAACCTAAAATCTAAGTTGAAGAGGTGGTGATCCGATCCATGAGTGGTAAAGTTCTCTAGATAGTCTATCTGTGCATTATAACAGGTTAGTTTCACCAAGCCAAGGAACACTGAAGTTACTTGGAAGAGGTCCATAATTACTCAAAAGGATCTGACTCAAAAATCTATACAGAGGGAAAAAGTGGATGATAAAGGCTTTTTATCTGAATTATGACCTGCAGGTAGACAACTTGTGGAACTCCCTCATGAGTACATGGAATATGGTGTACAGTGAGCAACCTCAGATTCATAAGATCTAAATTCAAGGTCCACTTCTTGAATGTACTGATTATGTGACTATGCATAAGTAACATACACATGTGTGTGCCTGCATATATATCTGTATATATTTATATATAAATATCAAAATGCTACAAGTAAATCTCTTAAGTCTATACATTGTAGAATAGGTGCCAATTGGTCAGTATTATTGAGACTTTTTCCTTATGGAGAGCTTCCAATACCAATGAAATCATTGATCTTGTAGAAAAGTGTGTGTGTGTGTGTGTGTGTGTGTGTGTGTGTGTGTGTGTTGTTTGTCCAATACGTGGATGTGGACAGTGAATTTTTGAGTCATGTAAAGCAATTATCTCCCAGGAACTAAAAACATAAGATATTCAGAGGGCACTAGAGTAATGCATTATCATTCTGTAGCTATCAGACTGTAGCTAATTACAAGTAATGAATTATGACCAAAAGAAATGACATCAGAGAAATTTATACTTAAAAGGAACATGATTTGGTCATGTAGGGAAAGCAAAAGATTGCCATTAAGAGATGGTGGGCAAGTCCTCCAATGTTGTGTGTGGCTCCTTTGGTAAAGTTATATGAAAACAAGGATAAAAGTCAGATATGATGGACAACCAAAGATGGGTTATGATTCACACACTCTGGGAATATTCACATTACCCAGATAATAGATACATTTGCATAATTTAAGATATTGTCTTAAGTAATAGGGTACAATGCCCAAAATTCAAGTATACTTGCAGACAGACATGCACTCCTACATGAATACATACATGTTTAGAGCCTGATCTTCAAAACATTATTTTCTTTTAGGGTATACATCAGGCACATTGTTAAGTAAATACCATGTGAAAGAGACAGAAGCAGAGAAGACAGAAAGGCAGAGACAGAGAGAAGAGGAGGGGAAAGGAAGAAAGAAGGAAAGGAAAGAGAAAGAGGTGCTCGGGAAGATTTAACTTTTGAGTAGTGCTTAGAGAACCTTTAGAATAGTGTCAAACTCCAGATCAGTGCCTAAGACAAAATAATACCAACAACAACACTAACAACAAAATTGATGATGATGATGATGATGATGATTATAATAGATAATACTAACAATGATGATAATGTATAGTGTTTATTTTCCATGAAAAATTCTTCAAGTGTGCAATTACCCAGAAAATGTTCTTGTATAAGCACAAAAACAAAATAAGTCAAAACTCTATTTGCCCTCAGAAATACTGAATTCAAATTATAATTATCAGTCACCACTGTCTACCTCTAAATTATTTTCTGTGATCAGTCCATTTAAGACATGGGCAGTTTTATAGAGGAGAGAAAATATCAGTTCATTAAAATTCCAAGTGATCCTTCTAATGAAAACTATTTTTCCATAATTCATATACTGAACTTTAACCATTTTCCTCCTGGTTTCTTCAATTTTGGACTTATATACTACAGTGTATGCTCTGGCAGAGAAGAAACAATCACACCTTTCCTAGCAACTCACCTTGAACATATTAGGAGCTAAATATATTTTTCCTGGATGAATATATGAATGAATGAGGAGACTCTCTAACAGAATACCAACTTTAGATGGGGAAATTTCACACCTTTGTAGCTAATATATGAAAGACCACATTCCAAGGGAAAGGCAAAAATTAACCACATCACCATACAGACAATGTTGAATAATGAATAAAGAGCTCAAATTAGAGTCAGGAATAGGGGTTTAAATCCATCTCAGATACTTGTCATATATGTGACCCTGAGCAAATCTCTAAATTCTCTGAGCTTCAGTGACATCAGCTATAGAATAGAGACAATCACACTAGTACCAATCCTCACAGCATTGTTGTTAAGAGCAAAAGAGAATATGAATACTAAGTTCTCTGGGGATATAAAGTATGGTATAAATGTCAGTTATTATTTCTCTACAGCTATATTTCTTTAAGGTTCACTTGCTTACTGAGACCTATTAATTAAAATATTACAAAATCTACAACAGTGTAAGGATTAAAATTGGGATTTTTGACTCAATAAGAGAGTTATAAAGTAATATTGTAGTTGCCAATTTTAAAATATTATAGCTTAAGTCAAAATGATTTTTAGCAGCTTTTATTTACAAAGAGGTGGAAAGAGTGAAAGTGGGAAATGTAGATAAAGAGACAGATTCTTAACAAGCCTACCAACCCTAAGAGCTTCTCCTGTGAAAAGAAGTCCAGTTTAGCACCCCAGCAGGAAGCTTCCTCAATTCTCAATCTCACATGGATTCTTCAGCCAGAAGTCCACAAGGGCAGCCTCCTCTATAGCCCTAGCTACTCACCCAGCAAGCTGACATAGGATCCAAGGAAAGAGTCTCTTCCAAAGCCAATGAAGGAATCTCTGGAACCAATCTCTCCAAATGCCAAGAAAGGAATGTTAGAAGGCCATGCTCTCAAGCCCACATTGGTCTCTTTTATCCTCCATTTTTTCATGTCATCTCCTGTCTCTCCCCCTTCTTCACAGAAACCAATTACAGTCTTTCAATTTGCTTAGTCCTACCCAGGGCTGGGCAATCCCCTTTGTAGGGAAGAGATTTTGACTTGAGAACTTTCTTACTTAAGTGTTAAGTAGGGGTGCTTTGAGTTCTTGATTGATTGAGTTAAAGTTTGCTGATTGATTTCATTAAAATAGACAAAGAGAGATAATTCTATCTTCACAACAGCAATTAAATTTTGGAAACTAATAGAGCATTTGAAGGTCTGAATTCTCTTGAGAATATTGAATGTCAACATTGTCAACAACATAGAAAATATGTTGTGTTTTTTGTTTTTTTTTGTATTGGAAATACAACATTTCCAATGTTGTATCTGGCCAACATTCTAGTATTGACCTCTAGCCCCATTTTATTTTTTAGTGCTGGCTTCTACAATTTTGGAAGACTGAGAATGTTTGAAGAAATGGAAGTATGAATTAATATACATTTCATAAACCTAATTTATTCATATTTATCAATAGTATTTGCCCTGTCTGTCTTATAATCATCATAAGACAAATGATGCATTTATGTTTTCAGACAAGTCCTTTCAATAATATACCTATTTTTTATTGGTCCTGTGATTATTGGTATAGAAAACTCATAGTAAGTAAAATCCTTCTATTAATTTGGACCAGAAGTTGTTTTTTTTTTCCAACTCATGGACTTAGAGAATTTTCCCATCTATACAGGTATATATGAACATACATAGATATGTACTTGTAAAATATATGTCTAAAACACACATACGAGATCATCAAAATGCAAAAAACTACCACTATTTGTAAAGATACCATTCACCACAGAAATAACACTAGATTTATAATCATGGAATGTATGTTCAAATCTGCTACTTGCTTCCTTATCCATTCTAAAGGAACAATTATGTATAGGATTTTAATGTTCAACTTCTTTTCAGTGATATTATAATAATACTATTACTTATCTCACAAGGTTTTTATGAGGAAAGTGACTCTCAAAAGGAAAAATTGCAAAAATGTGAGGTATTGTTCTCGAGATTACAATGATTATTTCACTAAGAGGCTACAATAATTTCTTTCAGACACAGATTGGAGTTGGCTGAAGAAAGGATTTTTTTTCTGGAGGTTTAATTGGCCACCCCACTGCATTTATCTCACTTTTTACACTATGAACAATATGATATACCTTAGACCCATGTGACTCTCTCCTCAGAAAAAAAAATATTAATAGAGTAATAATAGTTGGGAGTCCCCAGCTAGGATAATACTCAGAGGTTTGACTCTTTGCTCAAGTTTTGTTTTTCTTCTTTACCTTTAACTTAACCCTGGCATCTCTCTTTGGGGCTATGTTAAGATATAGAAAATATCTATGTAAAAGAAGTGACATCATTACAATGCCTTTCTGGGCAAACATAGGGAATACAACTTGTGGAAAGAATAGACCTCCTTCTTAAAGGAACTTTCCTCAATTCTTTTAAGAGGTAAGTACAACGTAGCTTCAGGCAAAACTTAGTATAACAAGATGCCTACAAAGATGAGCCACTTACACCTTCTTTGATTCAGTTTTATATTCTCTTAATTTTCTAATTCTATCTATTTTAGTTTTGTTTCATTATTGATTTCCATTCTGTCCTTTTAACTCCTTAGTGGGGCTAGAAATTTCATTTTTGAACTTCTTCCTGGCCTCTCCAAGACTATGTATATCTTTGTAAAAAATTCACAGATATTAAACAAGTCTATTTTCCAACTCATAGATTGTGATAGGTCAAATGGAATACAATTAAAAAACAACCATATATATGTGTACATACATACACATATATACACACATATGTATACATATGTGTGTATTTACATCTATATATATATGTTCTGCATGCATATATACACATATTCATTTATCAAATGCTATTAATGCCTATATTTATGTCCATATCTATATCTATCTTTCTATAACCCTATAAATCAAACAATAACATATTTATTAAAGACAAAGCATTATCCTAGCTGCTAGTAATAAATGTAGAAAAGTAAGACCCTCCATGATTCTAAGGAGCTTACATTCTGATGAAAAAAGAAAGCATATGTGGGAGCTTTGGGGAAGCTAGGTGGCACAAAGGATAGAGTGATGGGTGTGAAGTCAGGAAGATTTGAATTTAAATCTTTAAATGTGGCCTCAGACACTGATCGGTTATGTGACCCTGAGAAAGTCACTTAATCCTTTTTGTTTCAGTTTTCTCACCTGCAAATTGAAGTGAAGAAAGAAATGGCAAACCATTCCAGTATCTATGTAAAGAAAACCCCAAATAGGGTCAGGAAGAATAAGACACAATTGAAATGACTAAATAACAAGTGAAATCTTTTATATTTGAGTCAGAGAGAAAGGTTCCATGTCCTTAGGATACAACAACAAAGTAAATGATGAAGTAAATTCTAAAGCCTCTAATCTGATGTAGTTTCCATTAATAAAAATCCTATCAATTTCTGTCATTGATCCATTTGACAATGCCAAGGACTTTGGTGGCAGGAACTCTTTATTCTGAGTTTTCAAAAAATGAAACTGTAGCACCAATAGGAACAATTTTTTTTTCTGTTTACAAGACTACTTTTTCACAATAAATACTTCCTAACATGATGAATGCAGACACTGGAATGTTTGTGTATATGCATACATAAAAATGCATATCATATAAGTAGATAACATATATATGCACATATATATTATGTACATATCATTCTTTATCTCTTCCCCTACTTATATTCCCTCTACTATTTGTCTTCTTTCCCATTCCTCCCATCCCAAAATTCTCTTCTTTTTGTTTTTCCCTCCTACTTCTCTTTTCTTATTCTCCATTCTGATCTTTCCCCTCCCACTTCCTTTCCCTAATTACTTAAAAAAACGGATACATGACCAGACATATGCAAAAACATACTGATTAATAGATCTATTATTAAACCTGTAGCACTTCTTCTATTCAACATTTTGATCAATCAATGACTTGGACAAAAGCACAGATGACATGCTAATCATATTGGTGGATGACCCAAAAAGGAATTGGATAGTTATCACAATGAATGACAGAATCACATTTTAAAACCTCATAACTAATTAGAAGAATATGAATCCAGGGGGCAGCTGGGTAGCTCAGTGGAGTGAGAGTCAGGCCTAGAGACAGGAGGTCCTAGGTTCAAACCCGGCCTCAGCCACTTCCCAGCTGTGTGACCCTGGGCAAGTCACTTGACCCCCATTGCCCACCCTTACCAATCTTCCACCTATGAGACAATACACGGAAGTACAAGGGTTAAAAAAAAAAGAAGAAGAATATGAATCCAACAAAATTAAAGGAATAGGAATAAATTTAAAGACCATTAGGTAAGCTAAATCAAAATCAAATATGCAACTACAGATGGGAAAAGCATAGCTAAATAGTGTTCATATTAAAAAAAAGTGAATTGAAGGCTTAATGTATCCATACTGTAACTCGGTAACCAAAATGGTAATACTTTCAATGGTGATATGAATAGAAGAAAAGAAAAGAGAGAGTATAGCTCTGCTCCATTATATCATCACAAGACAACACTAGAACTAGAAGAAGAATGTAGAAATACGCTGATCCAAGCCTCCTACCATAAAAGAGGATAAAAGAGGTAAAATCTGAAGAAAAGAGAGAGGATGATGCTTAAAGCTATGTGGACATTGAGGCATAGATCCACAGTTCAAACCCAGGTACTTAGACTCCAAATCCATATAAGACTATAATATGTTTTATATTGGCACCAAACTTAGAAAACATTTTGCAAAAACTGAAGCAATTGCAGAGGAAGAGTTCTTAGCTTATCTCTTATCATAAGAGAGCTCGTAGTACAAACTGGATTTAAATGGAGGAATGAACATTCAGCTTGGCAAAGAGAACAAAAACTTAGTGGATGAATTTGTTGGTAATGTGAACTTGTTTTAAAAATGGATTACTACATGTGAAATCTATATTAGATTGTTCACCATCTCAGTGGGAGGGAGAGCAGGAAAAGTGAGGGAGGGGAAAGAATTTAAGACTCAAAATTCTTTGTAAAATGTTAGAAACTGGTTTAACATGTAATTGGGGAGGGGAATAAAATGAAATTTAAAAAAGAAATCTAGCGCAGTACAGAAAAAAAATACACAAGTTAAATTCAAGAGATAAGCATCAGAATCCTGCTTTGTGTTCTTAATATTTGCATGAATCCTTTTGACAGTACTCAACAAGTCACTTCTCTATTCCACATGTCAGTTTCAACATGTGTAAATTTGAGATGATATTATTTATAGAACATAAATTTTTACAGCTTCAAGTGAAAGTGTTTAATTATTATTGAATAGGGAGAAAAGTACTAGGAGCAAGATGACAACTTGTCTTTGGAAAACCCGAGAATGACACTTGTTCCTGACAACCTGTCTTTAAGAAACTCTCAGATTGAACCTTTGTCCCAGATTGAAGAATAAAGTATTCTAAACACTTACCATCTGTATTAGAATCAATACTGTGTACTGATTTCAGGGAAGAAGAGTGATAAGGATTAGGCAATGGAAGCTAAGTGACTTGCACAGGGTCACACACATAGGAAGTATCTGAGGTAAGGTTTGAAACCTGGATATCCCATCTCTAGGTATGACTCTCAATCCACTGAACCATCCCTAGCTTCCCCTATGAAGAATAAACTCACACATTTTTTCAAACACCCAAAGCAGAACTCAGCTAAAGACAATTAAACCTTAATTACTTGTCCAATCACTCAAGTCTCTGGCTATTGCATTGAGACCAAGCCCAGTCAGCTTAGACTGTGGTTAGTGTTTGCTACCCAAAATTCAAAACACAAGCCTAGGCCCTATCCCATCTTCCAAAATCTATATAGCACCTTTCCTTCTTCAGTTCAGTGGAAATTTATATTAATTATAATTATATATATATAATATAATATTAATTATAATACTGTAAATCTTTTCCTAGAGCAGTTGGCTTTGTGTGACATCTGTGATCATTATCTCCCTTGTCCTAAATGAAGGACCTGTTGTTAAATATTGTTCTAGTAGTCTTGATTATTTGTCAGTTTGACAGAAAGTATAGAGAGACAGATTTTTTGGCTCTATATAAGAGAAGCTACTTCTTTTTTTTTAAAAACCTTTACCTTCCATTTTGGAGTTAATACTGTGTATTGGCCCCAAAGCAGAAGAGTGGTAAGGATAGGCAATGGGGGTTAAGTAATTTGCCCTGGGTCACACAGCTGGGAAGTGTCTGAGGCCAGATTTAAACCTAGAACCTTCTATCTCTACACCTGGCTCTCAATCCACTAAACTACCCCAGTTGCCCCCAAGAGAATCTACTTAACTGCAAATGCCAACACAAAATGGAAAGGACCACTTCAGAGTAAGTGGACTACCTATCACTGGAAGTTATCAAAAGATTGGTTGACCACTTGTCAAAGATGTTTAAAAAAAAAGATTCCTGATCAACTATGGATGAAATCAAATGACCTCTGAAAATCTATACATTATCTCAATAACTTTGAGCTATAAATTTTATCTTCTATCTTAATGGTATCAAACCCAAATAGAAATAAATGCCAGTAAAGCATATAAATATCTAAGTGGATCTCCTATCAATGTAGAATACAAAATAATATTACACATGTTTTATGTTTATTTATTGAGTTAAAATATTTACCAAATATATTTTAATCTAGTTTGATTTGCTCTCTAGTATCGTAGGCCACAATGAAGCATTCTTGGTATTTGATATCTCAACTCTAGTTAATGTAATAAATAGTCACATAGTCTATATTGGGGTTAAGTGTGCAATTAGTGCCTTTAATTGATCATTCAATAAGCATTCATTAAGTACCTGCAATATTTTTTCTAATAGATCAACAACCAGGACAACCTCAAAGGACTCATGATGAAAAAGACTATCCTCTGCTACAGAGACTATAGATTTTAGACTGAAGAATGCCATTTTTCACTTTAATTCATCTATTAATTTTTCTCTCCTTTAAGTGGTATGGGTCTTCTTTCACAACATAATGAACATAACATTTGAAATCTACATCATATTACACCATCTTAAAGAAGGGGGGAGGGACGGAAAGAAGGGAGAGAATACAAGAAGCAAAATGTCAGAAAATGATTATTGGAAATTATATCATCTGAACTGGAAAAAATAAATAATTTTGTTTTTTATGGCCTATAATAGCAGAGAGTATGCTAGGCACTAATGAAACAAAACCAAAAATGAAAGAGTCTGTTCTGTTCTCTTCTCAGGAAAAGATAAATAATATGTATATAATAATGCTCACACATAAGTCTTAACACATATGTGGCAATATAGTAAATGAAAATGTACTTATTTTTTAATTAAACATTAATCTTATTAATAAAGAGTGGGAGGAAAGCCAATAGCTTCTGGAGAAATGCAGTGTGATCTGTAAAATCATTATATAAAAGGTTTCTCAGATTTTTCATATTCCTTTGCTGAATCATCACCCTTGTAATGTCCCCTAATTTGGAGTGTTTCTGAGGACACTGTCTTGAGCCTTCTTGTCTTCTCCATCTGCATTTCCTTTGTTGACTTCATTGGCTCATATGTGTTTAATTATCAGCTCCATGTAGATGACACCTAAATCACTATATCAAAATATAATCTCTATAATCATTCTTCTGAGCTTCAGACTCACAACACCAGAGCTATTAAATATTTCCAACTTTATGTCCCTGGACATCTCAAACACAAATCCAAAACAGAAACTCATTATCAAACCCCTAAAGACACTTATATTCCAAACTTCCATATTACTATCAAGAATACTACCCTTCTTCCATTTAGCCAGGTCCAAAACTTTGATATCAACTTATATTTTTCACTCTCACTAAAGCCACATACAAAATCAGTTAAAAAATCTAGTGTTCTATCTTTTCTACATCTTTCCCTATGTCCCCTTCTCTGATTTCATGTAGGCATCACCCTTATTCAAGATCTCATCATCTCTTGTCTTGGCTATTGTAATGGCATAACATTTGGTCTCTGTCTCAAATTGTTCCTTTTGTCTCCACTCATTCCTTATAGCCACCAAAGCGATATTCCTAAAACATAGATTAGACCATTTGTGACCATTCAATAAAATGACTATTATCATTACTATCAAACATAAACATATTATCATTGCATTTGTTGTCCTTGTGACTGCTTTAAATGGCTCTAAAACCATTCCCAATCTTGTTCCAAGGAGCCATTCAAGCCTCATTATTTATTATTCTCCTTTATTCATTCTACCCTCCAATGAATTTGGTTTCCTTGTAGTTACTGGGAAAAGGCTTAGGTGGAGGCAGCTGGGGAGTCTTCTATCTGTACAAGGGATATACCACCATCTGTTGCCACCCCTTAGTGGAGAAGTCTAAACTATTGGGCTCAACATTAGGAAAGGCTGCTAGGAACTGAGTCAGGGATCTTCTATATGCCTCAAAGCAACCATTTCCATCTCTGTCAAGAAAAGTCACCTTTAATCACATACTGCCAGCCCCATATCTGGGATGCAGAGAGTCTCCTAAGCAAAGATAAAACAGAGCTTGCTTGGATTTCAGGTCTCACATTCTCTGAAGCCCCTCTTTGAGAAGAGAGATGTGGTGACCTCCAATCAATGATAAATATTCTCACACCTTGTCAAATCCTTCACATTCTAGAGACTCTCAACTCTTATAGATCATCATGCAAATCTTTTTCCACAACCTCTATCTCATGATTCCTCATTCCTAGCCCCTTTGATCCTCCCATGTCAAAATTTATCATAACCTAATCTAACTCTGACACTATGCCCTTTGCAATGTCTATTCCATAGGCAAGAAATGTTCTTTAATTTTAGTTCTCTTCTACCACTCCTTCCATAACAATTCTTAGTGAAACCTATCTGTCCTCCTAATGCCACACCTTCCCTGACTACCTTTGTCACTACTGACAGCACTTTTACTTATTCCTCTTGGTTCATTAGTAAAGGCATGGGAATTGAAATACTCCTTGCTACTACTTGCCAATTCTTTTCCTTTTGTTGGATCAATGCATCTATTTCTTTCTTGAATCTTTGGCCCCTTAATTATATAAATATCTCTTCCTTCCCCCTTTTCTCACATGATGAAGTAGCCTTACTATATAACAAGGCTAACCTGTCCACATACTTAAGCAGTCCCATTTCATCCATTTTCTCCAACACATTATTCAGTCTGTTATCCCCACTCTTTTAATTTGTTTTCAATCTCTCCCTATTTGCTGGATTATTTTTTTACTACCTACAAGTGTTCATGTCTTCCCCATCTGGAAAAATCCCTCATTTGATCCTTCTATCCCAAATAACTTTTGTACTATGTTTCTTCTGCCCATTTTTAGCTAAACTTATCCCCAAATGATATCTATAATATGTACCTGGGAGGCAGCAAGGTAGCTGGATGGATAAAGTATTGGGCCTGTAGTAAGGAATATTTGAGTACAAATCCAGCTTCTGACACTTCCTGTGTGGTCCTGGAAAAATCACTTAACCTCTGATTGAGATGTAGAATAGGTACTGAAAGGAACTATATTTTTCCTGTAGCTAATTTATTTATCTACTTATTTTTAATTTTTTTTAGTTTTTATTTTGAATATTTTCCCATAGTTACATATTTTATGTTCTTTCCCTCTTCCCCAACCCCCTCTAACTTCCCTTAGCCAATGCACAATTCCATTGGATTTTACATGTATCATTGATCGAGACCTAATTCCATATTATTGATAGTTGGATTAGAGTTATCGTTTAGTGTCTACATCCCCAATAATATTCCCATCAGCCCATGTGTTCAAATAGTTGTTTCTCTTCTGTATTTCTCCTCCCACAGTTCTTCCTCGAAATGTGGCTAGTTTTCTTTCTCATAAGTCCCTCAGCCTTGCTTTGGATCCTTGAATTGCTGATAGTAGAGAACTCTGTTATGTTTGATTCTATCACAGTTTATCAGTCTCTGTGTACAGTGTTCTCCTGGATCTGCTACTTTCACTCTGCATCAATTCCTGGAGGTCATTCCAGTTCACATGGAATTCCTCCAGTTCTTTATTTTTTGAGTACAATAGTATTCCATCACCAACAAATACCACAATTTGTTCAGCCATCCCCCAATTGACAGTCATACCCTAATTTTCCAGTTGTTTGCCACCACAAAGAGCGAGGATATAAATATTTTTGTACATTTCTTTTTCCTTATTATCTCTTTGGGGAATAAATCAAGCAGTGCTATGGCTGGATCAAAAGGCAAAGAGTCTTTTAAAGCACTTTGAGCATAGTTCCAAATTGCCATCCAGAATGGATGGATCAGTTCACAACTCCACCAGCAATGCATTAATGTCCCAATTTTTCCATATCCCTTCCAACATTCATTACTCTCCCCTGTTTTCATTTTAGCCAATCTGCTAGGTGTGAAGTGATACTTCAGAGCTGTTTTGATTTGCATTTCTCTAATTATTAGAGATTTAGAACATTTTCTCATGTGCTTATTGATTGTTTTGATTTCCTTATCTGAAAATTGCCAATTCATATCCCTTGCCCATTTATCAATTGTGGAATGGCTTGATTTTTTATAGATCTGCAGGATTTGGGAATTTTAAAAAATAGCTGAAGTTAGGTAGAAAAAAAGGGTGAAAATTGAAGTCAGTCAGTACATAAACAAACATAACCAAATACTACATCCAGACATTGTCCTAAGCACTTTGGTCAATAAATTAGTACCTACAAAAGAAGAAATCAAACTGAAAGAGATACACTTAAAGAGAAAGAATTGAAAAGAAAAAAATGTGTAAGAGGTGAAATGATAACAGTACTTTACATATTTTATTGGCTCTGATCTTCCAAATAAACCTTGGCTAGAATAATTATTGTGCCCATTTTCCAAACAGTCAATAAACATCTGTTAAGTATTTATTATGTGTTAGGCACTATGCTAAGCACTGGAGACATTTATAAGAAAAAAGAAAAATTATTCCTGCCATCAACAAAATTACAATCTAATGGAAGAAGACAATAGATAAAAGGGAATTAAAATTTGAGAGGAGCAGTACCTGCAAGTACCTAGAATAGGGTCACAGTGTTCCTGGAGGCAAAACCAAGCAGAGTCACTTATGAAAAATAAGGATTTAGTTACCTGAGAAGTTCTAAGTGCTAAATAAAGGAAGGCTTTAGGATAATTTTATTGTTCCTTTATTGATCCTTTAATCAGGTTAATTTTGCATATGAGGAAACTGAAACTGAAAGTAATTAACTGTCAAAGGTGACAGAGCTAGTAAATATATAAGGAAAGATATTACCTGTGATCTCCATCCACTATATCTTAGCTCATCCCTCTATGTATACTACAACATGACTGCCTCAAGAAGCTTTGTTAATTGATTGATTAATTGATTTAAGTAGATTGGGGAAAAGAAGGAAGAATTGAAGGCTCCATTCATAAAATGTACAAATAGCACAAAGCTGGGAGGAATAACAGACACATTGGATGAAAAAAAATCATAACAAGAGCAAATATTGATTCATATCTGTTAAGATTAAATTAAATAGTGATAAGCATAAATTTGTATTGGACTAAACACATCAGTGTCTTAAATATGGAATAAGAAAGGTTTGTCTAGATGTAGAAATTGATTTCAGACTCATGGATTTCACAGCACTGAAAATTCACTATATGCCAATGTGAAATAGAAAAACAAAATGACATGAAAAATGAATGCAGTAAGGCTGTATGGTTAATAAAGGCCTGGTCCCTAGGGCTAGAGAAGTTACAGACCAGCTATCTACTATAATAAGACTATCTGGACATTTTCAAGCAGTCCAACATAGGCTAATTTAAGTTGATGAGCTACAGCATATCAAGTGATGGATAGAATTAATTAAGAAGAACCTTGATTTCATATTATGCAAGACTTCAAATGGGAGTTGAGGTAATGGTGACTTTTTTAAAGCACTTTTTTAGTAAATTGTTAAAGATATCTTTGTTTTTCTTCCATTTTCCAAGGTATCCCTCTCTCACCACTTCCTGAAGTCTAATTCCCTATTACAATTTTTTAAAAGAAAAAGTAATACTGCTTTAAAATTAACTAATATATCCAAAAAAAGTCTGTCATAGAATGTTCTGTACCCATAGTCTCACACTTCTGGAAAGGAAGGGGGAAAATCTCCTTTTATGTATCTTCTTTGGGGCCATGCATGTTCATTTACAAAGAATATATGATAAAGCAGAGTCCACTATCTCCCTAGGCAACAATTTACTTTTTGTATAGCTAAAAGTTTTAGGAATATTTTCTTTTATGCCAGATGTAATGTATCTGTGATGTAGCTTCTACTCATCTCTCCAATTTTATCCTCTGGGGCTAAGAAGAATCAGGCTAATCTTTCTTTTACATGAGATCTCTTCAAGCTTTAATGCTACAATATAGCTATCATTTGTGTTCTATCTATTCTCCCTCTGCCCTTTAATTTCTCTTCTTCAGACTGACCATGCCTAATCCTTTTACCTATGTTCATATATCATGACCTCCTTGCCCTTTTCTGGATGTACTTCTGTTCGTCAATGCTTCTCTTAAAATGCATCAGCCAGAACTGAACATAATGTTTCACATGAGGCCTTAACAGGATGAAGTATACTGGATTGTTATTTCTCTTTATCTAGACACTATGTATGACCTCATTGACCTTTGTTTACCATTAGCTTTATGGCCTGCCATGTCATTTTGTTGACACGTGCTAAGTTCACAATCTGCTATCCATGATTTCTAACTTGCTTATGAATTCAGATGATCACAAAATAGAAGTGAAGTGAACAGAAGGGTCATGGGGTTTAATCCCCAGAATGCATGAATGTTCTCTAATCTCTTTGGCAAGTGGTCATCCTATCAGTCAAGAAGAATAAGTATAATTATCTATTATACTACCCCTTCTCTTAATCCCCATTTATTTAATCACCAAGATTGCCCTTTTTTCTCCCTATTTCTCTTATATTTGTCTTCTCCTTTCCTGTCCTACCACCATCATCCAAGTTCTGTCCCTTCCTATCAGAATTATTGTAATATAATTCTAACTCGTTTCCCAGCTTCAGGAGTCTTTCCTTTCCAAAATATATATAGCATGTCACATGTGAAAGTTGGGTGAAAGGTAACCACCAAAAGTGAATCAGCCATTTACCCACCTTCTCACCTATGGCTCTAAGAAGCTGTAAATGAAATGTATAGGAGTTAATACTCCAGTAAAATTATCTTGAAAGATGGGTTAAAACATGTTGAGGGTAACCAAAAAGTATGAAACCCATCAGTGAGTTAGGAGGTTGTTTACTTTAAGCATGTGATGACTTTCCCCAGCAGAATGCACATATGAAAACAATCTGTTCCAATGACCATGGAGGCAGCAAAAGCAGGCAGGTTGGAGTGCTAAGAGCTTGGTTAGACACCAATGATGCCAAGTTAATCCACTGTATTCTGGGTCATTACCAGTGATCATGACTTTTGTCTTGTCATTGGCCTTCAATGACTCTGGAAAAGTGCAACTCTGCCTCACTTAAATCCAATTTATGCTCAAGTGAAGACATTACCCCATAATGTTGTTGATCCCCATCAAAATGAAGTATGGACAACATTGTATGTCTGATTACAATGAGTCAGTCTGTGGCCATGTCACCTACCCTAATCCTCAGTTTTTCATATGTAAAAGGAGGAGGAGTTGACTAGATAGCTTTAGAACTGATGTGCCTTTTAACTTTGGATCTAGGTTGTTATTTTTTAAATTAAAAAGCACTTTTTTCTTCCTCCTAAATTTACTCCCCACTGAAAAACAACAATAAGAAAAAATGGTAAAAAATCAAAGCCCATTTGTGACAAATAAACATAGCCCCACAAAACAAATTCCCACATTGACTATGTCCAAATAAAGTATTCTTGATAATAAGTTTTAAAATGAAAAAATACAAGGCAGAGCTACTATCAATGATACATGGAGTTAGGTGGAAGGCTAGGGAACATTGTTAAGTAAAATTCTACTAAGTCAATCAGTGCCAAATTTTCTTTTATCTTCACCAAGATCAGAGAATTTGGGACTTGATCAAAGAGAAAATTTGAGGAAGTACATACATTAAATCCACTATATGTACTTTATATACTACTAAATGTCTGTCCATTATCAGAGCATCTGAGTTTTTTTTAAACAGTATTAATGTTTCCTTTTACAAGTTTTTTTTGCTAGGGTGGGAGGAAGAGTATTTTTTAAAAGAAAAAACCCCTAAAGAAATGTAAATTATCATCATTATCTTTAATTATTATTTTGTTTTTCCACCTTACTAATGAATCAAATTATGGAGAAAATTTTAAGTGGTATCAGAACAGAAGGAAGTGGTTTGGTAAATGGCCATTTAAATTAGATTGTTAATAAAACTGCTTAGAGCTTCAGTTTTCTGATTCACTTCCTAGATAATTACACAAATAAACCAAATAATGATAAAATTTGCATATCATTGGATGTATGTATAAAGACCCTCTGGACATTTGGCAAATTACCATGAATACAGACCTTTGAAAAACAACACATCTCATTTTACATGCATATGAATTGTCTGCAAAAAAAAAAAAAAAAAAAAAAAAAAAGGATTTCCATTAACAAAGCTAATGGTGAAGTGACCTCTTGGGCTGTATCTCTAACTCTTTGGTGAGACTAAGTTTCATAATAAGTGAGCTAATTCCAAAGTAAGTGAGGAATTGGATTTTTGGTCAGGAAGACCTAAGTACAATATTTTTCAGACACTTAGACTTTTCAGATGAATAACCTTGGAATAGTTACTTAACCTCATCTATCCTCTGGTGGTTCTTATATAAAATGGGGATAATGATATTACCAGCTTCCCAGTATTATTGTGGTGTGAGGATGAGATAATATTTGTAAAGTCCTTTAACAAACTTATAAGTGCTGTGGCAATTAATTTAATACCTACAATGTACAAGAATCATCATGGTGTAGAGGATAAAGGACTACTCTTAACAACTGGAAGATTTGAATTCAAATCCTTCCTCTCAGGTGTGATATTTTGAGAAAAACAAAACCTCTGATTATCTAAGGTAGCTCTCAAAATCTTTGTAAGGAATGAATCACTAAATAGTAAAAGAAGTTGAACAAGAACAAGGAGAACAAGAACAAGACCAAGAAGAACAAGAACAAGAACAAGAAGAAAGGAAAGGGAGAAGAAGAAGAAGGAGTGGTTGATGGTGGTATAAGAAAACAGAAGAAGAGAAGGAGAAAATGGAGGAGAATATAAGGAAGAGAAAGAAAATGAATGTAACAATGGTGATGATAATGATGAAGATGATGGTGGTGATAATGAATGAGGAAGAGGAGGTGGAGGAGAAGGAGAAGAAGAAGAAGGTGGAGGAGGAGGAGAGGAAGGAGA
>NC_058131.1:704307383-704328907 GCF_016433145.1 Gracilinanus agilis
AGGAGGAGGAGGAGGAGGAGGGAGGAGGAGGAGGAGGAGAAGGAGGAGGAGGAGAAGGAGGAGGAGGAGGAGGAAAAGACATTAGAAAAGACACTAGCCAGGCAAAATTTAAGGCTCACCTCAGTTCAAGTCTGGTGCTGAGTTCTACAGATGCAGATTTGGCTGGGGTAAGGGAAGGGAATTGACTATTAGTCTTTAAGCAAAATCATGTAAGACTGCTTGTAAACAAGTGACTTAAGACAGTGAGTTACAGAAACAAAGTATAGATTTCTACTAATGTGAGGAAAATCTTCCTTGTAGAACATCTGGGCACCTGAAAAGCTCAATTTAAATTACATTTCTAGACCCTAGATCACTTTCCTAACAACATTCCTAGGAGACAGGAAGTGTAAGAAACAGTATTACCCTCATTTCATAGGTGAGCCACCTAAATCTCAGAAAAGATTGTTGCCTGGCCCAAAATATCACAGTAAGCAAGTACCAGAGATAGCACTCTAATGAATGTCTTCTGATATCAAGGATAAACAGATATTATTTTATGAAGATGAAATAAGAGCCAAAGGAATTCTAGAGCTTGAAGAAATTATTCAACTAGGTTGCTTAGCTATTATTCCTATTCTACTTAGGAATATTTCTTCCTTATGTCTATATATTGTGTTTTTCTCCCTTAGGTAATATTAGGAAAACATTCTCAAGTTTTTATTCTTTGCCCTTTTTTCTAGACACTCTGCTCAATATTCTCCCTTCTTTTACAGCCATATTATCATGAACATGCTGCAATAGAATTGAGATCACAGTTTATTTTCCTTAGTTGCACTTCAGATTTATATCTCCCCGAGGGAGTTTCAGAAGATACCTACATCTATCAACAACCCATTTATATGTCATCTACTAAAAACACCAACTTTAGCTGGTAAATCTTATCCATGTTATATTGACTTTAGTTGTCACATATTATTACAAAGATACCACCACCTGGGTAGGTATCTTTACTGATAGGGGGTTTGAAACAGCCTGAAAGGTTCTATGTACATCTGGGAAGTTGAATCAGCTAGGTATGTCATAGCCACTCATATTTACTGTTGGATATATTCTGTGTCTTGGCACTTATGTAGTACAAGCCTTGACAAGGAACCAACCAGATCCCCAAGGAAATACAGATGTGCCACATGAATTTCAGACTGACATGCCTTCTCCAGATATGAAGCAACCAAAGCGACAGAAACAAAACAAAACAAAACAAAAACTAGTAGGGAACACAAGTGAGGAAGAGCTTTCATTGTCATAGCTAAGCCACTATAAACAACCTAGAAATTTGTCTGACAATCAAATTTCTAATTTTTTTGTACTATACTCTAACTTTTACCAGGTTTTGCATTGACCAGCATTCACACGTATTATACTGGATTAAATATCTACTTCTGCTATTCTAATTGTGGGCAGAATCCTCAAAGTATGTTGTCTCTCCAATTAGAATGTAAAAGTTTTGAGAGTTGTTCTTCCATTTTTATTCCCACTATTAAAAAATAGTGGGCTCTTAATACTTAGTGGTTGATTGATTGGGTTTCCATCCCCTGCTGAACAATTATTTTCACTCTGTGTAATGACCATGTTTCCTTGGTAGAGTAGAAAAGCTAATTGAAATAGATAAGGCATTACCATGCCAAACTGATCATCATTTCCCTTATAGCCAAATCTGAATAATGAATAGTGAAAAACATGACAGACATGACATTCTTCCAAAGTCTTTCTATGGTATTGTCATTATCCTGATATACAAAAAGGGAGAGACAAAGGAGAAAAAAACTAATGTTGAAGAATCTTTCTAAGGAATGTTGATTTTCAAAGAAAAATCTAAAATTCTTGCAAAGAGAGTTCAGAAATATTTCCACAAAACTACTAACTTTGATTGTCCGTGATCCATGCTGGAAATGTAAGGGTATCTCAAAATTTGTCTCCAAAATAACATACTTAATCACATAAATAAAAAGGTAGGATTGATTGAATCAATGAATAAATAATTCCACCATCATTGATATAACAAACAAGATGGTATTCCCTCATACATTTATCATATAAAAACACATCTATTGAACCATTCGGTAAACCCAAATACATTGTCCAAAGTGTCAAGAATCTGATTAATCAAGTTGGGAAAGAGTAGAATATTTCTTACCATCAGATGAAATTAAATGAAGGTAGGGTGGTAGTTTGTTGGGATTGGTTGAGAAGACCAAGTGATTTAATGTTGGACTTGACTAAAATCTTAAACTGTTTCAAATTCTAGCATTCGAGAAGCAGCACAGTCCAGAGAGCACAACTCCAGCCATTCCCCTCAGAAGGAATCTCTTGTGAGGAAGAAGAAGAGGCCTACCCTATCCTCTACTGCTTAATCAGAAACTGACCTTGTGAACTTCAAAGAGCTGAAGGCCTTAGGCTTCTTGTTAGCATCTTAGCAGTATCTCCAAAAAAATCACTTGTTCATAGTGGTACCTGCTTTGAGAACCAAAGATGAACAAAATTCATTAAGAGAAGGCAGCTTAAGGATTCTATAAGAATACCATAGGAATGTTGCACCATGAATTTTATGTGGTTTCCATGAAGAGAAGGGATTGGTTCCTAGTCCAAGGACTTCTAGAAACCATAAGTTGTTAGCTACTTTGGCACAAAAGACTTATGAAATTTTACCTGAACTCCACAGCTGTGACCCAGAAAACATGTCAAATGGGAAGAGCTAAGTGACACAGTGGATTGATAGTCATCCCTAAAGATGCCAAATCCTGGGTTCAAATTTGGACTCAGACACTTTCTACTGGTATGGCCTTGGGCAAGTCATTTAAACTCCATTGCCTAGCCCTTCCTGCTCTTCCATCTTGGAGCTAATACATAATATTGATTCCAAAATAGAAAATAAGGGTTTTTGTTTTTTTAAAGAACAAAATGTGTAACATTTTTTGAGGGGCTAATATGTAATGCCACTATTCTTATTGTACTACCTTAATTAAAATCCTTTACTAAAAGCTAATTAAACTTTTCTGGCTAATTAATAAATAATAATCAGTATAAAAAGCATATTAGTAGCAATTCAAGAGCAAACATATTAGAAAGTTACTTCCCTCAAAGTCTCTGAGCCCTAGAACCCAGAAAGGCAAAGTAGCTGCCTTCTGGGAATCCAATAGAAAGTAACTTCAAAGCACGTGAAGCATAAACAAAATTTTATTCATAATCTATTTTAATAAATATAAAAAAAACTTTGACAAAAAGCAGAACACTCATTTGTTTTATTTTTTGAAGCTTAGATATTGAAGAGATCTCATTTTATGTGATTTAACATATATATGTTTAAAATCAACAAGCAATTCTTTTTTATTTGGGGCAGAAATTAAAATATTTCCCAGAACAAGCAGGGATAAAAAAAAAGCATGCCTTATGGAATTTAGGTGACTGAGTGTTTAGAGAACCAGACCAAGATGTGGGAGGTCTTGATTTCAAATATGACTTCAGCCGCTTCCTATTTATGTAACCCTTGGGCACATTATTGATCTGCATTTCCTAGACCCTACCCCAACAGATACTTAGTATAGATTATAAGACTATAATATAATATATAAGACTATAATATAATATGAGATTATGAGTATGGATAATAACATTATAAGTTAAGGGTTTTTAATTAAAAAACAGAAATAAAGGAAAGATGCCTTTTGTCACCAATACTTTTTGGCATAGATCTAGGTTAGTAGGCAGAACTTAAAAGAAGATGATAAAAAGAGTCAGAAAATTATCCTGATTTGAAGATGCCATGATTATTTCCTACAAAAAGAAAAGAACAATCAGCAAATAACCTTATTGAGATGATTAACATGTTCATTGGGATAGTAGTATATAAAATCAACACCAAGAATAATCAGGATTTCCATGAAGTATCAATAACAGACCAGATGAAACCATAATAAAATAAATTTCACTGAAAAATTAGAAAATACATACAATATACCAAAGAGCCAAGATACATATAATGACATGAAGCTTTCTCCAAATCACAATAATAAGATACACAAAATAAACAATTCTCTAATTTTACTCACAATTCAGAAATTGACAAAGATCACAAAGAATAGTAAGTCACTGTTTATATAGTTCTGGGAAGGCAGAAGTTGTGAAGTGGTCCAATCATTCTGAATTTTGATTCCACATTTGAAAGAAAAAGACACAGCTCCCCCTTTGCTTTACTTGAAAATCCTAATAATAATGATAACAAAAATCATAACAACCTTGGCTTATATAGCACTTTAAGATTTGCAGAGGACTTTACAACTATTTCTCATTTAACTCTCACAACAATGCTGGTAGGTACTATTATTATCATCTCCAATTCACATGTAAAGAAACTGAGACAGAGAAAGAAAAGAGACTTGTTCAGGATTTCAGAGCTATCAAATGTCTGAGATAGAATTTGAAATAGATCAATTAACATTCATGAAATATCTACTCCGTGGCAAACACTATGCTAAAGTATTGGGGACACAAAAGAGGCAAAAGACAGTCCCTAACTCTCAAGGAGCTTATAATCTTAATGGGAGAGAAAATATGCAAACAAAAATATACAAAGCAAGCTACATATAGGATAAATATGAAATCATTAACATTGATAAGGCCCTAGAATTAAGAAGGTTTGGGGAAGACTTCATATAGAAGGTGGAATTTTACTTGGGATTCAAAGCTAGGAATGTCAAAGTAGAGGATGGAGAGCATTTCACACTTGGGAGACAGAGAAAATGACCAAAACAGAAAGATGAATTGTCTTAACCTAGAACAGCCTAGAGACCAATGTCACTGGATCAAAGACTAAAGTATAATAAGAGCTGAAAGATAGGAAAGGTCTAGGTCTATGATGGTGAACCTATGACACACATGCCAAAGATGGCATGCAGAGACCTCTCTGTGGGCATGCATGTCATCCCTGGGAGAGTTAGTTATTAGAAAGGAAGAGAGACTCAGATAGAGCTGCTCCCTTCCAAATGTCCACTGTGCCTCCCCACCCCTCTGTGCTTACTTCCTCCCCTGAGCAGAGCACTCAGGCCACTCCCCTCCCTTTCTTCCTTCTCTATCTGGCCTGGGGCTCATGTGACCCTCTTCACTCTGGAGAGGAGGTCAAGGTTGAGGGGGAGACTTGATACCCAAGCCTCTGAAGAGAAGTAGGCTGCATCCAGCCATCCTAGATGGTGGGAAAGAAGGAAACAGGAGCAGAGGCTAGCACCAAACACCCACCCCCATCTGACTTCTGACTCTGCGGAGCCTCTTTTGCCCCCTCTCTGGGACTCTTCTTTTGCTTTCAGGATCTGAACCTCTATAGTAGGAATCTGCTCCCTGTCCTATGGAAGGACCCCTGCTGCACCAAGAGGTGCACCACCCCTTCTGGAGGGCTATCAAGACATGTCTACAGTGATCCCCCATGCCCATCAGAGAGTTTTAGCAAATGCACACATGCTGGCTTGCTGAAGGGAAGGAAACTCAAAACTCTATCCCTGCCAAGAATGAGTGTAGCTTTAGGCTCCCCCTAGAAGACTTTAGTTCAGGTGGGCTGCAATCAGACTGGTAAAGCAATTCATGCAAGCTCAAACTTGATCTGAACCCAGATCAGGATTAGCTGTCCCAAAGGATGATTTTTTTTAAAAGGGAGGCTCATATTATTCCAGAATCCTTTTTAAGCTGCTTCTTATCTCCCCAATCAAATGGTAGCAGGACTTGCTGACCCAAGAATCTCTCCCAGCAGGAATTTCCTGAAGAGTGATGCCTAAGGTGGTCAACAATATTCTGAAAAAAAACCTTCCTCCATACCTGATCCATTGTCTCTGGGGTGGAAGTGGGGAACTCAGTCTATGTGGGGGGAGACACTGAACACAGTCTTGGGTGGGGAAACACAGCATGTGGTCTCTAAAAGATTCAAAAAAGGTTCCCTGTCACTGGTCTAGGTGATGGAGGGTTTTGAATTTCAGACAGAATCTTTTATATTTGATCCTGAAATCAATAAAAAGCCACTGGAGTTTACTGATTAGAGTGTGTATGTGTGTGTGTAACATATTTAGGACTACACTTTACAAAACTCTCTTTTGTAGTTGAATGAAGGATGAACTTGAGTGGGGAAAGCCTTGAGGAATGGAGACCCACAAGCAAACTACTGCAATACTACAGGCATGAAGTGATAAAAGCTTAAAGTAATATGGTGGCATCAGGGAAGAGAAGGGAATATATCTGAGGGATATAAAGGTAAAATCAACAGGTCTTGCCATCAACTTGGATATAAGGAAGTAGTGAGAGACAGTGAGGAATCCAGTATGATCCTCCAGGTTGGACGTTTAAAGAACCATGAAGATATCATCCTTTACAATAATAGGAGAGGTTGAAAAGGTTTAGGGGAAAAGATAAGAAGTTGTATTTTGGGTATATTTAATTAAAAATGTCTACTGGAAATCCACCTCAAGATGTCTGGAAGACAAAAAAAGATGTGAGCTTGGAAGTCAACAGAGAGTTTGAGCAGGATAGTTAAAATTGAGGATCGTCAACTTAGATATAGCAGGTAAGTTTTCTAGCCACTGAACCACCTATTTCCCACTAATATGTTTATATGCCAAGTCCAATATATACCAGATATTTAACATAGCACTCAGGTACCAAAAACCTGCCAATAATTTTGGTTGACATCTATTGAGCAAGGACATATAAAGCCTTCATCTCAAAAGCCAATGGGGGGATATATAGATATAGATATAGATATAGATATAGATATAGATATAGATATAGATATAGATATAGATATAGATATAGATATATACTGGTGAAATAATAGACTTTATTTTTTTATTTGCGGAATCTTCTGATCTTCACTGGTTCTAGTGTCATGACAAAATACTTGCTCCCACCCTCAACCATAAGCAAAGAGAAAATATTTGACCTCGAGGATAGTAGAGAATGATGGGAATGAAGGACTCTAACCAGTCTCTGTTGCTGACATTTTCTAGTCTGCATTGAGCTGGAGACTGAGAAAACAAAGGAGGTCCCTTTAATGAAGGACCCCTGGAAACAACACACTGAAAAATATCTGAAAGCATCCATTACATACACAAGTATGGATCTCTATGGGTAAGCCAAGGTCAGGGATCCACGGGGAGTTTAGTAGAAGTCTCCAATTTGAGCTCACTTTATTTACTTCCATTTTTACTTGGATTTTACCTTCCTCTTCCAAATGCTGATGGAGTGACTGCTCTCTCTACAATTGTTATCTCTTTAAGTACTCTTTGGAAGTTTTCATTTTATATGTGTGATAACATTATACTCCAGAAAATTGGGCCAATGCTACTTACATAAACAACAGCTAAAGGGATGGGAAAACTCAAAATACAGATCTAAATTGTATTATATAAAAATCCAGTTGAAGTTGTCAGTACAAACTAACTTGAGTTCATATTCAATAAAACTGAAAATATATAGGAGAAAGAGAAAGAGAGATAGAGAGACAGACAGACAGAGAGAGACAGAGACCAAGTCAGAAAAAAATCTCATTTGAAGTACATGTTCCAGTAGATAAATGCCAGTAATTTCAGATTTAGCAAAGTTATCAAATCCAACCTCAGACACTAGCTCTACGACCCTGAGCAAGTTACTTCATTCTGTTTGTCTCATCTATAAAATGAAATGGAGAAGAAAATGGCAAAAAGCCTCAGTATCTTTGCCAACAGAACCATAATGCAGTCACAAAGAGCTGAACATGACTGAAAAGACTGCACTACAACAACAAATAAGTCATCAAGGTAGTAGCCATTCACATTTAATTTTTCCTAAGAGGCAGCGATGATGCCTATTCTGGGTTTGAAAAGAAAGTCTCTAAGAGAAAAGGAAGGAATAGTTGGGAAGCAATACATATCTGAAGGAAGGAGAGAGGGAGTTTCTATGAACACATTTCTAGACAACTGTGATAATGGAAATTTGGGAGTCGAAATAATTTTGAGGTCCCTGATCTAAACATTCTGTGGACATGTAGGGCTCCTTGAAACTACATTTCCCATGATCCAACTGACTTCCTGTCTTATATGGTGATGTAAGAAAGTTATTTAATAACATAAACAGAAGGTTAAATAGTGAGTACCTGGTTGGTACTTCCTCTTTTGTGATTGTGGAACAGGAGGCAAGATGGGAGGAGCAGGTAATGAACGCTCCCTTTAAACAGGCACGTGGCTTCATTTTCCTAAATGGCTATCAATAAATCTTTTAAAATCATGATATTTTAAAATCTATGTTTTTTATATTAATTTTATTTCTTACACAACTGCCTCAGTTTATAAGGGAGTTAACAATTCTGTCTGTCTTCTTTACCTGAGGAATTTGATAAGTGACATATAAATGCAATATATTGTTCAACTAGGTGACATAATGGAGGGCCTTTGATTCAGGAAGACCTGAGTTCAAATCCTAACTGGAACACTTACTAGATGGGTGACCCTGAGCAAGTTATATAATCTGTCTGACCCATTTTCCACACCTATAAACTGAAGCTAACAGTAGAGCCTGCCTCCTAGTATTGTTTTGAGGATCAAATAAGGTGATATTTGTAAAACATTTAGCACAGTGCCTACCATACAATAGGCATTTGAGATCTCCTTCCTTCCTCTTTTTCTTCTTTCCATAATCTGAAATGATAAATAATAGAATTTCAAAGAAATGGGGAAATCTAAAGGAACTAAGGCTGCAGAAAAATAGTGGAATCAAGTGATCACTATTCACAATGTTCACAACATTGTAAAGGAAAGCTTACTGAATGCCAGTTGATCTCTGAGGTACCAAAAAAATCAGTTCTAAGAAGAGTGAATAAAGTCTTCATCTTCCCATATGACAGAGGAGGGAATACTGGCACAGACAATTGTTTGCATTATCGTATATCGTCTCTCTATTGAATATTTTTGCTTTCATATTTTGCTTTGTTACAAGGGAAGATTTAATTTGAAGGGGAAGTGGATATGCAAGTGAAAATTATTTCCAGTCCTTAAAAGCCCATGGTACGAATAGATTTTCACTAGATATTAAAGCTAAATTTACCTCTTTACAATTTTAGCCCATTGTTTCTAGTTCCTTCATCATAAACAAAAGATTAAACATGTCACATTTTTTCTCCTTTTTAATTTTATTCATAGATTGCTACTACAGTTTCTTCTTGATTTAGAAAGTTAAAGAAAAAAAAGCCCAAAACCTGGTAAACTCCTGAGTAAACTTAAAAGAAAACGTGGATAAAAGTCATATTGAATGAGTAGGCAAAGGTGAGCTTCAATCTGTACAATTGAAAAGTAACAACAAAATGAATGCAATCAGAGATCCATTTGTAGATTTGAATATTTAGATTTTACAAAGTATTTTTAATTGATATAATATGGTGATTGGGTCTTACAACAAGGCATCTGAAACATCAACTTCAGATGAAAGAGGAATCTCTGGAAAGCAAAAAGGGAGGAGTGGAACCTGGGTTAGAAACAGAAAAAAAAGTTGGATTAGATACAAGAATGGGCTAATCAATGGACAGAAGATGTATCAGATGTAGAAGAAAAATGATGGTTACGTAATTCAGATGGATAGAATGACAAGGTTAGCTTAGATGTTCTTCAAATAGTTATAAAAATATAGGAAAGAAAGGAGAGTTTTGCAAAAAGCAGAGGCTTGCTTTTGCAATCCAGATTGGCTCTTGAGCAAAGCACAAGGTCAAGATTCTAAGGAGTGTGAGAAATATATAAAAAGGGGAACTGAGTATTGGAGGGGCTCTTTGGTTCCTGTCTCATGGAAGCTTGAAGAGTTCACTTCCTGTCAGGGGAGAATAATTAACTTTCTGTTGAAAGCCATTGGACCCTGTAGCTAAAGTTCCTCTTGCCTGCTATCCAGCCTCCAAACAGAGATTTATCCACTGGAGTTTTATCTGTTCCTACTACCTGCGTTCCTGAGTTCCAATTACTTACTTATGTCTAAGTTACTGAGAAGCCAACCTGAGACAAGAATATCTGTCTGTCCACAAGGATACCTGCAGTCTTTTGGGCTGAGGCCTTGAGGGTGACTTTGCCATCTACTTTCACCCTATCAAAGCAACGTAAACTATCAAATTCCTACCAAGAATATTTTGGAGAGTCAATACTTAGGAAAGCTAGATAGGGAATTTTGGGAAACAGAAAGAGAGTGTAGGTGTCGGATAGCATCAAGACCAGAAGAAGATTCCCTAATCGGTAAATGGACAAGTGACATGAATAGGCAATTTTCAGATAAAGAAATCAAAACTATCAATAAGCACATGAGAAAGCATTCTAAATCTCTAAAAATTAGAGAAATGCAAATGAAAACAACTGAGGTATCACCTCACATCTAGCAGATTGGCTAAAATGACATAAGGAGAGAGTAATGATTGTTGGAGGGGATATGGCAAAATTGGGACATTAATGCACTGCTGGTGGAATTGTGAAGTGATCCAACTATTCTGGATGGCAATTTGAAACTATGCCCAAAGAGCACTAAATGATTGCTTGACCTTTGATGCAGCCATACCACTGCTGGGTTTGTACCCCAAAGAGATCATAGATAAAAAGACTTGTACAAAAATATTTATAGCCTCACTCTTTGTGGTCACAAAAAAACTGGAAAACAAGGGTATGCCCTTCAAATGGGGAATGACTGAACAAATTGTGGAATATACTGGTGATGGAATACTATTGTGCTCAAAGGAATAATAAACTGGAGGAATTCCATGTGAACTGGAATGACCTCCAAGAATTGATACAGTGTGAAAGGAGCAGATCCAGAAGAACATTGTACACAGAGACTGATATACTGTGGTAAAATCAAATGTAATGGACTTCTATACTAACAGTAATGCAATGTTCCAGGACAATTCTGAGGGATTAATGGAAAAGAACACTACCCACATTCAGAGGAAGAACTACAGGAGTGGAAACACAGAAGAAAAACAACTTCTTGAACACATGGGTTGATGCGGATATGATTTGGGATGTAGACTCTAAACACCCAACCTAGTACAGCTATCAATAATATGGAAATAGGTCTTAATGGATGAGACATGAAGAAACCAGTGGAAATGTGCATCAGCTATGGGGGTGGTGGGGTGTTGGGAGGGAGAGAGTAAGAACATGAATCATGTAACCAGGGAAAATTTTTTTCTAAAAAATAAAATTAAAATTAAAAAAGCAGGGGTAGCAATTATTATCACAAATAAAAAAAGTAAAAATTGGAAAAAAAAAGACAAGAAGACTTATAAGGATTTTATAGAACTGGAGGGAGGAGAAAATAGAAATTTAGATTTCTGGAACTCCCCTTTGACCCTCTTTCCTTTACCTGTGTAAAACCCTTCAAATAAACCCTTCAAAGAAAGAAGTCAGATTGTGTTGTATCCCAGAATCAGGTCTAAGACCTGACATTCTGGCTTATCAGCCTGACACAGATAGACAACATCACTTGATCAATCTATCACCCCTATAAATGTGAAATAACTCACTTATTTCATAGTTTAGGATGTCTGTGTCTTACAGGTTATTCTTCCCTACACCCTCTGTAATGATGCAAATCTATATAGTATTTTAGGATAACAGCTGAGTTTAGACTTGAATAATTTTTCTTTTATGTTTATTACGCATAATTAAATATTTTAAGAAATTACTGTAGAATCTAGTTATTGACACAATTTATTAGTTACACAGAAAATAAATTCAAATATACAGTTAAATTAAATGTAATAATTATTGCATGTTGGTCAATAAATCACAGGGTTTGGAATCAAAACTTTTGAAATAGATGAAAACAAAATAAATCCTGTAAGGGGATTAACTCTCTAGCTAGGATAATTTTTTTTTAATCTATTAGGCAAGCAAACCAAGCCTCAATTTCTGTTCATTGGAAATAAGCAAAAACACTCTTGCAAAGGCTCTCAAATGAAAATGTGCAGGAACCAGGTTGGTCCTTTTTAGTTAGTAGTTTACAATTTCCTACCACAAATTTTCCCCATGTTTCCTGAAACAAAGACCAAGCTTCAAAATGGCATCTCAGTGTAGATATTCAGTGCTAATGTGCAAATCCAAACTCTTTCCACTGTATTATACAAGAGTTATTACTTTGTATAGACTATATTTACTTATTTGTATACACTAAGAGACTGTTAACTCCTTGAATTCAGGGATTTTATCTTTGCACCCTCAGTATCTATTGTAGTGATTTCCATGTAGCACTACTTAATAAAAGTTTATCATATTAAAGCTGATTGAATTCAACTTCTTTTTCCCCTTTGTACCTCAATTTTCTTTAAATATACAAATCATAAACTCTTAAACATATGGAAACAGTCAAGTGTAGCTGAGCACAGAGTCAACCAGGTGATGTTGCAATTTGTGTATTTTCAATTAGATATCCATAGTCTGCAAGTTAATTTAGTTAGGCCCATATATCAGCATCATCAACAAAAATATTCATCATCATTATCACTTTCAGCTGGCAGGAATTAGTAGCAGATGTTATGGAACTTTTCCATGTTGATGTGCAGAGACATTCAACTTCCCCTTGTGAATTCCAAATAAGAAAACACAATGAATATGGTCTCGTGTTCATTGCAAACTATATTCTGCAGTATAATAATCATTTGTCTAACAAAAATCCACCTCTGCAATTTGGATTTTCAAAGGATAGCAACAATTCCTGCTTGCAAACAAAGACAAAGAGGATGAAATGATTCTATGAAGGGAAAGAACATTTGGACTTCAAAAGAAGTGACCTTTTCACTAGCTCAGCTTAAGAAATCTCTAGCCTATAATTACAGTGGATCAGCTCAATCTACATTATCTTTTTGCTTCGGTATGGCTTATTTAACGAGAATATTGGACCCATAGTTGTTCCATTTTCTCAGTGCCTATATCTCCCTAATATCTCAACCCATTATTTCTGTAGTAATACCAATCACTCTGAGTATCCCTGCTGGTGTTGGAGTTTCTATGACTGAATCGTGCCTGTTAGAGTGATTCTTTCAAATAATTGCTTCCTTTCCTTTATTTTTTCTTTTTATAAAATTAGTATTAACAACAAAAGAGGAGGCAGCTGGGTAACTCAGTGGATTGAAAGTCAGGCCTAGAGATGGGAGGTCCTAGGTTCAAATCTGGCCTTAGACACTTCCCAGCTGTGTGACCCTGGACAAATCACTTGACCCCCATTGTCCACCCTTACCACTCTTCCACCTAGGAGCCAATATGCAGAAGTTAAGGGTTTTAAAAAAAAGAAGACAAATGAGTTCATAAGAAAAAGTATAAATGAAAAATTATAAAATCTTCATTGGCAATTTTAATTTGACTATGAAATCTAGTAAAATGGTATTCTTTCTTCTCTTATTACTTTATGATTTTAAATATAAAATATATTTATATATAAACACATGTAAATATGTGTGTATACATATATATTTATCCTTATTTGCCTTCATCATTCAAAATTCAAAATAACATATATTTCTCAAGTATTTGCATATATGAATGGATAAATAAATTTGACTCCTCATACCCTTAAAATCCCTGATCCAGAGGGCAGCTAGATGACAGAGTGTATTGTGAACCAGGCCTAGAGACAGAAAGTCATGGGCTCAAATAAGGCTTCAGATACTTCCTAACCATGTGACCCTGGGGAAGTCACTTAATCCCCACTGAATAGTCTTTCCTGCCTTTCTGCTTTGTAACCAACACACAATATTGATTCTAAGACATGAAGTGAGGTTTACTTTTTTTTACTTTTTTTTTTTATTTAAAAACCCTTACCTTCTGTCTTGGAGTCAATACTGTGTCTTGGCTACTAAGTGGAAGAATGATGAGGGGTAGGCAATGGGGGTCAAGTGATCTGTTCAGGGTCACACAGCTGGGAAGTATCTGAGACCAGATTTGAACCTAGGACCTCCTGTCTCTAGGCCTGACTCTCAATCCACTGAGATACCCAGCTGCCCCCTAAAATGAGGTTTAAAAAAAATTCTGGATCCACCTAGGTATTCATGCATTCTCTCGATATCACATATCTATTTTTATCTACCTATACCCATTTGTTGTATTTTTGTTTTGTTTTGTTTTGTTTTTTGTCTCATCAGGCTAGACTTGTGGACAAAAACTGTCTTGCTTTGGCCTTTTTAATACTCATGCAAACAACATAATGCCTTATGTGTGGTAGATGCTTAATCAAGGCTTAATGGTTCTTTTGCATAATTAAAATCAATTTATTTTATTGTTAAGAAACTCTATTCCCTCTTCATTGCTACTATGTTTTTTTTTTCATTAGTGTAGTATAGAGAGAGGGGGTCATATAGTTTTTTCAAGCCACATCTGTGAAGATGCACTTAACATCATGCATAAAACAAGACCTGATTTAGACGATAAGCCAATGAAAGACCCTGATATTACCTTATTCACAGATGGATCGTCATATGTAGTAGACAATCAAAGACATACCGGAGCAGCCATAGTGACAGCCTCTGAAACCCTTTGGTACTCATCATTACCATCTACCATGAGTGCTCAAGCAGCAGACTTGATGGGCCTAATATACTCTCTAAAAATTTCAGAAAATCTCAAAGCTAACATTTTTACCGATTCTCGTTATGCTTTTTCAAGCGTCCATCATTCGGCTATAATCTGGAAAAATCAAGGTTTCATTACATCAAATGGCAAACAAATAGTGTATGGCAATTTAATTAATCAGTTGTTGGATGCAATCCAATTACCAGCCCAAGTGTCTGTCATCCATTGCAAAGCTCATACAAAAACCCAAGGACCAGTGGAATTAGGGAACAAAGGAGCTGAGGTGACAGCTATATATGCAGCAAGATATGGACCTTTGACAATTCTGAACTTATCTTTGGTGGAGGAAGAAGATCTCAAAAATGCATACTCCCCAAAGGAAGTGAAGGATTGGAAGAAACATCATGGTGCATACCTTGTTAATGGAGTTTGGTTAGGAGCAAATGGAAAACCTATGTTACCTAAATCCTTATATTACACCTTTTGCAATGCACTACACCAGAAAGGGCATTATGGAACTCTGGGCATGGCAGATTCTGTAAATAGGTATTGGAATGCAAGGGGCAAATATGAAGTTGCTATGAGAATTTCACAGAGGTGCAAAATTTGTATCATTACAACCAATCACAAAAGTTCATAGTCTGGGAGGAAAAAATTTAGCTTACACACCATTTGAATGCTTACAAATTGATTACATCACAATGCCAAGGAGTAATGGTTATAGATATGCTTTAGTAATAGTGGATAAATTAACTAAATGGCCAGAAGCTTTTCCATCAAAGCGTAACACCTCAGCTTTTGTTGTGAAAATCTTACTAAGAGAATGAATACCTAGATTCTCTATACCATTACATATTGCATCATATTCTGGGTCCCATTTCGCAAATAAGATTCTAGCTACAGTTTATGAAACATTATGAATTAAGAGACATCTTTTTCTCAATATTTAGACCCCAGTCCACTGGACAGATTGAATGGGTGAATAAATCTCTAAAAAATCTTGTGACAAAATTATGTGCAGAATCTCACATGAAATGGCCTGATGCATTGCCATTAGCACTATTCCACCTAGGAAGCCAACCCAACAGCATCACACATATTTCACCATTTGAAATGTTGTATGGACATCTACCATTCCATGGCAAAGCACCTCAAAGCATTCACAAGTTATCACACCTAGGTATGCAATGCAAGCTATATGAATATATCAAATTGCTCAAGCAACGATTAAATCAACTTCACAAATTAGGCTTGATACATCAAAGAGTACCTTTTGATTTTGATCTACACAACTTCCAACCCGGAGATTATGTTTACACCAGAAACTTCGCTAGGAAGTCTGTGTTAGAACCCAAGTGGCTTGGACCTTTCCAAATAATTTTAACAACTCCAAGTGCAATCAAAATTGAAGGAAAAGATCCGTCGTTCCATGTCACCCATGTCAAGCCAGCTAAAGACATGTCCCAATAACAATGACCACAGGACCCAGAAACTATACAACACAAAGATCAATTAGCACCAACTGATCAATCAAGCAAGTCCTCAGAAAATTCAAAATCTACACATAAGAACATAGAAACAGAAAAGCAATCAGAACAACAATCAGAGCATGAGTCAGAATCAGAAGTAGACCAAGAGCCAGTAAACAATCAAATTTTACACCCAAATGATTATCCCAATCTCAATCACTTAGAAGAATCATCTGTAAATAATTATGACAATGGAAAAGAATCAATGAAGGAAGAAGACACAACATTAGATTTGCAATCAATACCAGATCTAGAAACTGATGACGACAAATGAATGAAAGCACAAAGACTTAATCACGAATTTTTTGTGTTACCTATAATAATCATCTTTATTAAAATCACAAAAGAAAAAAGAAAAGAAGACAATCATATATGATAGACATTTAAAATTTTGTTCCTGACACAAGTCAGAAGGTGACAAGCGCAGGTGCATCGAACGCCTCACTTGTTGCTGACTTCACAGATCTTCACGAGGACAACAAACCTGAGAACTACAAAGACATCCATGACCAAATACATCTATCGTAAGGAGGACATCCACACTGTGAAGAGGAACATTGGATCAGCGTTGGACACATGTATTTGGAAAGAGATAACTTACACCCAACAGAATTCTCACTGCACTCAACACTAGATTCCATCCAAGCAGTACATGCTAATTGCAAAAGAATTCTGGTGGAGTAAGTATGTAACACATCATTACATGGATAAGTCACTAGACAACACATAAAACATTTTCCTGACTTCACATTTACATGTGAAACATAAACTTAGACTTAAGAGAGAAGGGTATATCTGCCTTAGTAAAGAAAGTCTCTTACTCTGGTTCAGACACCGTTCTACTCAAATCACCTGACATGTCATGTACATATGTAATTTTGCTTACTAGCCATTAGCAATAAGTTTTACTAACACACAGGGACAGTTTAGTTAGTTTAGTAAGTTAGTACAGGGACAGATTTTTCTAAAAATTTCTTTGTAAATATGGTACATAGCAAAGGTCTATGGTTTAACCAATAGACTTACAAAAATATAGGCTTACTTATTATTACTAACATTTCTAACATAGGCATAAGTGTACTAACCTATTCATACACTAACTTTAGCAAGTGAACTAGAATTTAGAAGCTTATTTGCAAAAATATTTGCAAAACTTTTCTTAGTTAATATTATCTGATTAGTTCATAAAATTAGGTATATGCATAGATAGGATTCATTACTTTGTTCTAGTTAGCAAAATTAGCCTTAAAAATGTGTGAATTTTTAAAATGTAATTTGTTTTCCTTTCTGTTCAAAATTTTTTGAAAAACTGAAATCCCCATTCCTTTCCTATGCTTTTACATTATCCCGTCTTAGTTTTAGCTTAGTTTAGTTGTAGCATAGTTTAGGAGATAGCAAACTTTTATTATTTTGCAAACTTAGTTAGGGATAAGAGCTTAGTAAGAATTTAGCTTAGTATAAGAGTAGTAATCCCTTAGACTTTAGTAACTATTAAAATGGTGCTAGTTGCACATTTTGAAAAGAAAAGGGGCATTTGTAGTATAGAGAGAGGGGGTCATATAGTTTTTTCAAGCTTTGGCTGAGTTCTAAAGCAGTTAGGGGTTTGGAATCTTGAGGAAGAGACAGTTGGTTTGGGTCTCCCGTGGAGGGAGGTTGTCTGACCAGCCAAGCTGCTTCCTTACCTATCTATAGTATTGAAATTTAGGCTAGCTTTGAAATATTTATTTAAGAAATTGTTATTTTGGATAAACCCTTTATATCTTCCTTCCCAATATTATTTCCTACCTTCCCTCCCTTACCTTATATGTCTGTGGAGTTAATAAGGAGAGTAATTAGAGAGGAGTTCAAATCTGTGGAGGGTTAATTAATATTTGACAGTATTAGATATAAAAAAACTAATCAGTCATCATTTATTCCTTTTAGATATCAAGAGCACTTTGTAAGCTTGAGTTAAAGGCAGGTCCTTACTCAGACTCCATCTCTGCCTCCCTTCCCCACCTGAGGTTCCTGAAACAATTGTTAGGGCTTCCTTTGATCCATTTTCCTCACACATCAACCTTTAAAGATAATAAACCCTTTTGTGTTTTAACAGACTTATTAATATAATTGGTCAGTTAGTTATTAAGAGAGGGAAGAAGAGGGAAAGAACTAACATACTCTGTGCTTGAAGGGAAGCCAGGGTATCCATCTTGGAGGAAGGTGTAACTTCAAAACAAGTCCCTTCCTATGAAATTAATTAAGCCTGTTGTTAATTTCAGTTTAGTCTATTTCCCTCAGCCTGTGTTCAAGTCTGAGTCCCGGTCTATAAGCTCTGCTGTATTTGCCTGTTAGATTAATTCTCCCTCTCCCTGAAGATCTTATTCCTTCAGTGTTAAACCCCTGACTTCAGCTCTATTATATCCTGAATCTCCTTATTCCAGCCTACCTGTAGCCTTGATTTACTATCTTAATAAATCCCTGATAACCTCCTTTCAAAATTCCCTTGTACCACACACCTTTCCTCAAATTATCTCCATTACATTAGTTGTTTTGAGATCCTAGACTTATTGTTTGTCAAAATGTAAATTGGTGTTTCTTAATCTAGTTCTATTAAGTGTGCCTTTGTTGTAGATGTAGTGACACAGACCTGCAATTTCTACTTCTGCAGAGGTTGACTCGGATGATTTTACCTATCCGACTCATTTTTATTTCTTCTCTGAAATAATCTTCTATTTTGGTCAATGTAGTATGTTCTCTTGTCCATAAACATTCTTCATATTCTAATAGAAAGTGACAAATCAATAAGAAAAGTTAAAATTTAGTTCAGAGGGTTAAGATGGCGGCAGAGTAAGAAGCAGCTCTTAACCTCTCCTGACCAAAACATACAAAACTCCTCAAGGGGACATAAAAACAAGTCCAGACGAACGGAGGAACCCCACAACAGGGCACAGCGTGGAAGGTACGTGGAATCGAGACATTTCCAAGCTATAAAGGGCTCTCACTCAATCGCGGGCTGAGCAACCGCCCCACCCCCACCCCCACCACACTCATCTATAGCTCTGAACCCTGCTAAAAAGAAATAGGGCAAGTTTGGGGCACCCATCGAGTCATCAGCAGCTCCAGGACCTGTTCCTGAGAGCAGCAAGACTTAGGACCCCATTAAGTCAAAAAAAGCACGCGAAATCTGAGCGTGTGCGCCGGAGCAGGATGCTGGGCTCAGAGAGCCAGCTGAGTAGAGACGTGGGTGGAGGCAGAAACAACCAGGAACTAAAGCCTAAGTGGGGAACCAGTGCAGACGGGTATACGACTGTGGAAGCAGTGCCCTGAGACTTGTAAAGAAACCTCCAGCAGAGGATCAAGCAAGAGGGCCCACCAGGGGGCTTGACCTTGGAAAAAACCAGAATTCAGACCTCAGGAGCCAATAGATTGCGAACAGACACTGAGCCCGAGGATAAAGCTGAGAAGCTGCTGGGCTAATGATGGCTACTCAGCATCAGGAGGTTCAGAAGAGAAAGAATAATAACAAAAAGAAGAAGTCTTTAACACTCGACAGCTTTTACACAGAGAAAATCCAGACAACCGAGCAAACAGAGGAGGAGAACAAACAAGCATCCGGACCCTCCTCAAATAAGGAAAACTCACAAGCTATGGAAGAGTTCAAAACTGAGATTCTGAGGAAAATGGAAGAGATCTGGCAAGAAAATAACAGTTTAAAAGGTAGAATCTTGCAATTGGAAAGTGAGGCTCAGAAATCAAATGAACTGATAAGCAAATTAAACACCAGAAATGACAAGATTGAAAAGGAAAACCCGTCCCTAAAGGGTAGAATCGAGCAATTAGAAGCTAATGATCTCTCAAGACAACAAGAACAAATAAAACAAAGTCAAAAGACTGAAAAAATAGAAGGAAATATGAAATATCTCAATGAGAGAGTGACAGACCAAGAAAACTGGTCTAGAAGAGACAATTTGAGAATAATTGGTCTTCCAGAAAAACCAGAAATTAATAAAAACCTGGACTCCGTACTAAAAGAAATTATTCAGCAAAATTGCCCTGAAGTCCTACAACAAGAGGGCAATATAGACATCGAAAGGATCCATAGAACACCCACCATATTCGACCCAGAGAAGAAATCGGTTAGAAATATTATTGCCAAATTCAAAAGCTTTCAAGCAAAAGAAAAAATCTTACAAGAAGCCAGAAAGAGACAATTCAAATATCAAGGAGCACCAATCAGGATCACACAGGATCTGGCAGCCTCCACACTAAAAGACTGTAAGGCTTGGAATACAATATTCAGAAAGGCAAGAGAGCTGGGCCTGCAACCACGGATCAACTACCCATCAAAATTGACTATATATTTCCAGGGGAAAGTATGGGCATTCAACAAAATTGAAGAATTCCAGGTATTTGCACAGAAAAGACCAGGGCTGAATGGAAAGTTTGATATCGAACCACAAAAATCGAGAGAAACCTGAAAAGGTAAATAAGTTACAGAGGGAAAAGAAAGAAAACTTGTAATTTTTAAATTTGCCTTTTCAAGGGCCTCAGTGAGATCTAATTATCTGTATTCCTATGTAGAGAAATGTTATGTTTAATTCTCTGTAGTGAACTCTATTCACTATTATAATATTCACTATTATAGTAATCAGAAGAATAATTTACAGGGTGAGGGTGGAACACTAAATAATCTAAGATGGCGTGGGGGATGGGAAAGAGGGTGTAAATAGCAGGGGATACCAAGAGAAACTTGAGTGAATAAGAAAATAGAATATTCTATTACACACAAAGAGGGCATGGAAGGGAGAGGGGACAAATACTATGATAAGAAGGAGAGGAAGAGAGCATTAAGAGGTAATAATCAAACCTTACTCTTAGTGCAATCAACCCGGAGAGGGAAGAGTAGTTAAACTATCCATTGGGAAATAAAACTCTTATCTAACCCTTCTAAGAAAGTTAGAAGGGATAAACCAAGGGAAGCAGGGGAGTGGGGAGGGGGGAAAAAGGGAGGGGAGAAGGGGGAGGGAACTCATAAGGCTTTTAAAAACAAAAAGGGGGGGGAAATAAGGGAGGGGGTAGAAAGGGAAGTCAATCAAGGGAGGGGATAAGGGACAGGGTCTTAATAGCAAACCGCTGGTTTTTAAGGAAATAGCTTAAGGAGAAGGGGTAGAATTGGGGGAGGATTTGAAAATGTCAGCAAATGCACAACTGATGATTATAACTCTGAATGTGAACAGGATGAACTCTCTCATAAAACGTAAGCAAATAGCAGAGTGGATTAGAAACCAAAATCCCACCATATGCTGTCTACAAGAAACACATATGAGGCGGGTGGACATACACAAGTTTAAGGTTCAGGGTTTGAGCAAAATCTTTTGGGCATCAAATGAGAAAAAGAAGGCAGGAGTGGCTATTATGATTTCTGACAAAGCCAAAG
>NC_058131.1:704333850-704402919 GCF_016433145.1 Gracilinanus agilis
GAATCTAACTTGTATGGGCTGGACAGCTGAAGGAAACCTAGCTGAAGTTGGATATAAGTATCCCCAGAATAATAAACAGGCACTGCTCCCAAAATATGAAGTTTGTACTGATAAAAGAAGAAAGGAAGGCTGGAAAAGGTAACCAAGGATTTGGATAAGATCTGGGAAGCCCTGAATTGTTAGGTAGAAACTGCCCCTCCCCCCCCAGGAGGGAATGGCAGACTATTAGCTAGCTTGCCCTCAAGCCTGTAACTATGACTTCTAATATCTAAAATAACTAAATAGCAATTGTGCTGATGCTAGAAGGTCTAGATCAGTTAAACAAGCAAACCACTGAGCTGAACCAAGATGGTTCTTGCCCCAGATGGCCTCCAAAGCAATCCCCAAAACAGGGAATAGCAATCAGGGTGACCTGCTCACTTCAACCCCCAGGCAACTGTTCCCTTACCCAGAGTTCTTTGGGGGGCGGGTGGGGAGAGGGCCCTAGAATTCTGGGTGAGGCTTGACCCTGTATCTTGCAGGAATTCCACCCTGTCATTTTCCATGTTACAGTATTCCCCCTTTTCTAGTGCAATTTCCACTGGAAATTCTGCAGTCTTAAGATATTTCAGCACAGTTTACCCCTCTCTATGCTATAACTCAGCAACTTCCTAAGCAATTTCTCATTCTTAATCCTATTCTTTCTGTGTCTATGGCTTATGTCAATTATCTACCCCTATCTTAGGAGGGAAAAGGAAGGTAAACAAAGGGGGGGGGGACAGCTTTCTTTTAAAGCACAAGCATAACAACATAAAAAACATAGTAACACAACCATAAAACCAAATTTGCAACAATTAGAGGTTGCAATCACCATCCCTAAAGCATGAAAGGAAAATATCTTTGAAACAGATTTAAATGCAAAATTGCAAAAGACTAAATTGTTTCTCAACTTGCTCCTAACTCATAACAACTAACTAACTCACAGGTCTTCTGGGCACACTGGAGAACCACAATTCTCCTTGTGTAGCATATGTAGTGTGGCATACAAGCTACCATGTGATGTCTCATTTGTGTAATACATGTTTATGACATGATATTAGAGCCTTACATTTTTCTTCCTTCCAGTCCTCTTCCTGCACAGTACTTAATAAAGATTACAAATCCCTTGTGATTGTCCATTCCTCTGTGCTGCCTCTGCTGTGAATTTCTGCAGTTTGTAGCTTCTGTTCTTCCTTTCTTCTCTGTACTGCATGAATACTTGTCTTTTGTCTATAGTCTTGCTGGGTGGGTGGCTTGTTACCTTCTTTATCAGGAACAATAGTCATTGTGATGTAATTGTGTTAACTTCCATTGTGTTGTTTTTGTGTTGCCAAAAAAATTGCAGGTTTTGGGTTTCTTTTAGAATTTTAAGCTGTTCAATTTTCTTCAACAGAACATTCTGTTTGCTGTGGATCTGGCTGTGCATTCATTTCATGTTGCTCTAAGTCAGTTGGTACATCATGGTGATCTTCATGTTCAGCATGTTCTTTTATAGGCTTCACATGTGTCATATGGAATCAGGGGTCTCTGTTCTCAACTTTAACACATGTTGGGCTAGTTAATAGTACTTGATAAGACCCTACCAATTTAGGGTCTAGAACAGATTTTCTTGCAAAGTTCCTCATGTAGACCATTTCTCCCAGTTTAAGCTGATGTAAGCTAAAGTCTAAAGGAACTCTCTGGGTTAGCAAGCCAAGTTTGTGCAATTCTTCCAGTCTTTTCTTTAAGGCTTTTATATATTTATATAGCTGACATTCAACCCCAAGGTGTGACAAGAGAGCTGACTTCTGGGATGAACTATGCCATGGAACATGACCATACAAGAGTTCATATGGTGATAGGTGTGTGTCACTACAGGGTTGACTTCTTAAATAAAAGAGAACAATGGAGACTGCTTGTACCCATTTCAGATGGCTTTCAGAACACACTTTTCCAATCAGATTTTTAATTTTCTTATTGCAGACCTCAATTTGCCCGGACAATGAGAGTGATAGATTGAATGTAAACTTCTCTGTATCCCCAAGGTCTTGTAAATCTCATGCAACAGGTTTTGAGAAAAGTGTGACCCATGATTTGAATCAATTCTAGCTGGTACAGAAAAATCTCAAGACTATCTCTCTCAGAAGTGTCTTTACCATGAAAGCTGAGTTGTTTTTCTTTACAGGGAACAGTTCTGGCCACCAAATCGACCTGTCAAGAATTACTAGAGCATATTTGTACCCTTGAAAATTGAGCATTGATATATAATCAATCTGCAAGCACTCAAATGGTGTATATGCAAATTGTCTGCCCCCTATTCCCTTAATTCTGGTCATGCCCTGATTGTACTATAAGCAAACTTTATATTTCTGGCATGTTCTAATTGCACAAGTGGATATGCCAGGAGCCATCCAGTGTCTTTGAATGCCATCCACCAGGGATTGGGTCCCATAATGGCCTTTGGCATGTAATGCATTGCATAGGGTATTATACAGAGATCTTGGAAGAATGGGTTTGTCAGCACTAGAAAACCATAGACCTCTCACTAATTTGACTCCTATATTTTCTACCCAGTGCTTTACTTCCCTTGAGGAGTATGCCTGTTTTAGATCTGCTTCATCCACCAAGGAGAAGTTCAGCACATGGATGAGACCAAATCGGGCACCATATTTGGCTGTAATGTCTGCCCTTCTGTTTCCTAATGAGACTCCATCTTTACCCTTTTGATGTGATCGGCAATGCATTACTGCCACTTCTTTGGGTAACTGGACAGCTTCTAGGAGTTGGTTTATAAGGCTCCCATAGGCTATTTCTTTCCCACCAGCAGTTATAAATCCCTGATATCTCCAGATTTTCCCAGTGCAATGGACTAAATTGAATGGATATTTGCTGTTGGTATACACATTTATCCTTCTGCCATGGCCAATTTCTAGAGATCTGGTGAAACTCAGGATTTTGGCACCTTGAGCACTCATGGGCTTTGGTAGAGCTGCATACCATAAAGTCTTATCTTGAGTCGCTACAGCTGCACCTGTATACCGTTTCCCATATAACACGAATACAGAAGCATTGGTAAAACAGTGTCAGGGTCTGGCAAGACCAAAGGGATATCAGTTAGGACATCTCTAGTTTTCTGCACTATTTCCAAGGTGTCTGCACAGCTATGGATGGATTCCCCTTCTAATGGTAAGTTTGGCATTAGTGTGACTGGGTTGATCTCCTTACAACAATGGAAAGTTAGGTTCTCATTGCCCAGCAACACAATTTGATATTGGGATAAGCTCTGGGATGCAAATGCTTGCAGGTTGCTGTTTTTCAAGATGGTATCTATTTGATGAGGTGAATATAGCATGATCCTGCATCCCAAAACCAGATCTGAAGTTTTTTAACCATTAGGGCAACAGCTGCAATTACTCTCATACATGGTGGCATCCCCATAGCCACTACATCTAGCTGGGAGCTATAATAGACTATTGGGCTGAACTGATCCCCAAGAGTCTGCACTAATAGAGCACTGGCTATTCCCTTGTCCTCATGCACAAACAGGTGAAAAGGTTTTGCATGGTCAGGGATATCAAGTGCAGGGCTTGACAACACCGCTGTTTTCAGTTTTTCTATAGCATGCTTGTGCTCCTGTGTTAGTTTTAAAGGTTCTGAGACAGTGTTCCTAGTCAAGTCTGTCAGAGGTTTTGAGATAAGACTATAACCAGGTATCCACTGCCTACAGTAACTCGTGATTCCTAATATTGCAAGCAGCTGCTTCTTGGTCCTAGGCATGCACAGCTTCTGTATATGTGAAACTCTTTTTTGGGAAATCCGTCTCATACCCTTCTCCAACACAAAGCCAAGGTACTCTACTTTTGACAAAACTCACTGTACTTTGGCCCTGGAGATCTTGTGTCTCCTTTTGCATAGCTCTTGTAATAGATATTTGCTGTCCCTTTGACACACTCTAGCATTTGGTGACATTAGCAAAAGATCATCAACATAATGCACTAGTTTACTCTCAGTCAATATGATTGATTCAAGGTCTCTTTACAGGATCTGGCAAAAGATATTTGCACTTTCTGAAAACACTTGTGAAATTCGGGTCCAGCAGATTTGTTTACTCTCCCAGGAAAATGCAAAAATCTTCTGACTGGACTCATGCAGGGGTACAGTAAAATACACACAGCACAGGTCCATGACCATGAACCAGGCTGCACTGCTTGGAATTTCAGCGATGATATTTGCTGGACTAGGTACCACTGCATGTCCCTTCTTAACTTAATGCTCTTAGATCCTGCACAAAACACCATTGTGTTTTGTCATTTGGATCTTTCTTTGGTTTTTTAATGGGCATAATAGGTGTGTTGTACCCAGATATAGTAGAGACCAAAAAGCCTTGCTCCAGGAGACTGTGGATAATGGGCCTGATACCCTCTGTGGCCTCTTTGCTCAACCTATACTGAGGGATCCTACGTGGAGTGCCCTCTTTCACCTCAATCTTAACAGGTGTAGCAGATTTTAAAATTCCCCCATGAGTTGAATGCTTAGCCCAAAGTGCCTCTGGGATATCTTTTGGTATTTCAAAGACACTCCCCATATGTTGTTCCTCCTCATCACCCTCCACATGCCCTAGGAATAGTAAGGATGGTGCTTGAATGACTGTTTGGGTAAGTGTAGGAATATTTAGCCAGACATCACACTGGATAGTGTCACCTAATTTACAGAGAACATCCCTCCCCAAAAGGTTGGATGGGCATCCGGGTATCAACAAAAAGGAATGATCTAAGGTCATTGGGCCTATTTTCACCATTTTAGATCTTAGCTTGGGCACCAACTCCATTTGCCCAGTGACTCCTTTTACTTTTCCAGACCCCATTAGTGCACAATTTTCTCATGCAGATGTTAACACAGACCGGGTTGCTCCAGTGTCAATAAGAGCAGGATAGATTTAATTCCCTATCATCACCATAACCAAGGGTTCTCTGTCTTTAGCTGTCTTATCAACAGGTACCAAAGGTTATTCTTTCTTAATGTCCCCCAAATCCCATTGATCTTGTTCTAGGACTTCTGTCTATGATGGCTCAGGATTCTGCAAGTGAAATGATGGTAAATCTCCTTCAAAAGAGGCTTATTGGACTGCCTTGCCTTAACTGGTATCCCTAGACCATTCATGGGCCTATCAATGTCAAAGTGTATCTCAGTTTTCCCAGACCATGAGTAAGGTAGAGTGTCCTTCTCTTCACTGAACATGCTTTGCTTGACTTTTTCAAAGTTAGATTCAGGAGAGGCATTTCTCTGCATTAAAGGAAATTCTTCAGAATTCAGAATGTGTTTTTGGTTCATGACTACATCCCAATCCTGTGAATCTATGCCTTCTTCTTGTATCTGACCCCTAGACTCTATGTCAGTAACAGGAAACTTAACTGCAGCTATACTTTGCATAGGAAACAAAGTCAGTGTTGTAGATTCGTTCTCTGTTCCTATTAGTGTCATTTGGTTTCTCTCTTGGCTATTGACATTTTTGGAATTGAATTCCTTTAAATGCATTTCCTCAGAATCTACTCTAAAAGCAGCTCTCTCTGGAGTGTCACAGACTTAAAATTGTGCTACATTTGTATGCACCTGACCCTGAAGTAGGATTGGTACGAATTCCCTAGCTCCAGGATCCAGCTTTAAAGTTCCTTTAGTATTATAGCAGCTAGGCTTTCCACTTTCCGTTCCAGCTTCCCCAGTTGGTGATAGAGAAGAGGTTGTGCCTGAGAATTTTGCACTTTCCTTCTCAATGGTCTGTAGCAGCTCACCTCCCTTGTTGACACTGTCTGTTTCTAAGAGATCTCCATTAGAACACCTGTGTAAAACCATTGCCCTTGTTGTTTGGCCTTGCTCTACTACAGATTGATGTAAATGATCCACAGTCTTACTACAGAATGATGCTTCTTTCCCAGTACAGTGAGAATCTATCAATGATATTTCCTTCAAGCTTGAATCAAGAACTTGTGTAGATGTGCCTGGTTCCCTTTCAGTGTTCCCCACATCACTGTTTCCCTTCCCATAAATTCTCTCCTTTGTTTCTATTATATCCTCCTCCATTTGCAACTCCTCCTCAGTCATTTCTTTGTAACTTTGTGTTACATCCACCAACCCATAATTCATAAATTCTTCTGCACCCATTTTGTCTTTCCCACATTCCTCTGCCACATCATTGTCATTACCCTTATCTGTCCTTGCAACAACTAAGGCTGCTTTCTCAGTTCATAAGGTATGATGTCTTACTCCTTGGGACACGTATTCCTCCATTTTTGATAAACTAGGGGAATTACTAAATTTAACACAGTTATGGTCTCAACATCTGGCCTTCACTTTGTCACAGTATCTGTTGTTATCCCTGTTGTTGCTACTATTATTGCTATTATTGTTATATCTAGAATTATAGTAGGTGCTTCTCCTATTTTTGTTATTGTTATTGCTTCAATTCCCAAAATTTAACTGAGATTTAAACCTACATTGATGAACAATATGTCCAAGTTTTGAGCACAAAAAACAGCATTTGACAGATTTGTTAGTATTGCTAGAAGATTGCCTAGTCCTGCTCTGGCTCCTCTGATTGCTAGACATCAGAGCCATATTCTTAATCTCCTCTATATCCTTGGCCTTTTGAGCTTCCTTTAGTTTTCTCTTCAGCTCTGCAATCTCCCTATCCTTTTCAGAGGCCTTTGATTGCTTTGGCTCACTATCCCTAGACTCATGGACATATGCAGCAGTCTTTCTTAGTTCTTCAGTGGGAATGGTCTCCCATTGTGGGCAACGCAAATTGAAATAAAGCCTGGATGTGGTTCATACTGCCCTTTACAAACTGCCTCCTGACATGCTGGATGTTTTCCTCAGCTGTCATGTCCCTGAAACCTAGGATAGTTTCACCTGCCTCTAAGAGCCTGTCCAGGTAAAGGCTTGGGTGTCCTTTCTCCCCCTGCCTTAATTTCTCAAAAGATCCCCATGCATTTGATCATCTTGCATGGAACCTCATTGCTTCTGCTAAATCATCCCTACACCTTTTAAGATAACCCATGTTTGCATGTGAGGAGAGTTCTAAGTCCTGGTGTTGTTCTGGCCATGAGGCAAGATTGAGGTTGCTTCTTGTCTCAGCTATAAACTTTGCCTTCTCACTGGGGGTGTATAATTCTGATAGGAGCAATTCCACGTCCTCAAATGTTGGGTTGTAAAGTCTCACGGCCCACTTATATCCTTTTATAGATTTATGGGGATTTGTATAGAACTAGGGAAACCTCTGTTTAATATCTCCAAATCACCCCCTGAGAAAGATTTGTAGCCTTTAGCATGTATAATGCCTGAGTCAGGTTGTACCACTGTCCTATTGGTAATGGGAAGAATAGTTACAGGAACTGCTTCAGCCCTTGCAACCTGTTGTTCTTCAGTGTTCTGATCCATAGCTTGTTGTTCAATATCACCCCACCCCTTTTTTGGTGGGACTGCACTCTCAATACTCTTTAGCTGCATGATTGTCTTTGCATCAAGATCCTTTCCTTCCCTGATCTGCTTGTTTATCTCAATTAAGGTCTTCATGTGCTCCACTAATTGCTCCAAAACTGGGTTTGTTATTTTTGTTCTCCCAAAGGTAAATGCCAAGACCTTCTTCAATGTTATCAGGGCCCCACAGAAAGTTGCTGCCATGGCTATCCCTGATGGCACATATGCCAAAGCATCTCCCACTGATACAGTTAGCCACATGTAAGTATCATATATTTCTATCATTTGTTTGAAAAATTGGAGAACTGTTATCAGCTAAAAGGTAGCACAAGCCTGCCAAATCCCATATATATTAGCACCCCAGAGCACCCCAGTGTGACAATGGCCCTGTCGATGAAGCTGGCCATACTGATCACTTCCCATTCAGGTTCTGAAATAAAAATCCTAGGCTGGCTGGCCAAAATTGTTATGTAGATCTTAACAGAGATATTTGGGGAAGCTGAAGAGATGGCCTGAAACTAGAAACCTGCAGGATTCACTCCTCCCACACACACAGGCTAGAGTGAGTAGGGAGGGGTAGGTACTCCTTACTCTTCACCCCTCCCAACAAGCAGTTGGAAATCAGTTGGAAATGGAGGCAGGACTGATATCTTCTGGCAAGGCTCAGCTAGGCAAATCTCTAATTATGTTCACTTTCTCAACTTATATTCCCCGGAGGTTTGACTGAGGGACAACAGGAGAAGCTTGATGTCTTGTTGTTATCAGGGACTGACGAATCTAACTTGTATGGGCTGGACAGCTGAAGGAAACCTAGCTGATGTTGGATATAAGTATCCCCAGAATAATAAACAGGCACTGCTCCCAAAATATGAAGTTTATACTGTTAAAAGAAGAAGGGAAGGCTGGAAAAGGCAATCAAGGATTTGGATAAGATCTGGGAAGCCCTGAACTGTTAGTTAGAAACTTCCCCTCCCCCCAGGAGGGAATGGCAGACTATTAGCTAGCTTGCCCTCAAGCCTGTAACTATGACTTCTAATATCTAAAATAACTAAATAGCAATTATTGTGCTAGAAGGTCTAGTTCAGTTAAACAAGCAAACCACTGAGCTGAACCAAGATGGTTCTTGCCCCAGATGGTCTCCAAAGCAACCCCAAAACTGGGAATAGCAATCAGGGTGACCTGCTCACTTCAACCCCCAGGAATCAACTGTTTAACTGCTTTCCAACTGTTCCCTCACCCAGAGTTCTTCGGGGGATGGGTGGGAGGTGGGCCCTGGAATTCTGGATGAGGCTTGACCCTGTATCTTGCAGGAATTCCACCCTGCCATTTTCCATTTTACAGTCTCTAATAATATAAGAAATAGTAGAGCTGTGGATATGTTCTCCAAAATCCTGGTGACGAGTTATTGATGACAGTATGGAATAAGTAATATATGTAAGGAGAGTGCCATTAGGCTTTGCTATTATTCCTTTACAGTATGATAGCTTTTATCTGCAACTTGAATAAAGTCACAGAAAACATATGTATCAAACTTGCCCTAAAGGCTAGTGGGGATATTTAGTGTTTCAAGATCAAGTCTGAGACCTAAGAAGGCAGGAAAGATGAATCCAAAAGAATAAAATGAAAATCTTGGGAATAAATGTTACATTTCAAGATGAGCTAAGAATTCAGTTGCATAAATGTAGGACGTAGGATACTTCATTATAGATTTGAACTGACCCCCCTGTTGTAACAAGCTCATTTTAGTGTAATAGAAGCTATGACAAGCTCTAGAAACCTAGAAAAGCTATGAGTCAAATGAAAGATTGTGCAATGTTGTATGAAGGCCAATTAATTTAAATGAGGCAGAGTTCATTTTGAACAGAGTAGGTATTAAGTGCTGATATAGCAATCCCTGGCACAAAGAAAAATATAAGATTGTCCTCACTAGTGAAAGATCCCCTTCTGCATTCACTATAGAAAGTAATAAAATGGTGGAAAACAGGACAGAGAGTCAGTTTCTGGAACACATATTCATACATAGACACAAGAGGATTTTTTTCTTTATAAGGGCCTACAGAAGCAAAACAAACAAAAAAATAAACAAAAACAAACCAAAAAAAATCCAGTTTCAAGATATTGTACAGGTCTTCATCATTCACCATCAAAGAACAGGATCATATATTAACATGTTTGCCATTGCTAGGTATCCAGAGCTCATGATTAGTTCAAAATAGTTCATATGGAAAAGAGATGAGATTTTTGCTTTTTTAGAAGACAGAAGGCAGATCTGGAGCAAAAGAGAAACTGACAATTTGGATTTGATATAAAAGAAAAGTTCTTGACCATGAGAGCTGTCCAAAAGTGGAATGGGTTGCTTTAGGAAGTGGTGGACTCCCTTTCTTGAAAAGTCTTCAAATAAAAGGCCAGTCCTCTCCCACAATAATAAGTACACATTTTTGTTTTGGATGAGATGACCATTGGAGTCACTTCCAAATTGTAAATTCTGTAATGAAAGCAAAGGCATTTAACTGAATAGCAAAATAAGAAGTAGTATGTCCTCCCTGCTAAAGTATATTAATGCATTCACAACACATACACTTACACACACCTGTGAAGTATGTCTCCCATAATTATATATGCCAGTGGAAAGAATACACATCTGGAGGGAATTATGCAAGGGTGCATGCACACAATTATCTAGATTTGGTCATTATGTTACTTTCCCATGTAGGCAGAGCCAAAGAAACATCCAGCAAATGATGCAAACTACTAGCTACATTGAAATATCTGATTATGTTTCAATGAATAAAATCATAATCAATCTTTTTATATTTTTAAACCTAGATATTTATTTAATCCTTGATCAGGAGAATTGGGTAAAGATTTTTTTTGGTCAAACTAAGTCCATACAGTTTCCAGGCAACACAATGCCCAATACCTTAAGAAGTAAGAAGGCTACAAATACCCTTATTGACTTCAGATTTTGTGGTTGTCGAACACCAACTCAAGGCTGAGAAGAGATGCTCAAGAAATCAAGAAAAGCTCACATATTTGGCTCATGTTCTAAGATTCCCTTAATGCCTTGAGAATATTTGCAAAAATCAAAAGGAGAATGAGTATGTACAGTTCATAGGAAGTGAACTTAGTTTACACACAAGGCCTAGGAATTAAAGAGGTAGAGAAGGTGCTAACTTTTTTGCTCAAAAACTTGGATAGGGAGAAGAACTTATCTTGAGATGGAGTCTATTAGTTTTGCCAAATTAAAGTACAATTGGTGAATAATAGAGAGCAGAGAAAAAGACAGGTAGCAAAATGAAGTCATTTCTCTTTGTAGTTTTAAAAAAATAAACTAGTGGACATATTGGTTTAGGAAACTCATAATGAGGAAATTTCCTTCATCAAAACAATTTGGCAGCTGTTTTACAATTTACATTATTAAAAAATCATCCGGGGCTTTGACTCATTAAGTGTCTTATTCAGGGTCTATACTTTTAGAGGAAACTCCAGAAAGCAGATCTTGTCCATTCTAAAGTCATACATCTGTGGGTCTCACTCTGTCTCTCACTCCACATCTCTCTGTCTCTGTTTCTGTCTCTATCTCCATCTCTGTGTTTCTATTTCTGCCTATGTTTCTCTGAAACTACCTTGAAAATATTTTGATAATTCCATTGATTCATATATCATTCTTGTTCATGATACAGGTCTGAGCATAAATCCTCCATACAGCATTTGGGGAACATATAGATGTTTTTTCTAGATTATTTAAAATTTCATAGGTTTTAGGACAGTACTTTTTATGTGGATCAGTACTTTCCTTCACCCTCTAGCATCACCTAATAATTGACTCATGTTCTTCTCTTTTCATGGATAGTCTTCGTGATGTTTTTAGGCCATTTATTGCATGAAAATCCTTATACATCATGAAATTTCAAGTTTGGAAAGGATATTTGGTGATAACCATTCCAATTTATACCTGGAAAAACCAAATATTCTTTGCACACATACCTGATAAATCTAGGAGATTTACTTCCATCCTATCTAGAAATGAGACAGCTGAGCCAAACCCAGGACCAGTACAAGCATGGAACCATACTCCTTCCACCCTAGAAGTGGGAATAAACTTCAGCAAATACACAAAATCAAAAGGAAAAAAATCATCTTAGAATGGGCAAAAGACAGAGAAGAAGCACAATGCTAGAAGACCATTTCAGTAACCAAGATGAACAAAATGCAAGCTCAGAAGAGGATAGCAACACAAAGATGAAAACCTGTGAAGCCTCAAAGGAAAATATAAAAGGATATCAAGCCCTGAATGAATGTTTACAAGAGCTACAAAAAGGGATTAGGAAACAAATAATAAGAGATCTAAAAGAAAAATTTAAAAATAACATGAAAGACGAAAACAGCAGTTTAGAACAAAAATTTTTACTGAAGAAAACAGTTTCTTAAAAAAAAGAAATAAAATATCTCAAGTAGAGAAATAAATTAATAACAAGATTGTGAAAGTGGAGACAAATCTATTTCCATCATCTGATGACATTACTTAGAAAACTTAAAACATCAACAAAAAATAACTGAGAAAATTAATAACTTCAGCAAAGTTGCATGTTAAAAATATCTCCATAAATCAATAAGATATGCAAATTGTAATAACAGAATCCCTTAGACAAAAGGTAAAAGGAAGATTATATAAACATGATTATAAAATCCATTAAGTATTTGGAAGTCAATCTATGAAAGCATTGCCAATATTTGTAAATATTCAATTTCAAAGTGCTCCTCAAAGAATTAAAGAACAATGGCTAGAAGAATGTTCAGAAGGTATGTCTAGGTTATGCCACTATAATAAAAAAAAACAATAAAACCAAAAACTTCTATACTAATCAAACTTCCAATGAGATATTTTACGGAACTTGATAGAATAATAACCAAATCCATTTGAAGGAATTAAAGCTATATCATATTAAGAGAAATAACAGACAAAGGACATGAATGAAGGATGAATACTCATCCTACCCTTACATTATATTATAAAGCAGAAAATATAAAAACCATTTGGACTTGCTGTGAAAAAAGTAGGTCAATATAACTAACAAGACAAAGGAAAGACAGAAATAATGGAAAAAAGATTTAAAAATAAAAGTTTCTCAAAGAAAGTACTTTACATTTGATGTTACTGGAAAAATGGAAAGTAGTTTGGCAGATATTAGACAGGCCAACATTTTATAACACATTCAATAAAATGAATTAATATCCTAAATGTTAAATATCATAACATAAAAAATAGAGGAGGAACAGATCATATAAATCTCCTAGCTATTAATAGTATATGCATTTCTAAACAAACAATAGATAGATGTAATTACAAAAGATAAAAGGAATGATTTTGAATGCATGAAATTGAAAAGCTTTTGCATGATGTGAATGTGACTAGAATAGAATTCTAATGGGCAAAAATTCCTTTGAATCAATTTTTTGACAATGATTTGATATTTAAGTTCTACAGCCAGATAGATCTGAACATTAATGGAGAGAAGGTATATTTACTTCTATATCTAAGGGAGGTAACATGGCTTAGTGTGTAAAAAAAAAATTAATCCTGGAGTTTAAAACACCCATTAGATCCTAAAACTGACAGAAACTCTACTCTGATGATTCATTGTTTAATGTCTTCTTGCCTAGGATCACCATATGGAAGCTTATTTCATTTCTACCTCCACTGCTTCCAAAACACTATGGACTTCCTGTCCGATTACATATCACTATGTAGGAAGTGTGCATTTTATGTTCACTCTCTTTTTTCTGAATCAATTCGTCCAGAGGGAGGCAGAGGAGCACAGAGAGAAAAACACTGATTCTGCAATCACAGCCCTGAGTTCAAATGTTCTTTTCTATATTTACTATCTCTGAGATTCCTAAATCTGTGATTTACACATCACAGATCACAGATACTAAACCTGTGATATGACCTCCCTGAGCCTCTTTTTCTTTATTAATCAAGGACTTAAATCTGTGTCCTCTCCTGTTTCTTCTAGCTTTACACAGATTTTTTTAGAGAAATCATGGCATGTGAAAATGGATATTTGCTTTGTCATAAGGAAGAGTTGGCTTTAAATCTTGTAACAGATGTTACCTAATAATGTCCACCTGGGAAGTCACATAAACTGTGAAACTGATTCTTCATCTGTGCAATGTTGGGGTTGAACTTGATGGCATGGAGTTTCTCTCTATCTCAAAATAAATGATTATCAGATTGACTGGTTCTTATTGACAAAGCCCTGGAGTGTTTGAGGCTTGATACAATTAGCACAGGATTGTATTCAAATAGAAGTTCCTAGGAAAGCCCTTTTATTTGGAATCTACAAATACATCAACATATGTTTTCCTATTTTATTATTCATTCATTATTTTTACATGTTGATACAATTTTTAATAATAGTTTCCTAACATTTTGTGAACCGTGTTCTCTCTCTCTCTCTCTCTCTCTCTCTCTCTCTCTCTCTCTCTCTCTCTCTCTGCCTCCTCGCTTCTCAAGATAACAAGTAATATAAGTTATACAAATTCCTTGTTCATTATTAATATTAATGGAATCCACAAGAAATGTTTTCTCTGTGGTCATACACATTATAGACAGAACTTTATGATGTTAATATGTTGATGAAATATTTTGTTAAAAGGCAGTAGGTAACATAGTGGATAAAGGAATAGCATTGGAATCAGGAAGATTTGAGTTTGAATCCTGCCTTGAATATTTACTAATTTACTCTGGTCAAATAAAAACCTCTCAGCATCCAGTTCCTCATATATGAAAAAGGGATAATAATAAGACCTTCCTCAGAATTTTACAATTATTAAATAAGAAAATATGTAAATTGAAGTAGCTAAGTAGCACAAAAATAGAGCACAGTGCTTGCAATAAGAAAAACTCACCTTGAGTTCATACACAGTGTTAGGACTTATTTACTATGTGACCCTAGACAAGCACTTAACCCTATTTTCCTCAGTTTCGTCAACTGGAAAATGAACTAGAGAAGTAAATGGTAAACCATTCCAGTATTTTGGCCAAGAAAAAACCAAATGGGGTCATGAAGATTCATTAAAGACTGAAAAATGACTGAACAACTGAATATAAAGTACTTTACAAACCTTAAAATAATATATAAATTCTTATTTTAGATTTTTTTAAAGCCAAGAATGGTGATACATACCCATAACCCCTGCTGCTAGAAGGTTAAGGCTGATGGATTGATTGATCTTGGGAGTTCAGAGCTAGGACTAAACATGATCAGATATTCACAATAAGTTGGTTACTAATATGATGAACACTGTAAGCAAGCTGGGGGAGGAGGGGAACAGAGGAGGAGAAAAGAAGGAAACCAGGATACCTATGGAAGATTAAGTGGCCCACTTCAGAAATAGAGCAGGTCAAAGTTCTTATAGAACTTATAAAGTCATTTTTATAGACTCTTTTATAATGAATATTATAGAGACTTTTTATTCAACACACAATGGAAACAGCATGAGTCTATATTTGCTTTCTCTCAGTCATTTTTATGATGATGAAGATGTTGTCTAGAATAGAAAATCTGTGAATGCCTACTTGTTCCATTCTCATGTTTTCATCAAAGCTTTTTTTTAATTATGGGATAGATTGTCATCATAAAGATATTGCAATGATGAAAATTTAAGTATAAAAGTCAGTAGTTGCTAATGTTTTCTCATTAATAATAACAATAAGAACATTTATATAGTTCTTACTATGTACCAGACACTATGTTAATTGCTATAAAACATTATTTCACTTTAATCTCAAAGCATCTCTGGGAGGTAGGTTCTATTTTTATAGAATCTATATTTGACAGTTAAGGAAACTGAGGTAAACAGAGGTTAAATGACTTAACCTTGATTATTTACCTACTAAATATGAAGGTAGATTGGATCTCACATATTTCTGATTCCTGATTCCACACTCTATCAATTGTACTACCTAACTGCCTTGTTTACCTTTTTAGGGTACTAATGTCCAAAATTATTTTTTCTTTTTTCAATATACTGAGAATAACATCAAAGGCACACAATAATCAATTTTTAAAGATATCACTAAAAGGATAAGATTCTTTAAAAAAAGCCATCTCTGGAAAGAAAGAGAAGTCAAAGAATTGTGTTAGAGTAATCATTTGTTATGTTTATATTTATGTAGGGAAGGAGGGTTCAATGTAATCTCATTTACTAAATCATTAAATGGTGTGTCTAAAAAACATGAAGACTTTTTTTTTTCAGTCGAATTGAAAGAGGGTCTGGAACTGGCTGAAAGAAAATCATCATGCCTGTAAAGGCTATAAAAAGACTAAGTTGCTACCTCCACAGGAAGCCCAGCAGACACCAGACTCAACCCCCATTGAAACAAGTAGAAGACACCAGAAACTAAGGAAGGGAAGTCATTAAAAGCATGTAGAGCCAGGAGAGCAGGAGGCAAGCAGAGGTGCGCAGCATGAAGAAAGAAAAGATATTCATCTTTTGAAGAGGAAATATAGAATGTTAGTTAGCCCTTATGCTGATACCTTGTCATCTAGATTTAAAAATTATAAAGCACCTGAAGCAACCTGCTTGTAGATATGTATAATGAGAAAATGAGTCCTTAATCAAAAGACAGGAGAATTTGGGGTTCTAGTTGTCCACCTACCACAAACTGTGTGGCATTTAGCAACTCCTCTAATGTCTATGGGCCTTGTAAGATTGGACTGAATGATTGATGGTACAGTCTAGTTAACAATATTTTCTCTAGGACCCTGAGAAGTGGCAGGACAGGCTTCACAAAAGGGAAGGGTTAAAGTGAGGGAGCAGAATCTTCCTCCACCCCTACACAGGGAGCAGTTAAAATCAGTTACTGATATCTTCCAGTCAAGCAATGGAGACTAAATCTGTCTAGGTAAATTCAGGATTCAAGCTAATAACAGAAAAGACTAGAACCCTGATGATAATATCTTTCTCTGTATGTATTATTTCCCCACAGGATCAAAACAGGTGAGGTTCGATTTCTTCAGGAGCAGCCCACTGGCTCTGAAGGCAGGATCAAATGCAGAGCCACTAGAAACAGGAACTTGGTTTATGGAAGATGTGAGTATCACCCCAAATTATCTGTAAGCAGGCCCAGTTTCTAAATAGTAAGGGTTTAATGTTTTCAGGGAATAGGAAGAACGGAAATGGTTTAGGAATAAGAGGAAAAGGGAAAGCTATCTAAATCAGCTGTATCCAAGTAAGCAGCACCTCCCCCTCAAGGGGAAAATATATACTGAATGGCTTGACTCCAAACTAACTCCCTAAAATAGTCTTCTAAATTTGATGCAACTAAATTGAAGGTACATAGTTGGTTTTGTTGAAGATCTATTAGAGGTCAGCTATGGAGATAACTCAGCTCTGGCAGTCAGAGAAACAGTCCCTCTTGCCCTTGAACCCTTTGAACAGGGTGTATTCCAAGAGAGTCCCTGCCAGAGGGCTGACCTGGCTTTCTATACCAGGTCTCCAACTGCCCCTAACTTCCCCCTCCCTTGGAGTTGTCGGGGGCAGTATGGAATTCTGTGATCCAGCTTCATTCCCTTCTCAGGGTCATGGATGATACAGCCTCACTTTCCTCATCAGGGAAATTAGGGGTTAGAACTAAGATTGCATCCAGCTTTAACATTCTTAGAGAAGACTGTATAAAGTTGTAAGGTTTAAGATAATATTCTTAAGAAATAGGATTGACTATGTCACTCCCCAGCTCTAAAACTGGTAGTGGCTTCGTAATAACTTTGGGACAAGATGCAATTTAGCCCAGCATGGAAGATCCCTCCTCCTCTGCCACTCCTTCTTTAACTGGATTTCAACTTCCTTTTTAAAACTAAATTCACATCCTTTGATTTCATTCACTCCTGATCCAAACAAAATATCCTGAGAAATGACCTATGGGGTCTATATTCTCTCTCCTATCTTTATATTTGCACTGCCTGCCCACTATGTTTAATATGTACTCATTCCTCATATCTCCCTTTAAGAATCTATATCTCCATTCTAGACTGCTTGAACATATGATCTGCAAAAGCCACAAAATTATTTTTGTTGTTGTATTTGATTGTGGATTTTTTCCTTTCTTTAAATCCTTACCTTCTGTCTTAGAATCAATACTGTGTCTTGGTTCCAAGACAAAAGATTTGTAAGGGCTAGGCAATGAAGAGTAAATGATTTACCAAGGATGACTCAGCTAGAATGTAACTAAAGTCAAATTTGAACCCAGGACCTCTTATATCTAAACCTGGTTCTCAATCCACTGAACCCCCCCAGCTATCCCTGATTGTGGCTTTCAGTTTCCAGTTCTTCAAACATGTACTGATTGAACTTTAATTTCTTCATGAAGCCTTCCTTGAACCCAGAGTTTTGTTTGTTTGCTTTTGCCATCTTCTTTCTCAAATTATTACCTTTTTAAGGTATGTGGCCCTGTAGAATATACGATCTTTAAAAACCAAATATGCTTTTTTCCCCTTTTGGTCATTATCTGATGTAAGCATGACAATTTAGATACTGTCAGAACTTGGAAATTTTCTATTGGATATCATTGATGTGAAGTCAATTTTCTAGTTTTCCACTAATGAGACTTATGGAGACTTATCTTTATGTGATTTTCAGCAGAAGACAAATAAACTAGAGATTTTAGCATTACCAGGACTATCTTTCAATGGCAACATGAATAACCTACAGATACTTGACCTAGCAGTAGGAAGGCAGTGATAGCACTATATTTTCTTCATAATAGTTACATATAATAATGTGATGCCACAGTTTAATTTTTGTTAGGGAGAGGGAGATTGCCATCACTAGTTTAAAATGTTATTCTGATCATAACAATCAATGCTTAACTAGAAATTCCAAAAGAAAATATTAAAAGGGAAGAAAGATTTGTGGTCCAAAGTGGCCTGGCCCTAATTTGTTAATTGCCAAGTAGCTTATCAGGACAGAGTCATGAAATGCAGCAAGATAATCCATAGATAATAGAACTCTATTAAAAACAAATGATTCTTCCTCTCTATTCATTTTCTTTCACTTATCTTCTATAATAATAGGGAAGGAAGAAGGTAGGGAAGGTGAAAGAAAATGAGTTCTATTCTGGACATGTTGCATTTAATATTTTTATCACATATGTAGTTTGAGATGTCTGAAAGGTAATTAGTGAGCTGAGACTAAAAGCTAATTAGTTGATCAGTATTTATCATGCCAGCCACTGAGCTAAACACCAGAGGTTCCTGGCCTCAAGGAGCTTGGAATCTACTGGGAGGGGAAACATGCAAACAAATATATACAAAGCAAGCTATATACAAGATAAATAGAAAATAGTTGATGAAGGAAAGGCACTAGAAGTAAAGAGGGATTTGGGAAGTTTTCCAATAAAAGATGAGAATGTAGTTGGGATTTAAAGGAATAACAAAAGAAGTTAATAGTCAGAACAGAGGAAGAAGAGTATTCCAAGCATATCCTACAGAGGATATCCAGATTTGAGAGGCAAAATGTATTGTTCATGGAATGGTGAGGAAGCCATTATTACTAGACTGAAGAGTATATGTTAGGAGTAAGGTATAAGAAGATTAGAGAAGGAGGAGGGAACTAAGTTTAAAAAGGCCTTGAATGGCAAACAGAGTATTTTGACTTTGATTTTGATGACAAAGGGCAGCCTCTGGAATTTCTTTGAGGGAAAGGCAACATTTCCAGGCCTGCCTTTTGGGTGTCTCAGTGGAAGATGGATTAGAATGTGAAGAGAGATGAGGAAGATAGATCCACCTGCAGGCTGTTACAATAATCCACACAATGTGATGAGGTCCTGCGCTATAGTGGGGGCAGGTTTGAAAGAATAGAAGAGGATGTATTTGAGAGATGCTGCAAATGTGAAATTGTTAGGTCTTGGTAAGAGATTGGAGATAGAAGATGAGATATTGAGAGTCCGGAATGACTTCTATGTGAGGAGCCTGAGGAAGAGAATGTTGATGTTTCCTTCTACAAGAAGAGGAAAAAAATAAATGGGGAAGGATTTTGGGGGAAGATTACAAATTCTGTTCTAGACATGTTGCATTTAAGATTCCTACCAGACATTTAATGTGAGATTTAGTGTGAGAAGTCTGAAAGGCAATTAATGTGCTGAGACTGAGAGTCAGCAGAGGGTTACAGAATCAAATTGATAGAGTAGAAAAATCACTCAGATGAGTTCTCCTAACATTTGCCTCCAAACAATTTTAAAATAACTCCTCAAATGGCTTGTTCTCAAATCAAATTCTTTAGTGATAGAATCAACAAAAGGTCAGAGAGAGATATTTTCAGCCCAAAACAACATAAGAAGTCAGGAAAAGATATTGGGAGGGGGCAGCTGGGTAGCTCAGTAGATTGAGGGTCAGGCCTAGAAATGGGAGATCCTAGGTTCAAATCCAGCCTCAGACACTTCCCAACTGTGTGATCCTGGACAAATTGCCTGACCCCCATTGCCCCATTGCCCACCCTTACCACTCTTCCACCTATGAAGCAATACACAGAAGTTAAGGGTTTAAAAAAAAAGACATTGGGAAGGAGCCTGGAACAAAGACCATAGGGATGAAACACTACTGGTAGGACTAGGTGATGGTAACAGTAGCAGCAGCAACTTTGGGAGCTCTTAAGCCAAAAACAGTAAGGAGATTTGGTAATGGATCAGAAAGAGATCAAAGGGAAACAATGTGTCAGCACTGTATGCAGGATCAGATATTTCCTTTTTGTCAACTACATTATCTATATGACCTTTTGGGTCATAGTTTAAGGGTAGAGAGGACTTTTTTTTGGTCAAGACAGTGGAAACCCTGGGGATAAGAATTGTTTCCAGGCCCAAGAGATTAGAAATCCTAAGAAATGATATTATTTCTGACCACAACATGTAATCTGAAAAAATACAATTAATAAAAATTATTTTTAAAAATAAAATAATGAGTAGTAAGGGACATTTTAGATAAAGAAATGAAAGTAAAGAAATTATGAAAAGAAAATGAAAGCTTGATAAAACTGGTATATACTTAAGAAAATAATGCCTTAAATTTGGGAAAATTGAAAAAGAAGTACAAAAGTTCCTTGAAGAAAATACTTTCTTAAAAATGTAAATTGTTTACTCCATAATAGAGAAAGATATAATAAAACAAATTCAAGATAATGAAAAAGGATAAATGGAAAATATCTCCTAGGAAAAAATGATCAAGAAGATAGATTGAAATTAGAAAATTCAAAAATTATTTGATTGCCTCAAAGTCATGATCAAAGAAGGAACTTTGGCATTATGATTGAAGAAATTTTAAAGGAAATCTGCTTTGATATCCTTGAACTGGAGGGTAAGAAGAAATTTTAAAAAATCACTAATAACTACCTGGAAGAGATCCCAAAATAAAAACTCACAGGAATACTATAGTGCAAGAGCCCCAATGCCAAAAAAAAATAATACTACTTTAAGAATTTAGAAAGAAATATGATTTCATATTCAAAAAAAGTTATCCAAATTGTATGAAGCAACATTCAAGAACACAGAAGAGTTACTAGCTATCACATTAAAGGGGTGGGGGGCTTGGAATATGATATTCTATAAGCCAAAAAAACTTACATTACAACCAAAAGTAAGCTACATATGCTTCAAATGAGCATAATGCTTCAAAGGTAAAAATGGATTTTTAATGAAATAGAGGACTTTAAAGCATTCTTGATGAAAAGGCCAAATATTTCCCTTTCAAATATAAATTCAAGAAAAATATACTGAGGTAAATATAAAAAAAGAATTCATAATGGACTAATTAAAGGTAAACAGATTGTATTTCTGTTTAGGAAGGTGATACATGTAGCTTCTAAGAACTATATCATTATTAGGGCAGTTGTGTAGTTATTCTACAAAGAAAGAAACCTGTACCCCATTCTATAGGAAATTATCCTTTTGTATAACCAAATAAATAACCAAAGCAGTTCTGCTCCGACATTTTTGAACAAGAGGGTAAGGTACAGATTGAAAGAATCCAAAGATCACCTCATGTATTTAATTCCCAATTTACAGTGCCCAGGAATGTTATAGCCAAGTTCAAGAACTACCAGACCAAGGAAAAGATACTACAAACTTCCAAAAAGAAACCATTCAGATATCATGGAGCCACAGTTAGGATAACACAGGACCTGGCAACATCCATACTTAAGGACCAGAAAGCATGGAATATGATATTCCAGAAAGCCAGGGAACTGGATCTACAACCAAGAATCAATTACCCAACAAAATTCACTATATTTTTTGCAGGGAAAAGTTTGGTCATTTAATAAAGTAGAAGACTTCCTAGCATACCTAAAGAAAAGATCTGACTTAAGCAGAAAATTTGATGCCCACACGGAACTCAAGAGAACCACCTAAAATAATTAGGAAAAGGGAAAAAAAATTAAGGTACCCAATAAGTTCAAATGGCTTGTATTCCTATAAGAAAAGATGATATTTATTTCTGGGCTAAGATGACCTCAGAGTAGAAACAAGGGTCTTCTTCTCCTTACCACCTACCAATATAAAGTGCCTAAAAAGGACAAAAACAAAAATTAGACAAGTAAAGGGCTCTTCCATAGGGTTCAGCCTTGAAGGTAGGCAGTTTTTAGGCATTTCCATGCTATAAGGGGGTAAAATGACTCCAACCAAAGCACAAGCTGATCACACCTCACCCAGTCTACCTACAGTACCAGAGTCAAGCAAGTATGGGGAAAATGCTAGGTTCTCAGGGGGCTGGCTGAGGACACCATAGACTTACCCCATAGGGCAGCAAGACTTGGGACCCCATGAGGCTGAGGAACAAGGAGACTGTGCACAGAAATAAGGCAGAGAGTGGCTACACATAGCAGAAATAGCCAAGAGTGAAAAATAGCCTCAGGGCAAAAATTATTCTGTAGTTCAACTCAAAGACTTGCCTACCTTCTTCACTCAGATGTCTGACTGGGAAGGGAAGGAAAAACTAACAAAGCAATGACCACCAACAACCAAGAACTACAATCTACAATTACCTAAAAAAATAAGAAAAAAACCTTGACCCCCCAAAATTTCTATAAAGAAAAACGAGAGTTGACAGCAAAGTAAAGCAAACAAGTAAACACATCCAAACTTCCAAAAAAAATGTAAATTGGTCCCAAGCTTTTGAGTAGCTCAGATTTGAGATTATTAGCTGTTATAAGTAAAGTGTATGCAGAGGATTCAGAGAAATGGAAAAAGAGGAATAAGAATTCTAATAGAGGGAGTCAGTTATCTTATGCAGGAGGATTGATTCTCTCTTTTCCTGAAGAGAGGACTGGATTGTCTTCCTTTGCTGGATTTAGTATATCTGAACTTCTCCATCCAACCTGCTTTCTTCATAACTGATTGAACCTTATTGTGAGCTTCCTGTGTAATCCCATACAGCTGAGTCATCTCTAGTCAAATCTGTAAGACTATGGTTGGGATCATTTTAAATTCAAACCATTCCCTTGGGACCCTGCCCTGTATAGCTGCTTAACTACATCCATTACTAATAAAAGGGGGTTTGTTTGGGGTTAGTTTAAGGTCTTGGCCTCTAGATTGATAGGTGAGCTCAGAATTGGGGAAATCCATGAAGATTCCTGACACCAGGACTTGTAGATCTTTTGTGTTTACATAGAAATCTTTAAAGTTAGTTTATCTAATTACCTTTTACCTTTATTTTATTTAATTAAACATTATATATATATATATATCCCTAAGTGGGTGTTTGTGTGTCCTCTCAGAGTCTGACTCTGCCAGCCCTGTGCTTCGTTGGCCTTCCCAAACCCTGAGCTTTTGATTACTGGTCTTAACATTTATTCCTTGAATATCTGAAATCCCCTAGGCCACCAAGTATCATCTAGATATATATTTCAGAACCAAGTAAGAAAGATAGAAGAAACTTGGAAATAAAATTGGGAAATAGTTCAAAAAGAAAATAACAGTTTAAAAGACAGAATCTCCCACTTGGAAAAAGAAAACCAGAAATTAAATGAAATGATAAACAGATTGGAGACCAGAAGTGACCTGCTGAAATCTATGAAAAGCAAGATAGACCAAACCAAAATGGAAAATCAAAAGATCATAGCAGAAAATCAGTCTTTAAAAACTGGAATTGGGCAAATAGAAGCAGGTCCAGGAGAGACAGTTTGAGAATAGTAGACTTACCTGAAAACCTGGAAATAAACAGAAATCTTGACATCATACTATAAGATATTATCCAAGAAAACTGCCCTCATGTTCTTCAATAAGAGAGCAAAATAGACATTGAAAGGATCCATAGATCACCCTCTATACTAAGTCCTCAAAAGTCACCACCAGGAATATAATTGCCAAATTCAAGAGCTTCTAAGCTAAAGAGAATATATTGTAAGAAGCCTGAAAAAGACAATTCAGATACCAAATAGCACCAATCAGGATTACACAGGATCTGGCAACCTCCACACTAAAGGACTGTGAGTCTTGGAATATGATACTCAGAAAGTCAAGAGAATTGGGCCTAAAGTCAAGCATCACCTAACAATCAAAATAGACTATATACTTCTAGAGGAAATTATGGACATTTATCAAAATAGAAGATTTCCAAATATTTATAAATCAAAGACCAGAACTATATGAAAAATTTGATGTCTAAATACAAAAACCCAAGAGAAACATGAAAAGGTAAATAAAGAGGGGAAAAATAATTTTAAAGACTTCACTAAGGTTAAATTGTTAAGTCTCAAAAACTGCATTAACTATCAAAATAGATAGAGGAATTATTCATAGGTAGTGGTTGGGGTACTAAGTGGTTTAAGATGGCATGCAAAAAGAAATAAAGGGGGAAATAGAAGATGGCACCAAGAGAAACTTGAAGGAAGAAGAAAAATAGGATAATTTATACCACATAAAGAAGCACAAGGGAGAGGGAGGGAAAATACTATTATAAGAAGGAGAGGAAGAGAGTGTTAATAGCTAATACTTAAACCTTACTCTCAGTGGAATCAACTCTGAGAGGAAGAGCATATAGATCCATTGGAGTATCAAATTCTATCTTACCTTACAGGGAAGTTGAGAGGGAAAAACCAAGTGGGGTGAGGACTGAGAAGAAGAGTACCAAAAGGGAGTAAAAGAGAGGGGGAGGTAATTTAATAGACCCTAAAGAAAAATAAAAGGGGAATAATAAGGGAGGGGGTTGGAAAGGAAGTAATATAAAGGTGGGGATTAGGGGGATTGATTAAAAGGAAAACACTGGTATAGCAGGAAATAGTGAAAGCAGGAAGGGCAAGAATAGGAAAGGAAATCAAAATGATAGAGAATATACAGGTGGTAATCATAATTCTGAATATGAATGGCATGAACTCACTCATAAAATGGAAACAAATTGAAGAACTGATTAGAAACCAAAATCCTACCATATGATGTCTATAAGAAATACACATGAGGCAGGTAGACACACACCGAGTAAATGTAAGAGGCTGGAGCAAAATCTACTCAGCATCAACTGAGAAAAAGAAGGCAGGAGTTTCAATCATGATATCTAACAAAGCCAAAGTAAAAATAGATCTCACTAAAAGAGATACAAAAGATAATTACATCCTCATAAAAGACAGTATAGACAATGAGGAAATATCAGTTCTTAACATGTATGCAGCAAATGATATAGCATCCAAATTTTTAAAAGAGAAACTACTGAAGCTTAAGGAGGAAATAGATAATAAAACTATACTACTGGGAGATCTCAACATTCCTCTATCAGAACTAGATAAATCACACCAAAAAATAAATAAGAAAGAAGTAGGGGAAGTGAATGAAATATTAGAAACATTAGAGCTAATAGATATCTGGACAAAAAGGAATAAAAAGTAAATAACTTCTGTTCAGCACCACATGGAGTATATACAAAGATTGACCATGTACTAGGGCATAAAAACTATGGAAACAAATGAAGAAAATCAGAAATAATAAATGCAGTTTTTCAGACCATAATGTGATAAAAATAATCAATAAGGGATTGTGGAAAGGCAGACTTAAAATTAATTGGAAACTAAATAATCTAATTCTTCAAAACTGGTGGGTCAAAGACCAAATCAAAGAAAAAGTTACTGATTTCATTGAAGAGAAAGACAATGAGGAAACCATTTTTCAGAATCTATGGGATGCAGCCAAAGCAGTACTCAGGGGAAATTTTATTTCCCTGAGTGCATATATCAATGAATCAGAGAGGAAAAAGGTCAATGAATTAGGCATACAACTTAAAAAAAAACTATAAAGAGAACAAATCAAAAATACTCAGAAAGAAACTAAATTGGAAATCCTAAAAATGAAAGGAGAAATGAATAAAATTGAAAGTAAAAGAACTATATAACTAATAAATAAGTCTAGGAGCTGGTACTTTGAAAAAAATAAAATAAACTACTGGATAATCTAATAAAAAAGAAAGAAGAAAATCAAATTAATTGTATCAAAGATGCAAATAGCAACCTCATCTCTAATGAAGAGGAAATTAAGGTAATTATTAAGAGCTATTTTGCCTATTTAAATGGCAATGAATATGGCAATATAGGTGAAAAAATTTTAAAAATATGTATAAAATGCCTATATTACTAAAAGAGAAAATAGAATACTTAAAACATCACACCTCAGAAAAAGAAATTGAACAAGCTATCAAAGAACTCCCTAAGAAAAAATCCACAAGGCCAGATGGATTCACAAGTGAAGTTTATCAAACGTTTAAAGAACAACTAATCTCAATACTATAAAAAGTTTTAAACAAAATAAGCAAAGAAGGAGTTTTACCAAATCCCTTTCATGACACAAATATGGTACTGATTCCAAAGACAGGCAGACCAAAAACAGAGAAAGAAAACTACAAACCAATATCCTTAATGGAAATAGATGCAAAAATCTTAAATAGAATACTAGCAAAAAGACTCCAGCAAGTGATCGTTAAGATTATTCACTATAATCAGGTGGGATTTATACCAGGGATGCAAGGATGGCTTAATGTTAGGAAAACCATTCACATAATTGACCTTATCGACAACCAAACCAGAAGGAATCACATGATTATCTCAATAGATGCAGAAAACACCTTTGACAAAATACAAACTCATTCCTATTGAAATACTAGAAAGTATAGGAATAGATGGGTCTTTCCTAAGTATCTTCTGCAATGGGATAAGCCTTCCCAATAAGATGAGGAATGAAGCAAGGATGCCCATTTTCACCTCTATTATTTAACATTATACTAGAAATGTTAGCAGTAGCAATTCGATGGGATAAAGAAGTTGAAGGGATTAAAGCAGGCAATTAGAAGACTAAACACTCACTCTTTGAGGATAAAATGAAGGTCTACTTAAAAAATCCTAGAGAATCAACTAAAAAGCTAGAGGAAATAATTAACAACTTTAGCAAAGTTGCAAGATATAAAATTAACCCACATAAATCATCAGCATTTTTTATATATTTCCAACAAAACTCTGCAGCAAGATTTAGAAAGAGAAATTCCATTTAAAATCATTCTAGACAATATAAAATATTTAGGCATCTATTAGCCAAGACAAACACAGAAATTTTATGAACACAACCACAAAATACTTTCCACACAATTAAAACTAGATCTAAATAATCAGAAAAGCAATAATTGCTCATGGGGAGGATAAGCTAATATAATAAAAATGGCAATCATAAACAAATTAATTTACTTATTCAGTGCCATACCTATCAAACTACCAAGAAACTTTTTGATTGAATTAGGAAAAAATGTTACAAAGTTCATTTGGAAGATATAAGGATGATATTAGAAAATATGTAATATTTTTATTAGTTTACAGATAAGAAGTAGAGAAGCTGGATTGAGGAAGAATTGGAATTTCAAACAGAGCTGAGAGAGTGTTAATTTCATATGCAGTTGTAACCATTATTCTAAGACAATTACATGCTCTGGGTGTGGCATTCTGAGATTCCGCTTCTGGCAGTTGACAGAGTCATACACAGGATCTTTTTTTCTCTCAGGGCTGGAAAAGGTTACATCTTTGTCTCTCTGAGTGAAAGACTTGAAGAAGGGGAGTGTTTTCTTTTCCAACTTGGAAAACACTATTCATTCATCTGTTATTGTGCTGTGTTATTTAGAATTTCTGGTACTATATTTAGAGCTATTTGAGACTCATTTGAGCTTTAATGACAAACTTCCTGTGGACATGTCGGGGACTTTGAGACTACATTTTCCGTGATGCAATGGGTTTCCTGTTTTGGATGTGATGAGGTCTTTAACGTAAATCCTGGCTTTAAGTATTAGCCAACCTGGCTTGAAGCTCTCTTTTGGGGACAAACCAGCCAGGTGGAGGGAAGAAAAATACGGGGAGGTTTAAAATAGCTTTTATCAGGCTCGTGGTCTTATATATTTTACCAACATGGCCATGGTAATTAAAATATTACTTTTCCTCCTAATATCAGTCTTTATCATTTTTAATCATTACATTTAAGTAACTCTCAATTTTTCAGATAGCCTACTGAGAGCATTTAGAATCCTCTCCAAATATAGCCATACGTTCTTTTTGGCCATCTTACTCAGCTCTATTGAGCAATTTTTTGAAAGGAAAAAGTTTGCCAGCCACTTATCTCAGAAGCTGCTTCAGCCAGTTCAAGTTGCTTCCTCCAGAACCTGCCCTGGCTTTCCTGGCTTCCTGAGTGCCCAGGACAGGCATTTAACTTTTGTTCATTCATTCCTGCCTGGCTGGACTGCCTGCCAAAACCCGAGGGCCCCCACCCCCCTGTGTAGACCCCTGCCGCACTCGCTTCTACTACTGCCCTGCCCTGACTTGCCACAGCTTCAGAGATTGCTTCAGCCACTGCTGCTTCAGACTTGGAAAGTATGGAAAGACCATTTCTCTCTCATCTCATGCACTTGGGACTTTTACCAGGAGTGTTTCCTGCTAGACTTTAATGACTTTTAACCAGAAAGATGCTTTTACTCCAATTTCACCCTCCATGTGGCACTCCCATCCTCCATGTGGGTTTTCTAAAAGTGAACCTAAGCTTTTCCCTAGCTCAGCTAGCGTTTACTCTTCAAATGGGCTGCATGGCCTATTTCAGACTTTCTTGCAATTATTAAACTGGAACTCAGGGGAAGAAATTCACCCTATACCTCAGGTGCTCAGGACTTTGAACTATATATCCTTTAAGCTCAGAGCAGAGACTGGTTATAAGTACCTTGATTTAGACCAGAGGTGGACTTTAAAACCTCAGAAATGAATGGGTTTTATTTCTGTTTTAAAAAAACTCTGTATCTTACTGTATTTTGCTGATTAGTTTTATGAATTAATTTTGTCATTTTTTGTTAATTTTTCTGTTGCACTGAATCATTTTAAGCTAATGAGGTTTTGGCTGCTAGATTAATTCTGTTTATGATTTTAACGTAACTCCAAAATGATGGACAAATCTATTAGAACTGGTAAAAGAGGATTTTTGACTGTATTGTATTTCCTAATTTAATTAAGGTTTAATTTTTTTTTACTGTATCAAAACAATGCTGTTATATGTACCATTTATGAACATCTTACACATTTTAAAGGTGTAAATAGCCTTATGTATACTGAATTTGCCATTTAACCTATAGGAGCACATGGCTTAAGTTTTTATTCTATCTTGATAATTGTGTTCAACCTTGGGGATTTTGATGCCTTGAAAATTTAAATTGTAATTTTATAAGAGGTTTAAAAATTTTATTTTAGATCCTAACCCCTTCTGTATAAATGATAAGGTTTTTATATATTTATTTTAAATAATTGTTGTCTTAAAGGATAAGGTTTTATATATTTTATTGTGAAGAATTGTTGTGATATGTATGTATATATATATAAACAGGAAGCCAGAAGAGCTTCTGTATGCGTGATGTTAGTCTCTGTGTTTTAGCCTGCTTTTATCAGAAGGTTCTAGAATTCTTAAGGATAATTTAGACCCAGAAGGTTTTTTTTTGAATCAAAATTTTTTTAGGCTCTGCCCCACAATTGCTATGGAGGCAGTAACAGAGTTTGTTGAGAAGATATCTTAGCCAAGGTTTGAATTTGTAACAAGTATATTATTTTTTAAACATTCTTTTATTCATTCTTCCTTACACATATGCAATACAACATGTGTTCTTTTTCTCTCAAATTTTTATCCTTGAGAACATTGTAATTTTTTCCCCTGAATTTATTTTTAATTTCCTTATTGCTTTTCCTTTTAAATTTTTTAGCTAGAGCAATTGATTTTTTTCCTTTTTTCCCATTTTGTGTTAATCCTTTTTTAATTTAACAGTAATAAAAGCTTAATGCAAATATATATATACATATATATATAATTAATGCATACCTGAAAAGCCTGAGACTAAGGTAACCTGCCAATTATTGGTAAATATTATGGGACTGTGATTTAATGTCTCTCTGTCTGATTCCAGGAGAAGTGCTAAAAAGAGCCACGAGGTCATGGAGACTGACTGAGAATCTGCAAAGTGCCAAGAACAAAAGACCATCAGATCATGGATTGCAGAAGTTCTATGCCAATACTGAAGGGTTTGAAAACTGGGGTTTGAGTTTTGGAGTCAGTTTTTCTAATGCTTAGAGGCTCAGACTCCTCAACTTAAATTCCTAGTAAAGCACCTAAGATTGGCTATTATTGACTCATTCCCTGAGAAGTTGAAGGCAAATTAGACCATATATAGAGAATGGCAACTTTCCATAGTCAATGGCTCCTGAATGGGTACTTGCAAACTGCTTAAATCACTTTAATTGGGCCTTTATTCAAAGGCCTGTTATAAGTTTATTTTTCCTTACATTTTTGCACATTTTTACATTTCATTCACAAGTTAATTTTTTTCTTTATTTGATTTTTATTCTTTTTTTATTTTTTTTGCCAATTGATTTCATATAACCCTGTGACTCAGCCATGCATCCTTAACTGAGAAATATGTTATTTAGAATTTTCCTCAGGGGTGTGTGTGTTAAGTTTTGATAATTGTAATGTCTGAATTATAATCTATAATGCAAGTTAATTTTGACTCCTTTAGGAGTAATCTCAGGGGGGTAATGTATAATTCTCAGTAGTAAATGTATGTTTTATAATCTATAATGTAAAGTTTAAATTCTTTGAGAGTAATTTTAGTATAAGGATTGTGCCATCTCCCCATTCCATGAAGATGACTGAAGAGCCTTCACTGGATTATGAAGATCCAAATTTGAACTTTGGGGTGCAGTTGATTGAACTATGGGGAGTTGAATGAGTTGAATGCATTCGTTTTGAATGTACACTCTTATGCCAATAGGGGACTGCCCCAAATTGGCTTTTTGTCAATGAGGCTAGCTTTTATCCTCTTTTCTTTTGGTTTAAGATCCACCAAAAAAGACCAGTCTTTTTCTTCGGATCTCAGGGGGGGTAATGTGTTATTTAGAATTTCTGGTGCTGTATTTAGAGCTATTTGAGACCCAGTTGAGCTAAAATGACAAACTTCCTGTGGACATGTCGGGGACTTTGAGACTACATTTTCCGTGATGCAATGGGTTTCAGTTTGGATGTGATGACGTCTTTAACGTAAAGCCTGGCTTTAAGTATTAGCCAACCTGGCTTGAAGCTCTCTTTTGTGGACAAGGCAGCCAGGTGGAGGGAAGAAAAATGCCAGGAGGTTTAAAATAGCTTTTATCAGGCTCATGGTCTTATATATTTTACCAACATGGCCATGGTAATTAAAATATTACTTTTCTTCATAATATCAGCCTTTATCATTTTTAATCATTACAGTGCATAGATTTATTAAAATTTGAAAAGACCAAAGAAACCCTGGTCTTTGGTTTGGACTCTGAGACTTAACAGACTCAGAGTCCAAACCTGATTCTTGTTGAGACTCAACCATCTAGCCTTGGTTATATTTTTAATTTAAAGACAAAGTTAAGAATTATAGTGATAGCTCTTTCCGCCATCTTGCAGCACTGCCACTATGGTACGCATGAATGTCAGGGCAGATGCTCTCAGAAGCATCAACAATGCTGAGAAGCGAGGAAAACGCCAGGTTCTTATTAGGCTGTTTTTTTTTTTATCCTGGGACTCCTTTATTCTAGGAGCATAGGGCCACAACCAGTAGGTAATGGGTCGCTCAGGGTCACCCAGCTGGGAAGTATCTGAGCCCGGATTTGAACCTAGGACCTTTCGTCTCTAGGCCTGGCTCTCAATCCACTGAGCTAGCCCAGCTGCCCCTACTTTAGATTGCAGTTTCTTTAGCAGATGTAGTTTTTACAGGGTGGGGTTGCTAGCCCCACGCCCAACCCTCCTCCTTTTTCATCCGGGCTAGGGACCGTCCTTAGCCAGGAGTGGTAAGGGTGGGCGATAGCGGTCAAGTGACTTGCCCAAGGTCACTGCTCTAAAGTAATTGTCCGGTTCTTAACTGTGATGATGAAGCATGGTTATATTGGCGAATTTGAGATCACTGATGATCACAGAGCAGGAAAAATTGTTGTGAACCTCACGGGCAGATTAAACAAGTGTGGTGTAATCAGCCCCAGATTTGATGTTCAATTGAAAGATCTGGAAAAGTGGCAGAATAATCTGCTATCATCCCATCAGTTTGGGTTCATTGTGCTTACAACCTTAGCTGGCATCATGGACCATGAGGAAGCAAGATGAAAAAACACAGGAGGAAAAATCCTGGGATTCTTTTTCTAAGGGAGTAAAACATACATAAATAAAATGCTCCAATGGAAAAAAAATATATTGATAGTTTTAGTTAGAATAGTAAAATTTTTTTTAGTTATATCAGGGAGGATTATCTTAGCCTGTGAGCCACAGGAGAAGCAGTTCCTTGTGGAACCTGGTAGTTTATTTGGGTGGAGGTAGAATCCCTTAGAATTAGAAATACTTTTACCCTCATATATTTTAAATAAAAACTTATTTTATATAACAAGAGTCTCTTTAACATTCCTTGCATCTGGCCCTGAAGGGAAATTTATCTTTGAACTTCACTTCACTTTACCACTAAAGATACTTTTGAATAACATCTATCAAAAGTATCTGGAAACTATTTTAAACTTTATTTATTGGTCTTTATCCTTATTTTCGTGTCCGCCTATTTTTTTATTTTTACAAAGAACAAAAGGTCTTTGTATTAAGGGAAATAATGAAAAAATGTGAAAGATTGGGGCCTAGCAGTACCAGATCTTAAAATGTATTACAAAGCAGTGGTCATCAAAACAACATGGTACTGACTAAGAGATGGAAGGGAGGATTAGTGGAATAGACTTGGGGTAAACGACCTCAGCAAGATAGAGTACAATAAACCCAAAGATCCTAGTATTTGGGACAAAAACCCACTACTTGACAAAAACTATTGGAAATATTTGAAAACAATATGGGAGAGACTGGTTAGTTGAACATCTTACACCCCACACGAAGATGAATTCAGAATGAGTAAATGATTTAAATATAAAGAAGGAAACTGTAAGTAAACTAGATGAACACAGAATAGTATACCTGTCAGATCTATGGGAAAGGAAAGAATTTAAGAACAAGAAGAAAGAGAATATTACAAAATGTCAAATGAATAATTTTGGTTGCATTAAATTAAAAAGTTTTTACACAAACACAAACAAAACCAATACAATCAAAATTAGAAGGGAAGCAATAAATTGCAAAAAAAAATCTTTATAACAAAAAAAAAACTTTGACAAAGGTCTAGTTTCTTAAATTTATAATGAGTTAAGTCAATTGTACAAAATATCAAGCCATCCCCCAATTGGGCAAGGGACATGAATAGGGAGTTTTCAGATAAAGAAATCAAAACTATCAATAAGCACATGAAAAAGTGTTCTAAATCTCTTATAATTCGAGAAATGAAAATAAAAAAAAACTCTGAGGTACCACCTCAGATTGGTCAACATAACAGCAAAGGAAAAGAATAAATGTTGGATGGGATATGGCAAAATCGGAACACTAATGCATTGCTGATAGAGTTGTGAATTGATACAACCAGTCTGGAAGGCAGTTTGGAACTATGCCCAAAGGACTTTAAAGGACTACCTGCCTTTTGATCCAACCATACCACTGCTGGACTTGTACCCCAAAGAGATACTAGGGAAAATATGTGCACAAAAACATTCATATCCATGCTCTTTGTGGTGGCATAAAACTGGAAAATGAGGGAGTGTCTATTGATTGGGGAATGGCTGAACAAATTGTGGTATCTGATGATGATGGATACTATTTCCTGAAAAGAATGATAAACTGGAGCAATTATATGTTTATTGGAAAGACCTCCAGGAATTGATGGAGAGAGAAAGGAGCAGAAGCAGGGAAAGTTTGTACACAAAGAGTGATATACTGTGGCACAATCTGAGCTAATGAACTTCTCTACTAGCAGCAATGCAATGATACAGGACAATTTTGAGGGACTTATGAGAAAGAACACTATCCACATCCAGAGAAAGAACTGTGGGAGTAGAAACACAGAATAAAAACAACTGCTTGATCACATGGGTCAATGAGGATATGTTTGGGGATATTGACTTTAAATTATCACTTTATTGCAAATATTAATAATAGGGAAATAGGTTCTGAACAATGACACATGTAAAACCCAGTGGAATTGCTCATCAGCTCTGGGAGAGGGGAGGGAGCAGGGGAGGGAAAGAACATCAATCATGTAACCATGGAAAAATATTCTAAATTAATTAATTAAATCAAAAATGAAAAATGAAAAAGAAAACCAAATTTCTAATATCAAAAATGAAAACAGTGAATTCATGACCAATAAAGAGGAAATTAAGGCAATTATTTGAAGTTATTTTAATCAATGACATTCCAGTAATATTGATAATCCATGAAATCTATGAAAATTTAAAAACTAAAAACTTCCCAGATAAACAGAAGAGGGAATTGAAAAATTAATAATCCTATGTTTGAAAAAGAAATAAAAGAAGCCATAGACGTTTCCTAATAAAAATCTCCAGGGCCAGAATGATTTACCAGTGAATTCTACTCAACATTTTAAAAACAATTCATTCTAATACTACATAAACTATATGAAAAAAAGAAGTAAAGGAATTTCACAAATCCCTTTTATGAAACAAATATGGTTTTGATAAACAAAAAGTATATCTATAGAACAATTTCCTCAATGAAAAATGATGCACAATTTAATAAAAAATAATAATAACAAGGATTTTGCAGCAGGACATCTCAACACTCATATACTATGATTCAGGTGGGATTTATACCTGGAATACAGAGGAAGTTATTATTAAAAATGAGTATCATAATTTACGATGTCAATAAAAAACAACAAAAATCATATGATTATCTGAATAAATGCAGAAAATGCCTTTGGCAAAATGCAATATTCTTTCCTACTAAATACCCTAGAAGCTTCAGGAATCAGTAGAGGATTTCTTAAAATGCTAAATATTATCCCTAAAATGAAGAGAAAGTGTGATATGCAAAATAAAAAAAAAAACTTGAACCCTTTATAGTAATAACAGGAGATAAGCAAAGATATCCATAGTTATCACTATTATTCAACATTGCATCAGAAATGCTAGCTTTTTCAATAAAACAAGAAAAAAGGAAATGAAAGAATAAAGTGGGAAAAGGGAAATAAAAATATAACACTTTGCAGTTGGTATGATGTTAAGTTTAATGAGTTCTAGAATCAATTAAAAACACTTTTTGAAACATTAAATAACTTCAGCAATGTTGCATGATATATAATTTTGTTGTTCAATTGTTTCAGTCATATTCAACTTTTCATGACCCCCCTTTTGGGGTTTTCTTGGCAGAGATACTGAAGTGGTTAGTCATTTTCTTCTCCAACTCATTTTACAAAGGAAGAATTGAGGCAAACAGGATCTAACAGGACTTGTCCAGAGTCACCATCTGGTAAGTGTCTGAGGCCAGATTTGAACTCATGAAAATAAGTCTTCCTGATTCCAAATCCAGTGCTCTATCTTCTGAACCATCCAGGTGCCCTAGGATATACAATATATTTTCAGCATTTCTAAGTATTATCAACAAAACCCAAAAGTAAGAGACAGAAAGAGAAATTTTATTTAAAATAACTGTTCATATTGTAAAAACTTTGGAGTCTATCTGCCCATACAAACCCAAGGATTATGTGAACAGAATTAGAAAAAGCTTTTCACACAAATAAAGATATTATCAAAGCAATTGGAGAAATAATAATTGCTAATAGGTAGATGAAGCAAATACAATAAAAATGAAAATTCTACCTAGGTTGATTTTCTTATTTTGTGGAATACCAAACAAAGTAGCAAAAATGTACTTTATAGAGCTAAAAATAATAATAGAATTCATCTAGAAGAATAAAAGGTCAAGAATATCAAGAGAATCAATGAAAATAATGTGAAAGAAAGCAGCCTAGAAGTTCTACATTTGAAACTGTATTACAGAGCAGTAATCCTCAAAACAATTTTATAATGGCCAAAAAAAAGAGTGGTAGAATAGATTAAGTACACAATACACAATCATAAATTGACCATAGTAATCTAGTGTTTAATAAACTCTTAACTTTCAAGATTTGAGACAAGAACTCATTACTTGAAAAAAAATTAGAAAATTGGAAAGCAGTCTCACAGAAACTAGACACAGACCAACATCTCACATATATACCAAGATAAGATCAAGGTAGATAAATGATTTAGATATAAAGGGTGATATCATAAGTAAAATAGGGAAGCATGGAAAAATGTACATGTCAGATATATGGATGAGGAAAAGTTTATGATCAAACAAGAGACACAGAGGATTATGGGACTTAAATTAGATAATTTTGATTATTCTAAATTAAAAAGAGATTATACAGACAAAACTAATATAGTTGAAATTAAAAGCAAAACAGGAAATTTGAAAAATTATAGCAAATGTGCCTGCTAAAGGCAAAATTTTTCAGATATATATGGAAATGAGTCAAATATACAAACATTAGAGTAATTTTAAATTTAAATAAATTTAATTTATTTAAAGTAATTTATTTTAATTAATTGATTAATTTTAATTAAATTTAAAAAATTTAAATTTAAATAAAGTAAATTTTAAGTCAGACATGCAATAAATATGCACAGGCAACTTTCAGAAGTCATCAAAGCTATCAATTGTCGCATAAAAAATGCTCAACAATACCACTAGTAGGTCTATATTCCAGAGAGATCAAAGAAAGTGAGAAAAAGAACTTTACGTAGAAAAATATTTATAACAGCTTTTGTCATGGCAAAAATTATAAACTGAGGGGATGCCCATTAGCTGGGGAATGGCCAAAAGTTTTGGCATATGATTGTGATGTAATACTAAAGTGTTATAAGTATAATGAGCAGGATGAATTCAGAAAAAAACTAAGATTTGTTTGAATACAATATGAACTGGGAGAATACTGTACACAGTAACAGCAATATTGTAAGGATGATCAATTGTGAAAGATTTGGTTACTCTAATGAAGACAATAATCCAAGATCATTCCAAAGGATTCATGATAAAAATAAATTTCTGTACACCTCCAGAGAGAGAATTGGTGAATTCTAAATTCATATCAAAGCATCACTTCTTTATTTTTATTGTTTTATATTGCTTGTGTTCTCTTTTGCAATATGACTAATATAAAAATATGTTTTGAATGACTTCTCATGTATGATCTACATCAAATTGCTTGCCTTCTCAAGGAGGGAGGAGGAAAAGAATGGAGAGAGAAAAGTTCATACTCACAATTTTCTAAAAAAATTGTTAAAATGTTTATACATGTAACTGGTAAATATTTAATTAAATAAAATATTTTTAAAAGATAGCAGAAATTTGGAAGTAGGATAGTTAGATTTGATAATCATTATCATAGAAATGATAATTAAATCCATGGTAGATGATGAGATTACTAAGTGAAATAATATAGGAGAATAAAAGAACTAGAACTGAAACCTAAGTGATACCTATTTTTAGAGGAAGTGACCTGGAGGATTTTTTAGTAAATGAAACAGAGACAGACAGATCATAAAAGAGAAGAACCGAGAGAGTAGATCCCCAAAAAATCTATGACTTATTGCGAAAGCATTCTCTCTCCTACAGGTAGAATAAAAGAGTCAACTCTGAATGTCTGAATTTATAGCTTCATTGTTTTGAAAAATACATCAGCAAGTGTGTATTTCCATAGATACTGGCTTTGGTCTCCTCCCTTCCTACTTGGTGAATTAGGTTAGATAAGAATATGATATGAAATGATATTGTCAGTATCAAGAAAGTCCTTCTTAGGCTGTAATATTGGATGGGATTTGACAAAAATGAAATCTAAAAAGAATCTAAATAAACTTTTGTTCTTAGATTCAGAACAATCAATTTCCTCAGTCCAAGATGGAAGAGATATGACTAGATGGTAAATGGTCCGGAAAAAAAAAAATCCCTAGGTTATATTGGATTCTGAGTTCAACTTGTTCAACATGTGAGGTGATAATCAAAAAGGCTAGTTTTATCTTGGTTTCCATTAAATGAGTTATGGTGTCTAACAATAAAAAAGTAATAATTATATTACATTCTGTCCTGCTCATTTCCTATAATCTCAGTAGCACAGATTTTGGGGGAAAAAAAGTGATTTGTAAGTGAAAACCTAAAGAGATAATAAAGGTATCTGAGCTCATCCTATGTGAAAATCTGGTGATGGAGCTGAGGATATCTCATCATGCATAAGTACAGATTCAGGTAATGCAGAGTTGGTGTCTTCAGCTGTGAAGGGGTTCCTAAACCAGGAAATCATTAGGAAATATATGTATTTTATTGAAAAGAGATAAAGTGTGTTGATGTGGTGAAAAATATTCTAATAATCATAGCTATCCAAAAGTAGAATAAGTCATTGTGAGAGGTTTTGTAGCCTTATGTGCACAACCTACATTATACATGCACATGCATACACACCCACAGACACAGACAAACATTATGGAGAGCGCATTATCAAAGGAAGTATAGCAAATTGATGTTTTGTAGATGATTAATTTTAAATTATAGGATTAACTAGAAAAGCTCAATATTCCTTCCAACTTGGAAACTGCATGATTCTGTGATCTCTATCCACAAGAAAAGCATAATGTAGATGAGTACCTAAAACTCAGAAACACGCATACATATATATGAATGCAGATGCATTCTTTAAAAAAAATAAAATAAAGTTGGACATAAATAAGGGTTACATTGTATGGTTTACATTCTAAGCACCAATTAAGTTCCAAAGAGGGAAATAAATTCAGGCTCTATAAGGTGCTTGGATGGCTACATCTGGAAGACCATTAGAATTATTATCTTAACACTGTATTCAAATCCTTCCCTGATTCTTCATTTAAGAAGGCAGCATGACATAATGATAAGAGCATTGAATCTCCAGTGAAAAAACCTGGGTTTAATTTCTGATCTCTATTTTTCACTTATGTGACTGGGCAATTGACTTGACCACTCCAGGCTTTCACTTCTCTACAAAAGTGAGGAAATAAATTGTATGGTTTCTAACCACCTTTGTAGCTCATGATATGGTTTTCAGGAGACAACCAAAAATAAAAAATATATATTATTGAGTTGATGTCAAGAGATGGAAAGAAAAGTCAGGGTATGAAAGGTCAGAGAAAAACATATTATATTTGAAGCATCAGGAGCAGAGCACTGAAGTGGAACATAAACAGTCAAATTGAATAGCCATGCCAATTTCCTTTTTGTTCCTAAATTGAACAATGGACAGTCAGGGAGAGAAGGAATTGTGGAAGCTAATGGTTGATGCTCCTTAAGCATCTATAGTAACATCATTTTTCCATAACATTAACAGTCCCCAATTCTGAAGAGTAAATTGCTTCTATGTGCAGACAGTTGAAATTGGCAGAAATGTCACTTTACAAAAGTGTCAAAGTCTTCTTTTGAATCCTTAGAAAATAAACCCCATTGGGTTTATTTGGAACAGGAGTAAAGTAGCCAGAAATGGAAGCCACTGTTGGAGATAGATTTAATAGGTAGTAGACAGTGAATTAAAAGGATCAGATATATAAATTTGAACCACAGGCTTCATAAGGAAGCTTGGATAGTCTATTTATGTATTTCCAAAAAGACTAAGTTGACTTCCACTTTTTGTTTCTTCACCTCCATCCTTTCTTGCTACTGCCCAATTATTGTAAGGTACAGACTTGAACAAAGTCACAAATATCAGCTGAATAATTTTTAAGTTGCAAAAACATTATCCTGTGGTGAAGATTATTATTTGGATCCTGGAGAGTTGACAACTCCAGGAGACTCCAGTAAAAGATAAAACAAGAGCCCACATTACAGGAAATGAAGGAAAGAAACTATTTCCTGGTAATTACTGAAATTATTTTAACAAGCCTACAAAATGCCTTCTTTTTCCAAAGAGATCAGCACCAAAAGACACCTGCACTCCATCAAGGATCATGGCCATCATGCAGATTGACATCTTCCCCACAGAAAAACATCTTTTTAATTTTCTCTGTAATTTGGCTTCCTGGACACTTCAATTTTTTGAAGGCTCAAATCAGCTTCCCCAAAGATCCCCAAGAGATCTTTCAGTAAGGAAGGAGATATAGGTAGACTATCTGATTTTAGAAATTAGAAGGAATTAAAGATTCAAAGGAAAATTGTAGACAAAGTTTTAGGCCAACTGTAAAACAGAAATATGCTCCTGTAACCTAGGGTGTACATTTGAACCATTAAAGGATGGACTTGTAATCTTCATGTAGCTACTGTCTCCAAAAGCAACAAATTACCCGCTCTATCTCATCCTGAGACTTTTGATAAAGTACTTCCATAAATCTCCCACAGAAAATCCATGAAATGTTATTAAAGGTCTTCTAATAAATCTATTGACATTGCCTGGGAATCAGTAGGACATGTGGATTACACATTAGTTATTCCTCACTCTTGCTATAGAATTGGCCAATGTCATTTTCTGGTCATACGTTTCCCTACTAATATCCTTTATGCTTTCTACCCTCTGAAATTCTTCATTGGTCAGAATGCTGCAACATATTCACTCTAGTGCAGTGATGGTGAACCTTTTAGGGACCATGTGCTTTGCACTGCCCAACCCTAGACTAAATGTTGAGTGCCCCACCACCCCCAATTGCCTTACCCCACACAGGAGAGGGAGAAAGGCAAGGAAGTAGCCTGAGCACTCTGCTCATGGGAGGGAGTAAGTGTTTCCATTGGGCTTCTGGGCAGAGGTACAGGGTGGGCAGTGAAGAGGGAGAAGGGAGCAACTGTGCCCAAGTCTCTCTGCCTTTCTAGTAACCAACTCTGGTGGGCATGTGCCCATGGAGAGGTCTCTTTATGCAATCTTTGGCACATGTGCCATAAGTTCATCACAGCTCTACTGTATTCACAATTTGCATGTAAATTCAACATCTATATGTGGTTAGCTAGATGTTCCCTAATTTAACTGGACCATTTGGCTAAATGCTGTTACCCCTTATCATTTTCTGGTAACAGTGCCTAGTAAATTGGTAAGCATGTACTTAGATAAAGGCTTTGGCTAATCCACTTATTTTAGCTTTTATATACTTGGGGACTGTTTACATTCAGTCCCAGATTTTATCTTATTCCCAAATCCCCACTGGAAATGTCTCCCCAAAAGTTTCTCCATAAATTAAATTTGCCATTCTATCTTTGCCTTAAAAGCAGTTCTTCCCAATAGCTCTGAACTCCTTCTGTCTTATACTAAAAATCCAGAAGATACCTTTGACTCCTCTATTCAATCCAGTAGAATTACAACAGTTAGAAGCTGGAAAGTGACTCAGTGATCTGAATGAACTCATATCTAAATAAAAAGTACTTTTACCACACACCTACAAATGAAGCAGGCAAAAATGGATAAAGTTCTGGGCTTGGAATCAGGATGACTTGGGTATGAAAATCCCACCTGCCAACATTTTACTAGCTGTGTGATCCTGGGTAAGTCACTTTTACTTTCTAATGGGTAATCTCCTCCTGTGCAAAATAGGGATAATCATAATCATATTATCTCTAGCACTTACGCACAGGAACCTTGTGAAACTTGTGAGATATTATTCCATGTAAAGTGCTTCGGAAGCCTGTAAACAACCACATCAATATCATTCATGATTATTATCAGGAATACATCCAGTATTTTTCAAGAGAATACCAATCAGAGGTAGGGACAGAGGAATAGTAGGATAACTATTTCCTAAGGCACATCAGTTAATTCTTAGATAATTTGCATTCTTAGAGTGACCACACACACACACACACACACACACACACACACTCACACATTCCGTATTTTATTAAGCCTAAATTTTCTTCTTACTAATGGCAACCTATTTTTTTTAAATTATGCTCTCTAGGGTGAAAAAGAATGAATCCAATCCCTTTTCTATGTAAAAATCCATTCATTACCATAAGGAAGCATTCATGCCCATTTCCATACCACCACAATGAACATAATGTTACCTCATCCATACTAGATATTCCCAGATTCTTAAATTAATCTTCATATAGCATGATCTCTAGACCTCTTTTTTATTGATGGGCTTCATCTGGACATTATATAACTCATATATTCAAGGTGACATCAAATAATTAACAGTTTCATTTGAAATCTGACCATCAACCAATTCTAAAGCTATTTAAATTATTTTCTAGTCCCTACCCTTCTCATTGTTACCAATAAGACTGCCATGAAATTTCATCATGTATTTTGCTAAAATCTAGGTTAACCATTTCTACAGTCTTCTGATTTAAGAATCTAGTGACCTTGTTTAAAAAAAAAAGAAAAGGAAAGAAAAGAAAATTGGCTTAGTCTGGCACTCCCCTTTCTTGATGAATTTGACAATCTTGTTTTATGAAACCCCAACTTGACCTCTATTCTTGAAAACCTGTCTTCAAGAAATTCCTGACTGACTTTGTCTCCCAGACTGAACAATCAACCATCAAGTACTCCTTGATCAATCTAGATAGGATTAGCAGATATAATCAAATCCTAAGTAAATTTTTTTTGTCTCAGTTTTTCCTTTTGTATCTTGGTAGCTCCCTGCTACCCTAACTTCTATATATTACATTCATACCTCTCCCAGCCATGATGACTGAAACTGCATCATCCCTAAGCAGGTGGAAGATCCTATGCTCTTTCCTCAACCTCTCAAAATCTATAAAAGCACATTGTATTCTGTAGTTCATTGGAAGTTCTAGTACAGAGATCCTGTGTGTATCTCCAGGTTAATCGTCCTACCTTGTCATTATTACAACTTCTTTGCTAGTTCTTTATTTTTTCAGGTTGACAAAGTGAGGCTATATATTTGTGACTACTACTTTCTTTCATACCCATTCAATTTTCATTTGCTATGGATTCTGGGGTACAAATTCCACTCTCCAATCATTCAGTTCAATCTGGGTATTACAAGACCCTCCTAACTAGATCGCATCTCTACATTTCTTGACCTTCTCATTGTTATCCCTTTGGCTCATGCTGATCTCTCATTTTGTAATAACCTTCCTCTTGTCTCAACTTGTCAAAATCATACCCATTTTTGAAGGCAAGAATGAATAACTATTATACTTGAATTTATTTTGATATTAAAATTTTAAAGTTATTTTAAACAATGAATACAGTGATTGAAAGGCCAAGTCAGTGTATTTTCTGTGTATGTATGTGTGTGTCATGGTTATGTGATGAAAAGGTTCATTTTTCTATGGGCAGAAGGAATAGGGAAAGAAATATTTGAAAAAGATGTTGTTCCTGGCCTGAAATTTTTAAAAATATGCCAGTAAAGTCATTTTTTAAGACTGGATATTATCATCCCTCCTCAGTATTAGGATTGGTCCAATGCCTTACCATATCCTAAATGAGTGGGAGAAATCAATGAGCTGGAACCAACTTGATGCCTGGCTCCTTCTAGTTCTGATCAATACCACTAGAATATATCTTCTTGAATGGCATCTAGTTCAGATTGGGAGAAATATCTGTTCCAATTTCAGATCTAACTCCCTGAGCCCCTTAATCTTTTCTTCCCTACCTTTGCCTTTGGTAACATCTATTGGCAACTGTTGCTAGCTTGATAAATGTTGGAAAGTTTAATTTTTTTTCTACAAAGAAATTTTAGCCATCAGTTCATGAAAAGGTTTCTACTCCTTCTGAGACCGAATTCAACACTCTTTTCAGGGACCTTTAGATTATTCTCATTTAATTTAGCCTCAATTATGAATAGGTTGCTTTTCCAAAGCAGAAAACTGTCACTTTCCAATGTAAATACACAAAGTGAAAATTGGTAGTTGCACCCAGTTCTGGAGACAGGGAAGCAAATCTCATTAGCAAATATATTTTTAGCTATTATTAGTTTTACGAAGGGCAAAATCATTAAATAGTCAAAAGATAAAACAGTAATTTTCTTCTAAGGAACAAATAGTCTTATTTTAGAAATGAATTCTGAATTCTAGCAGCAATTCTGAGAGACTATATTGGCTTATGCATTTTTATCTTTGGATTATAAAAATGATGTACTGAATTTGTCTATTCCTTTGCTGACTTTTCAAATGATCATGATTGACAGAGTATGAACCCATTGCTATCATAATTATCTTCTGCAATAACAATAAAAATGATATCATCAAGAAGCATTTTCTTTTGCTGCTTCTAGTCCTTTGTTTTCAAAGATGTCTACTGACGTTAAGATATTGGGACCAGGGTATAATTTCAACTATGGCTGATCAGTCCAATATGAGTTTGGAAGGCTCTATCACAGCTTGGGCACAAATAGTCTGTTAGAACATTTTGGATGGAAATATCTCTTAGAGTTGAGCATTTCAACTTTCCTTTGTTCTATTGCAGTTCTGCTTTGTTCATGGAGAATAGCACCTTCTTTGATTTTGGAGCATCATGATGTGCTAATGTCTCATACTTCCCAAAACTGATATTAAATTTCTTCAAAGAGACCCTGAGAATGTCCTTGGGCCATTTTTTTCTGACCTTTGGGTTGGTATTTGCATTGTGCAAGTTCTTGTTAAAATAACATAATCAACAAAAATTTATTAACTACTTTCTATATGCAGATACTGTTTTAAGAGACACAAAAGAGGGCAAAACCATGCTCCATGCTTCTCTGGGAGTTTGCATTCTCATGGGATGGTCCTCATGTAAACTAATATTTACATCTGAATATATACAGATTAAAAGGGTGATAGTTTCAAAGGGAGGGCACTAGCAGAGTGGGTGAAGAGAGGAAGAAGGTAGAATAAGGTAGTATTTTAATCTAGTCTTGGATCAAAAAAGAAATACTGGGAGGCAGAGGTGAGAAGGGAGAGATTGCAGATATGGAAGGGTGAAAAGCAAAATGGGAATGAAACTAACTCAGATCCCTTTCTCGATGATAGTAATTCTGTGTAATCCATCTGACCAAGTGCTCAGAAGCTGTTTTCTTCTTTGAATTTGTATCTTCCAAGATAACCACAATGCTTTGTATATGATAGCTGCCTTATACATGATTTTTACATTAAAACGAGTCCAACTATTAAATTAAAATCATAGAGCATATCCAAAGGACATAATGGAAAAAGGGATCCTGTAGATATCTTCAAACCCAACTGATATCTGAATAAGAATCCCTTCTATACTGTCTTAGACAAAGATGTCCATATCTCTAAGTGTCATTAAAAATAAGCTATTAATGCAAGATATAAAACTTACTCCTTTGCCTGGATGTGTTAACAAAAATGGTGTGATGGATTTCTTTCCATTTTTCCTTAAAGTAAGTGAAGAAGAAAATCAGTCAAAGCATTGCCTTTATGGCTAAGTAAAAGGGGGGGGGGCGCTACATGAAACAGCAAAAGGAAAAATACTTGCACATCTATGTTCTTAATTCTAAAAGACACGATATTATCTCATGAATTACTTTATCATGAGACTGGGAAAGATATTGAAATGGTGACATGACTTGGAGGTTTGTTTTATATTTTTAAACCTTATTACAAATGCTGTTTAAAAAGAGGAAAAGAAAAATCTACAAAAATGATTAACATATTGAAAAAATGTGACATTATTTGCAGTGTTCTCCATCTATGGGCATGACCACTTTTATTTTTTTTTGAACCCTTACCTTCTTACTTAGAATTAATACTAAGTATAGGTTCCAAGGTAGAAGAGGGATGAAGGCTAGGCAATGGGGGTAAAGTGACTTATCTAGAGTCACACAGCTAAGAACTGTCTGAAGCAATATTTGAACTCAGATCTCCTATCTCTAGATCTGGCTCTCAATCCACTGAGTCAACTAACTGCCCCCAATTTGTCCACTTCAACAAAGGAGTTGGGAGGAAAGGTATTCTCATATCTCTTATTTGGAGCCAAATCTGTTCCTTAGAAATTCACGACATTGATTTCTCATTGATTTGTAATTTCTTTTACTTCTATTCCCATTTCCAACGTCCTTATACATATAATTTCCTTGGGTCTTCTTACTCCACTTTGCATATGTTCATATAATTCTTTCCATATTTCTCTGTATTTATTCATCATGTCTAATTGCTTTAAAAAAAACTGGTGGATTCCATGTGCTATAGATATCAGCAATTGAAGGATTCTGAGGGCCTATTATAAAAGAATACTTCAGTTATGCATGTAAGAGTATAACCTAAGATGAAGCCTTTCTAAGGATAACACCTTCCTGGCAAAGCAATTCCTTGGAGTTAATCCAGAGTAACTTTGCTATTGACCTAAGTATTCTGTCTATATAAAATTGAAAATGTGTCCATCTCTTAGCCCTGATTCAAGATATTAAGCCAATTATTCTATATACAAAATCAACTTGGCCCTCCAAGGTTAGAGATACTTAATAATTTATTACTACTTTCTAACTCTTACACTATGTCTGGTCAATTCTATTCTGATCCTAACTATTTTGGGCTACAGATGCCAGAGTATCTCATGCTTAGATCCCAAATGAAGTCCCAAACAAGATTACAAAAGACAAAATAGATGAGCTTAAATGCATAACATTTTACTAGTATTTTATTTAAGATTTTTGCATCTGTGTTCATTAATGAGATTGGTCTGTAGTTTTCTTTCTGTTTTGGGGCCTCCTGGCTTTGGAATCAATACCATATTTCCGTCATGAAAGAAATTTGATAAAACTCTTTCTTTGCTTATTTTGTCAAAAAGTTTACATAGTATTAGGATTAGTTGTTGTTTAAATGTTTTGTGAATCCATCTGGCCTTGGGGATTTTTTTTTCTTAGTGTGTTCCTTGATGGCTTGTTCAATTTCCTTTTCTGAGATGGGATGGTTTAAGTATTCTCTTTCCCCTTTTATTAATCTAGGCAGTTTTTTAAAAAAAATATTTACCCATTTCACCTAGATTGCCATAATTATTGCCACATAAATGGACAAAATAGCACTTAACAATTACTTTAATTTCCTCTTCATTACAAATAAGGATGCCCCTTTCATCTTTGATAGCATTAATTAGATTTTCTTTCTTATTTATTTTAATTAGATTAATCAGTACTTTATTTTAATTTGTTTCTTCAAAGTACCAGCTCCTAGTCTTATTTATTAATTTAATAACTTTTTTACTTTCAATGTTATTCATTTTTCCTTTCATTTTTTAGGATTTCTAATTTAATTTTTATCTGGAGATTTTTAATTTGTTCTCTTTCTAGTATTGTTTAATTGCATTCCCAATTCATTGACCTCTTCCTTCTCTGATTCATTGATAAATACACTCAGGGATATAAATTTTCCCCTGAGTACTCTTTGGATGAATCTCATTGATTTTGTTAAGTTGTTTCCTCATTGTCATTCTCTTCAATGAAATCAGTAATTGTTTCTTTGATATGGTCTTTGACCCACCAGTTTTGAAGAATGAGAAGAGTTTCCAATTAATTTTAAATTTGCCTTTCCATAAGCCCTTCTTGATCATGATTTTTATTTCATTATGATCTGAAAATTACATTTATTATTTCTACTTTCCTACATTTGTTTGTAATGATTTTATGTACTAGTAAAAGGTTAATCTTTGCATATGTGATATGTGGTGCTGAAAAGAAGGTATATACCTTTTTGTCCCTATTTTATTTTTCTCCAGATACCTATTAGCTCTGATTTTCTAACATGTCATTCACTTCCCTTACTTCTCTCTTATTTATTTTTTTGGTTTGATTTATCTAGTCCTGATAGAGGAAAGTTGAGGTCCCCCACTAGTATGGTTTTGCTATCTATTTCCTCCTTAAGCTCCTTTAGTTTCTCCTTTAGAAATCTGGGTGCTATACATTTGATGCATATATGTTGAGTAGTGATATTTCCTCATTATTTATAAAGCCTTTCAACATATAATTACTTTCCTTATCTCTTTTAATCAAATCTATTTTTACTTTAGTTTTGCCTGAAATCATAATTACTACTCCTGCCTTCTTTATCTCAGTTTCAGCCCTGTAACTTCTGCTCTACCTTCTTACCTTTACCCTGTGTATATCTACCTGCCTCAAATGTGTTTCTTGTAGACAACATATGGTAGGACTCTGTTTTTTAATCCATTCTACTATCTGCTTCCTTTTTATGGGTGAGTTCATCCCATTCACATTCATGATTATAATTACTGTCTATATATTCCCCTCCATTTTGACTTCCTCCGTTAATTCTACCTTTTCTCTTATCTCTCTTAACTTCCCCTCCAACTTTTCATGTTCAGTCAGTCTCCCCTTCCTACCCTCTACCCTCTTATTTTTTTTCCATTCTTACTATAGTGCCTTTTAAATGACCCCCTAACCTATCCTTCCTTTGGAATTACCCTTTACTTCTCTCTAGGGCAAAATACAATTCTCTGCCAAATGATCTAACTGTTCTTTCCTCTCTGAGTCAAGTCCAATGAGTGTAAGATTTAAGTATTATCTGTCACCAACCTATTCCTCCTCTCCATTGTATTGTTCTTCTCCACCCCCATCCCTGTGGTGTGCTTCTTTATGAAATATATACTTACCCCATTATATTTTTTTGTCCATTTCTCTTAGTATTATCTCCTTTTTAACTCCTAGTTTTCATGGTTTTTTTTTTATCATATCCTCCTATACAGTTACAGTATTTACCCTCTAGGTATACTTCTTCTAAATACTCTGATGATAATAACAATTTTTTAAGAGTTACCAATATCATCATTTTGTGTAGGAATACAAATCATTTGACTTTATTGAGTTCCTTAAAATCTTTTTTCTTTCTTTCTTAATTACCTTTTTGTGATTCTCTTGAGTTTTATATTTAGGCATCAAACTTTCTGTTTGTCTGGTCTTTTGTATAGGAATGCTTAGAAGTCTTCTACTTTATTAAATGACCATACTTTCCCCTGCAAGAATATAATCAATTTTGCTGGGTAGTTGATTCTTTGTTATAGACCCAGTTCCCTTGCTTTCTAGTATATCATATCCCATGCCTTCCAGTCCTTCAGTGGGGATGTAGCCAGGTACTGTGTTATCCTAAATTGATTACATCACAATGCCAAGGAGTAATGGTTATAGATATGCTTTAGTAATAGTGGATAGATTAACTAAATGGTCAGAAGCTTTTCCAGCAAAGCGTAACACCTCAGCTTTTATTGTGAAAATCTTACTAAGAGAATTAATACATAGATTCTCTATACCATTACATATTGCATCAGATTCTGGGTCCCATTTCACAAATAAGATTCTAGCTACAGTTTATAAAACATTAGGAATTAAGAGACATCTACACTCAATATTTAGGCCGCAATCTAGTGGGCAGATTGAACGAGTGAATAAAAGTCTAAAAAATCTAATAGCAAAATTATGTGCAGAATCTCATATGAAATGGCCTGATGCATTGCCATTAGCACTATTCCATCTAAGAAGCCAACCCAACAGCATCACACATATTTCACCATTTGAAATGCTGTATGCACATCCACCATTCCATGGCAAAGCACCTCAAAGCATTCACAAATTATCACACCTAGGTATGGAATGCAAGCTATATGAATATATCAAATTGCTCAAGCAACGATTAAATCAACTTCACAAATTAGGCTTGATACATCAAAGAGTACCTTTTGATTTTGATCTACACAACTTCCAACCCAGAGATTATGTTTACACCAGAAACTTCGCTAGGAAGACTGTGTTAGAACCCAAATGGCTTGGACCTTTCCAAATAATATTAACAACTCCAAGTGCAATCAAAATTGAAGGAAAAGATCTGTGGTTCCATGTCACCCATGTCAAGCCAGCTAAAGACATGTCCCTACAACAACGACCACAAGACCCAGAAACAATGCAAAACAAAGATCAATTAGCACCAACTGAATAAACAAGCAAGTCCTCAGTAAATCCAAAATCTATTCATAAGACCATAGAAACAGAGCAACAAACAGAACAACAATCAGAGCATGAATCAGAAGCAGAAGTAGACCAAGAACCAATAAATAATCAGATTTTACACCCAAATGATTATCCCAATCTCAATCACTTAGAAGAATCATCTGTAAATAATTATGATAATGAAAAAGAATCAATGAAGGAAGAAGACACAACATTTGATTTGCAATCAATACCAGATCTAGAAACTGATGACAACGAATGAATGGAAGCACAAAGACTTAATCACGAACTTTTATTTTTTGGTTACCTATAATAATCATCTTTATTAAAATCATAAAAGAAAAGAAGAAGAGAAAATAATCATATATGATAGACATTTAAAAATTTGTTCCTGACACAAGTCAGAAGGTGACAAGCACTGGTGCATCAAAGCAACACAAATCAGAAGTTGACAAGCACAGGTGCATTGAACGCCTCACTTGTTGCTGACTTCACAGATCTTCACGAGGACAACAAACCTGAGAACTACAAAGACATTCGTGACCAAATACATCTATCGTAAGGAGGACATCCACCCTGTGAAGAGGAACATTGGATCAGCGTTGGACACATGTATTTGGAAAGAGATAACTTACACCCAACAGAATTCTCACTGCACTCAACACTAGATTCCATCCAAGCAGTACATGCTAATTGCAAAAGAATTCCGGTGGAGTAAGTATGTAACACATCACTACATGGATAAGTCACTAGACAACACATAAAACATTTTCCTGACTTCACATTCACATGTGAAACATAAACTTTCACTTAAGAGAGAAGGGTATATCTGCCTTAGTAAAAGAAAGTCTCTTACTATGGTACACTGTTCTACTCAAATCACCTGACATGTCATGTACATATGTAATTTTGATTACTAACCATTAGCAATAAGTTTACTAACACACAGGGACAGTTTAGTTAGTTTAGTAAGTTAGTACAGGGACAGATCTTTCTAAAATTTTCTTTGTAAATATTGTACATAGCAAAGGTCTATGGTTTAACCAATAGACTTACAAAAGATATAGGCTTACTTATTATTACTAACATTTCTAACATAGACATAAGTGTACTAACCTATTCATACACTAACTTTAGCAAGAGAACTACAATTTAGAAGCATATTTGGAAAAAATTTGCAAAACTTTTCTTAGTTAATATTATCTGAGTAGTTCATAAAATTAGGTATATGCATAGATAGGATTCATTTCTTTGTTCTTGTTAGCAAAAATTAGCCTTAAAAATGTGTGAATGTTTAAAATGTAATTTATTTTCATTTCTGTTCAAAATTTTTTTGAAAAAAATGAAATCCCCATTCCTCTTCTATACTTTTACCTTATCCCATCTTAGTTTTAGCTTATTTAGTTGTAGCATAGTTTAGGAGATAGCAACCTTTTATTATTTTGCAAACTTAAATAGGGATAAGAGCTTAGTAAGAATTTAGCTTAGTATAAGAGTAGTAATCCCTTAGACTTTAGTAACTATTGAAATGGTGCTAGTTGCACATTTTGTAAAGAAAAGGGGCATTTGTAGTATACAGAATTGGGGTCATATAGTTTTTTCTAGCTTTGGCTGAGTTCCAAAAGCTGTTAGAGGTTTAGAATCTTGAGGAAAAGCAGTTGGCTGGATCTTCCGTGGAGGGAGGTTGTGAAGGAGCCGAGCTGTCTCTGACCTAACTTTAATATTGAAATTGAGACTAGCTTTGACATATTTAATTAAAAAATTATTATTTAGATAAATCCTTTATATCTTCCTTTCCCATTACCATCCCTGCCTTTTCCCTCCCTTATCTTATATGTTGTGAAGTTAATAAGGAGAGTAATTAGAGAGGAGTTAAATCTGTGAAGGGTTACCTAATTGACAGCCTTAGTTATAGTTGGTCAGTCATCATTTATTCCCTTTAGATAGCACCTAGTAAAAACTGAGTTTAAGGCAGGTCCTTACTCAGACTCCATCTTTACTTCCCTTCCCCCACCTGAGGTTCCTGAGACAACTGATAGGGCTTTCCTTTGATCCACCTTCCTAACAAACCATCCTTCAAACAAAATAAACCCCTTTTGTGTTTCAACATCCCTAATTAGTATAATTTGTCTGTTAGTTATCAAGGGGGAAGAAGAGGGAAAGAGACAACATACTCTGAGTTAGAGGAAGCTGGGGCATCCATCTTGAAGGAAGGTGTTACTTCAAAACAAGTCCCTTCCTGTGAAATTAACTAAAGCCTGTTTGTTAATTTCAGTCTAGTCTATTTCCCTCAGCTTGTGTTTGAGTCTAAGTCCCAGTCTGTAAGCCTGCTGTGTTTGTCTGTTTAGTTTAATTTCTTCTCCCTGAAGATCTCTGTTTCCCTTCTGTGTTATACTTCTGGCTTCAGTCCTATTATACCCTGAATCTCCTTTAATCTCAGCATACCTGTAATGGAGATTACCCACTTAGCAAGTCTCCAACATCCTCCTTTTCAATTTCCCTGATACCCCACCTTTCCTCAAATTACCCACATAACAGGTTTCATGATATCTGAATGGTTTCTCTTTAGCACCTTATAGTATCTTTTCCTTGGTCTGGTAGTTCTTGAACTTGGCATTGTCAGTTGGGTCCTTAATTCAGGTTATCCATGGATTTTCTCAATATCTATTTCACCTTCTTGCTCAAGAATGCCAGGGAAGTTTTCTTAGATAATTTCCTGTAGAATAATGTCCAGCTTTTTAATTTGGTCATGATTTTCAGATTGTTAAATTATTCTTAAAATATCTCTCCTGGATCTATTTTCCAAGACTGTTGTTTTGTCAATGAAGTGTTTCACATTTTACTCATTTTTTTCTTTCTTTTGATTTTGTTTTATTGTTTCTTGCTGCCTTGTGAAGTCATTCACTTCTAATTGTTCAGTTCTGATTTTTAAAAACTGAATTTCATCAATTTCATCAATTCATCAATGATCAAAAATGATTCAATTTTTATCTTCTTTTTCCTTTGGGTCTATTTTTCTTTGTAGGTAATTGTTTTTATATTTTACTTTCTTTGCCTCATTTTTGAGTTGGTTAAGTCTGGCTTTTAAGTCATTATTTTATTTTTTTAGTTCATGTGCCTCAGTTTCCAGATGACCAATTTTCTTTTTAAGTTCTTTTCCCAATTTTCTCCAACCTCTCTTAATTTACATTTATTTATTTATTAGTTCTTCCAGAGCCTGAATCCAATTTGCTGGAGTTTCTGAGTTTTAGCTTGGTCTTCCTCTGTTCCATTTGTCCTTTGTTCATTACCTGAATAGAAGCTGTCAATTGTAATTTCTTTTTTCTTTTTCTTTTATTTACTTATATTTTTTTCTTTCCCTCTCCTTCCTGGTTGTATTCTTGGTCCTCTATTTATTTGCTGGATCTGTGAGTTTGGTCTTTTCTTCCCTGATGGAGCTTCTTCTCTACTTTTACCTGTTGTATTAATATGTCCTGAGGCAAAATCTTTGCTAGCTGCCAACTGAGGCTCAAGATTAAGATAAAAGTGTGGAGGATGAAGATAGTTACCTTTGGTCCTCCTCTCTCCTCTGCTTTGCCAGCCATCTCCTTGCCAGCTGTCCAGTCAGAGCCCTGAACTTCCCACGATGGTACAAAGGTATTCCATCTGGTTCCCACCTTTGCCCAGTCCGCCCAGACAGAGTCCTACCAAGGGTGTTAGCACAGTAGGTAGGGGGAGGAGTATTGGATCTTTCCCTTATACTGGAGAATTCAACTTTATCTGTGTACCTTTCCAGTTGAATCAAGTAGAGGAGACCTGTGGTTCTGTCTTATTCTTGAGTTTGGCTTTCTGTCCAATTTATAACCTTGCTCTTCTGTTTGTTTGCTAACTCTGTGAGTTTGAGCTTTTATGCCTTCTAGAGGCTTCTTCTCTGCACTATTGATAAACTGAATTAAGCCAGTTGAGTTGATCTGCAAAACTATATGTGCCCTGAGGCAAAAATTTCTAGAGGCAGAGGCCTAAGATGGAGGTGATATGGCCAAAGGCCTGCCTTCTTTTCTGCTTCTCTCTTCCAGCTGTCTCCTTGCCAACTGTGGTCAAAGGCCTGAGCTTCAGGTAGTTATGGTAACAAGGTACACTGTCTTGATTGAAGTCCTCACCCAGAGATCCCACAGACCTCCCAAGTCTCAGCACAGTAGGTGGGAAAGAGGCTCTAGAACCTTCCTTCTTTCTTTTTCTTAAACCAGAGAATTCAATATTCTCTCTCTACCTTTTAACTTGAATTGAGCAAGAGGGTCCTGCAGCTCTGTATTGTTGAATTTGGTTTTCTATCCCCTTTAAAATGCTTTGTTTTTTTATTGGTATGGAAAGAATTTCAGAGGAATGAAATTTTTTTCTGCTTCTCAGTCTCCCTCTTGGCTCCAACCCCTGCATATCATTTTAAAAGGTTGTGTATTAACAAAATAAATACAAATGGAGTAAGTTCACTCTTATTTCTTAGTTAAAAAGTATCCCAACCCCACATGGCAACAAATGAAAATAACTTCTTCCTATTTTTAAAACCCACCTATGAAATGAGACGGATCCATTTAGGTCTCTGGTTAGAATATGTTTGGTAGCTCAGCTAGGCTGGATTCACTTTTTACCAATTGAGAAGCCTGTTATTGATTGTTTGACCTCAACTATAACTCCCTAGAGAAACCATTATCTAAATAACCATTATGTGACCTTGGTAAAAAGTGAGATATAAAACTTTGCAGAACATTCCTAGAAAAAAAAAGTCTACTTCATACGCAGTTCACTCTCAAAGTTTGCAAACAATGTTTCCTTCCTATACACAGAATAAACACAAATGCAGCATAGTGTGGAAATTTAACACTAGTCTGTGCTCTTTTTTGGCACCTTGATTCAACCTTCAGACTTTAAAGGAGAGTCTAATCTTAAGACTGAAGCTACAATATGCTTCTTCCCCCAACCCCTTTCTAATTAAGGACAGAGAAAAAGTTCTTCATCTGTAAGCATTCCTCTTAGTGTAGTAAAGAAAAGTGGACACATGCCCTGTGATGATTTTTCAAGGTCCCGACTTCTGCTATTGTAAAGACATGCCTCTCCTCTAGAGCAAGGTCAAAGTTTTACAATCAGAGAGACTTGGGAGAGGGACAGGAAGAGGAGCATAGCCTGGGGTACCTGGAGGAAGTAGGCCTCTTTTCCCCCTTGGAATCCAGAGTGAGGAAGTGTGTGGTCCCAGCTTTGAGAAGGGAAAGATCAGTCACATGTAGCTGGTGCCTTCTTTCTCTAACCTGACTTTTATTATTCAATAAATAATCATAAATTAAGTTACAGCCTCAAGAAAATTTTAATTAGAGTAACTTCAATTTTTTAAAGTATCTGGGATTTGATAAGCATCTGAATATACAACACATAAGACATGTTTACATATATATATATATATATATTTATATTACAGTCATTGAAAATGTACAATAAACTGAGTCATGGAGTAAGCATCAGGACAATGGGCTGTAATAGCTTTGACAAAATGGACAGTACAAACTGCTTCCTAAAACAAATATCCTTTCTGAAGGAGATGTCTTTAAGAATTGTCATTATAGAGTGGGGATTCTTTATCTTGTTTATAATTTTTTTATCATTCCATTTTGATAGCAGTGATAAACATTCTTATGAATTTGTTTTATGTATTTAAAAAATGTTATTCTGAGAAGGGTTCAATGGCACAAAAAAGTTAAGATCCACTTATCCAGAAGTAGCTAAGTGGTATACTGAATAAAGCATTAGAAATAGATGACACTGGAGCTGCATATGATCAGAAGGCCTGGATGTGTTACTATTTGCACTGGTGGAAGGAATACCCATATAGTTAAGTCTTCAGATAAATCAGAGTTTTCTTTATCTTCTGAAGGCAAAATGTAAATTGTATCTTGAAGAATGGATACATTGAATGCTAAACCTCTTATACCAGTTCTCAAACAGATAAGAATTTGAATTACAAAAAAGGATATAAAATGAAAGTAGGCTATAATATTGAGACATATTTATAGAGAATATAAGATGCAAATTTTTTTCTCCACCTTGTTACTAGCTTAGTAGAGGAATATGCATGTGTAATCACAGTACATACTGGACAGCTACACCTAGTTATAGCACATATTTGTACCCAATTGCATGATAATAATTCATTATAATGCTATCTCTGTAGAAATAAAGCTGCCCTTAAAATGTGACAGTCAGAAGAGGCATACTCCCCAAATGAAGTTCCTAATTCTATTGTTTCATAAAGACATATTATCTATGTATGTTTTCAGCAATCACATTAATGTTGAATATAGCTTCAAACACAAGGGCGTTGATTGCATGATACTGCTTTCATTCCCCTATAAATTGAATATATATTTGCTATTGCAGACATAAGCACACTGGTACCAGGCCATCACCTGGCCTGATAAATGACATGAAGGTTGCTTTTTTTTTCCTAATCAGCTGGGACAAGTCAGGTGACAAATGATTTCCATTAGGTTCAGCAAAATGGAAACAAAACAGATCAATACAAATGATGTGGAGGAAGTTTAGATCATCAATTTCCTTTTGCCCAGTTCCATCATTTTAATATAGAAGTGTTCTCTCATCTCTTCTCTTCTCTTCTCTCCTCTCCTCTTCTCTCTCTGTCTGTCTGCACCCTCCTCTCTCTCTCCAGAACAGCAAAATTTATATATATATATATATATATATACAGAGAGAGAGAGAGAGAGAGAGAGAGAGAGAGAGAGAGAGAGAGAGAGATTGATTTGAAAATTTCAGTTACTGTAAACTGTGCCTGATTTAAGGTGAGAGCATGTTAATGTGCTGTTAATTCTATTCAGTGGTACATCACAATATTATTTTAAAAGATGGCAAACAATAAAAATGTTAATGAGCTAAATTCCAGGAAATTAATTTTACCTTTAACTCACGTAAAAGCCATGATAGCTTGGGATCCTGAAGGTTTTATTCTTTCTCTATTCTATTTTTTATACCTCCATTTATGGCCTTTTTCTTATTTTTTTTCCACTGGATTTTGGCATAGTGAAATGTTTTCTTATTACTTTTTGATGAACACATCTTTTCACTTCATGATAAAAGATCCAAAATCACATTTTAATTTGACAATCAAAATGTATATATTATCAGTAACAGAATAAAAATCAAAAGCCAAGTGAGCAATAAGAAATAGCAAGTTTTCCATCTGGTCTGAGTCCAGAAGATTTGCCCCCACAAATCAAAAATGATAGTCTTTCTATTGGAAATACATAAGGAATGCTAGAATGATCATGCCCATGAATCAACAAAGGATGTCTAGAAATGAATAAAGTCATTTATAAGGAGTGCAATCATAGGTTTCACTGGATTACCAAAACACTCGACATTCCAAAAAAATAAAAAAAGGTTTAAGAAACTCTAAATATAACATGCTTAGTTTCCTCATGGCTCTGAATCTATAACTGTAGAATAGAGGAAGAAAATTAGTAAAGTTCTCACACTTTCAAGACCAAGTATAAACTTGGTCATGACATCCTTCAATCTCAGTGTTGCTCAAAGTAAGTGATCATTTAGTCTCTCTGGGACAACATAAGCCAATGGTGTTGATCTGTTTTTTTTTTTTTTTTCTTCTGCAAGTGAAGGATCCCTTTCTATTTTCAGAGAGAAGAAACAATAGCAACTTTAATATGCCCTCTCTCCTCTAAGGCTACCAGTTTATTGGTTCCCTTTTGTCCTACTCCAAAGCTATAGGCAATCTAGTGTTTTACTCCCACTTCCTTCACTCACAAAACCGTACTCTGATTTCAACATGATCTCCAATCTACTAACTTCTCAGTTCTCTCATAGGACATTTCCTTTGAACTAGCCATTTTTGTTGCCTATAGAATCCCAGGTCAGTTCTCTTCCTTTCTCATGTAGTTTGATACATGGCTCATGGTTTTCCTCTTCTAACCATCCCCTGACCTCATACTAGAGGACTTCATCATGAATACTGAATTTCTCTAAAATACTCAGTTCTTTCAATACCTTTCAGGTCTTTAATCTACTCAACTTGTCTCAGCTACTTCTCTGCACAACCTCAAACATAAATTTGGTCATAACCTTGATCTTGTCATCATTCATTTCTCTGTAAAAGAATTCTGAAATTCCCTATTCAAACATAACCTTGTGACTTTACACCTTTCCCTCTTTCTTTCCTTACAAAGTCCTACTCTTCATCATCACTGTGACTTCTAATCCCTTGACTCTTCCATACTTTCCAGAGCCACTTTCTTTCACTAGCCACTCTTACTTATTCTCATCTTGATCCTTTGGTGAGCCAGTTCAACATCATATATCTTTCTCTCTTGAAACCAAAGTTGAGAAAATCATACAACCATTCTGAGTGGGTCCATTATGAATTTGTGTTACGTATCTTCAATTGGACCCTCAATGCTGCTAGATCAGGAATGGGCAAACTTTTTAAAGAGGGGGCCAAAGGAAAGAAAATGCTCATCTGTCAGTCTATTTCTAAGGCAACTCTTTCGAAGTTTCATTGTATTGTATCCTACTCATTGTATTTGTCAGATTAGGCATAATATTGCTTGGCCAGATAGAACATTTCAGGGAGCCTCATCTGGCCCAGAGGCCATAGTTTGCCCATCACTGTGCTAGATATTCATACTATACCTGCTTTATCAACTCATTATCACACTCTCTACAGTGTTTCTTTCAAACCTTTTTATCCCTCTCAAACCATCCATGGCTCCCTTGCCACTCCTACCCCAATTGTCTCAGCTGACAACTTTGCCTTATATTTTACAAAAAAAATTTAGAACATTTTAAATGAGCTCCAGCTTTTTCACCTCCTATCACTAAGATGCCATCTGCCACTTTTTTCTCCTTCAACCCTGTCCCATGTGATAAAGTGTACTTGGACTTTTTTAAGGCTAACTTCTACTTGTTCAAGTAATCCCATCCCATCCCATCTCTTTTAGCAGATTTTCCCCTCCCCACTCACTTATTTTTAATCTCTCCCTTTCTATTGACCCATTTCTTCCTGCCTATAAATATGTCTAAGCCTTCTCTATCCTGAAAAAAGTCTTCATTTAATCTTCCCATTCCCACTATCAAAAACCCCATATGTCTCAATGATGGGTGCAGATTGTGAACTGCATAAATATATTCAGGCCCTGCACCAAAGACTCACAGAACTCCATGAACTTGGATTTCCCCTTGATTACTGATTGAAAATAAATAACAGACCTCAAATGGCTAGGACCCTATCATATTTTGCTCACTACCCCTACAAGTATAAAAGTAGAAGGAAAAGATATGTGGCTCCACGTGACCCACATGAAACCTGAAAAGAAACATACAAATGCAGAACACCCAGAAACAGTTCAAGATAGACAAATTACAGAAATTGCTGAGGACTGAGAATTGAAATTCAAAGTCATTGCAAAACACAAAATCATTGAAAAACATCTGAAAGTGCATATACACACACAAATAAACAATTGGTTGGCATTACTGACAAAGCATCACAATCTATACTATTCCTGTATCCAGACCAGAGAGCCTATCCAATACCACATATGATGACAGACAACATGTGATGGAGAAACAGAAAAGGGGAAAAGCATCAAGAGAAGAAAAGGAAATTGAGAATATCACTAAGAAAGATTCAAGAAAAGAGAACTTGAAAAGACATTGTGAAAAAAATTTTGAACTTTGAACTTTGAAAAAATGGACAAGTACACAAAGAGGACAGAAAGAAAACATTTATGTAAGACTGATGCGGTGATAGCACAAAACCACAAATTAACCTCACACTTTAGGAATAATGCAACCACAGTACATAGCATCAAGATAGAAGAGAAATCTACAGGCAACATGAAGGAAATTGACAACTTTCAAAACACAAGTGAGTATTTTGCATGCACAGTAAATAAAGAGAACACAAAACACAACAGAAAACTGATATCTAGTCAAAACCTCATGTAAATAAGTGAGTGTCTGGAGATTGTGAAAATAAAAAATGCATATATGTCTATAATGTAAATAGTTGCAAGCTCCATATGATTTTAACCACATAAGAAAATCAAGTGATTTTCTTGTATGGTTAACATAGATATGCAGGACTAATGCTCGTACAAATGTATAATAGTATAAATAATGTAAATTATATATGTATGTAAATATATATAAATGTATATGTATATATGTAATATAGGTTTGAAAAGTAGAATAGAATTGTAAATAATAGTCCCTAAGCATGTAGATGCTGTACCATATTAACAATTTAGCAGATAATTTGAACATTAAACATAGGGAAAGTGCAGAAAGAACTAGTGAAGTTGAAAAATACTTTAGCAAGCTAATGCAGGAAAAGCATAAGAATAAAATTTATAAGTATTGTTGGATAGATAACTAAGAATACTTACATACTAACATAGATTCTCAGTATAAAAACTAATATTGCATTTAAAACAGGTAGTTTAAGCATAATTTGATAACAGCTAAAAATAATGAGATAATTGTATTGTATTACTTAATAGACATATTAAAAGTAGAAACAAGTTAAGATTCTGTTAAAATCATAGATGAATTAAATAATAACATAGAAAAGTTTAATGATAAGAAAATTGTTACACTGTAAACTTAGACATTGTGTTCAATGGAAAATTTTTTGTGTTACAAAATTGTTTTGTACCCTGTAAAAATTGTTATATAAATTGCAACCCTCATCCCCTTACCAACCTCTCCAAAACCTGTCTTAGGACAGGAATAGGTAGATAATTATTATAGTGATAAAACAAGGTAAGGATTTATTATTTTGGAGGGAGGGGGAACATGAGGTAGGAATAGGAAATAGTGATGCATGAATTAAGTGGGACTTAGTCCCACCCCACAAAACAGGGTACTATAAGGATGGGGGAATGGGCCAAAAAAGAGGCAGAAGAAGGCCGTTGGTGACAGTTACTGCCAGTTGGGACCAGAGATGGATTCTGGGAAATTCTCCAGAGGAGGAAGGAGAAGGGTGGCTGGTGGAGGACTGAGAGAGGGAGCAGGAGAACATCTCAGCTCAGATCCAGTCCTAAGGGCTTCCTGAGGATCTTTCTATGGACACTGAAACCCTGATTCCCTGGTCAAAGATTCCATTGCTTCTCATCCATCAAGATTTCAACCAATGAGTTAGCTAAGTTTTGGGACTCCATTTTGGGAGCAATCTCTTAGGTTCTTTCCCATTACCCAACATTGCTGAGAGACCCTTTCCAGTTTGACTTGAAATTATAGAAAGGATAGAAATAGGAAATAAAAAAAAAAAGAAATAGAATCAGAAGGAGTAGGGGTGGAAGACACCTCCTACCCGAGTGACAGACCCCATAGAAATAGAAATAGAGGGCACCCCAAATCCCTCTGCCCTTCACCCCTTTCCCCAATCCATATATTGATATTAATAAAATACATTTGTTAGATAGCGTTCCAGAGTGCCTGAGAGATGAGGGGGAGGGAAATCACAGCTTGGTCTGGCTGCCTCCATCTTGAAGCCAGACCACCAGCTGTGAAGTTGGCTGACCTCAAGGGAGGCTTGCGTGAACCCCACCCTCATACAGAATCGGACTGGGGTGCCCCATATGTCATCTTATAGGGAAGCCTCATTCCCAAATCCTGTAGAGTAGCAAGACCATCCAGGTCACCCAGTTTCTGGGTGATACCCCCTCAAAGTCTCCCAGAGTGTATAATTGGCAGGAGGGGACAGCTAGAAGAGTGTCTCACCTCTTATATTCTCTGTCCCCTTCTATAATTACATTATTTGCTGGCTCTCTGTTTATTATTACATCTAATATATACATATATAGATAGATAGATAGATAGATAGATGATAGATAGATAGATAGATAGATAGATAGATAGATAGATAGATAGATAGATGTTGGTAATCTGCCTTTCATAGCTAAACTCATTGAAAAGGCCATCTATAATATGTGCCTCTGCTTTTTCTCCCCTCATTCGCTTTTTAACCACTTATAAATTAGTTCACAAGTTTATTGTTCCACTGACATGACTTTCTCAATCCTGATACGACTTGACTTTCTGCAGCCTTTCTCACTGTTGATCACTTTCTCCTCCAGGGTATTCCCTTCTCTCAAGTTCATTGGACACAACTTTCTCCTTATTCTTTCCTTACCTATGTGATTACTTCTTTTCAGTCTCCCACAGCTTTTCCTTGTCCAGATCATACCTTCTAACCACACATGTATTTCAGGATTCAATCCTGTGGTCTCTTCTCTTTCTCTATCCTAATTCATTTAGGAGTTTCATCAGTTTCCAAGTATTTAATTGATATCCTTATGTTGATGACTCTCAGATCTGTGAATTCTGCCTTAAATTCTCTGTTGACCTCTAATCTCTTATTTTCAACGGCCTTTCAAACATTGAAAAATGAATGTGCAGCAGACATCTTAAGTTAAATATTACAAAGCATAACATCTTTCCCACTAAACTCTTTTTCCTTGGCTTCCCTTTTACTATAAAGAACAGCATCCTCTTTCTAATTACTGAGGCTCAAAACTTAAGAGTCATACAGGATTCTCACCACCTCTCAAACCCACCCAACTCTCATCTCCAATCTCTTGCTAAGGCTTGTCAATTTCACTCTTCTGACACTGCCTTGATTATGCTACAGAAGCTTATCACCACAAGCCTGTACTATCATAATAATCTGCTGGTAGTTCTGAATGACTCCTGTGTCCCTAATCTAATCTATTCTCCATTCATGCACTACAGTGATTTTCTAAAGCATAAGTGTGATCCCATTATTCCACTTCTAGATAAACTCCAACAACTCTCCATTGCCTGCAGGATCAAATGCAAAATACTCTCTGTGGCATTCCAAGTGATTTATAATTAGGCCCTTTCTAACTTTCCAGTCTTCTTATACCTTAGTTCTTGGCATGTACTTTTTGATCCAGGGGCACTAACCTGATTCTTTCACAAGCATGACACTGCATCTTTTAACTCCAGTTTCTTTGGATGTCCACATAACTGAAATGCTCTCCTTTGTCCCCTCTGACTATTGACCTCCCTGGTTCCCTTTAAGTCACAAATATCCTAATACTTTTTCTCCATTAATTGCTTCCTATTTTCCTGTATATGTTTTGCTTTTTGTATGTTGGTTTGGATGTTATTTCCATCATTTGTAAGCTCTTTGAGGTCTTTTGCTCTGTTTTGTAATTCTAGAACTTACCACAGTTCTAGGCACTTAGTAATTAATAAATGCTTACTAAAGTGCTAGGGAAACAAAGAGAAACATAAAATTCTTTATCTTCAAAGAGTTTACATTTTACTTTGAATAGATATGTATTAAATGTTGTGCTATTAATATATCTCATTAGCATTTTTTTGTGGTAGGTGACTCTTAGATGTTTCCTTTTCCCTTTCTTTTCTCTTTTGAAGATTTAGCAAAATATCCTGTCATTGACTATAAATGGAAGAAAATAAAGCAAAGATGAAACTTAAGTCATTTGGAAGATTGTAAAGCAGTCTTATGTGATGTTCAAAAAAACCGTAAAAAAAATTATGCTCTTTTCAGTGGAGCAGGAGAGATAAGAAAAGATCAAGGAAACCTTAAAGGAGAAGAATTCAATTGGATTAGACTTTAAAATATAAGAATCCAACAGATAGGAAGACATACATCAATTATGAACAGGTTGAAAAAGGGTATAGTCAAAGGATCACAGAGATGTTTGGGGGCTTGAGCATCCTTCAATATGTCTATAATCAAAAGTTTATGGGATAATGTACCACTGTTAGATAAGGGTAGACTAGTAAGAGAGAAACAAATTGTAGCTTATAGTACTGGTTAAGGAAGATTGAATGGATTTTTTGGCAAAAAGGAGTGCCTGAAGATTTTTAAGCATAGTAGACTATTTCAGAATATAAGAAATATAATGGTTAAGATTCCTTAGTGACTGTATATTAATTGATAATTATTTATAAATAAATGTTAGAGAGAGATAGTAAGGGAGAGAGAGAGAGAGAGAGAGAGAGAGAGAGAGAGAGAGAGAGAGAGAAATCTTGCCTGCCCTAACTACAAAAGACATTTTCCTGCTTCCTTGGCTCCAGCTATTAGCTAAGGCTGAAGTGAAGTGTTATATGCTCCAGAGAAGAGAGCAAGACTCATATCCAGCCAGAGAGAGAGAGACCCAAGTGAAAGAGATTGCACGACTGCTCTGTACCCTTTCTTATTAGGGCAGTGACTTCACTCCTGTGTCTCTGATAGGCCAGTCTTAACTTCAGTTGGAGTTTTAAGCCCTGACTTCTGGACACATTACCCATCACATGGGCTTCCACCAGCCCCTTCCAGAAGTCAGGACTCCAAGTACCCATGGAGCACTTCAGTCTATGACTCGCTGGCATCCTGACTCAATATGCATGCAGGGGTAAGGGTTTACATGTTAGAGAAATTATATTCTTACAATAAGGATGGAACAGAAGTTGATAGAAAGCTGAGGTAGAAAGACAGGTTAGGAACCTGTTTTAACAGTCTACCAGGGACAATTATGTGGCTAAGTAGATAAAAAGCCAGGCTAGAGAGAGGAGGTCCTGGACCCAAATCTGGCCTCAGACTCTTTCTAGCTGTATAACCTTGGACAACTCACTTAAGCCCAAATTGCTCAGTCCTTACCACTCTTCTGACTTGAAACTGATATCAATCCATATACAGAAAGTAATTTTTTTAATGTCTCCCAGTTGGTCATCAAAGGCTATAATTGGATGGTAAAAAGGGGAAGAGTAAAAAGAGGGCACAGATAGGAAATAGGAGAAAGATGAAACTGATAGGAACTTCATTTAATTAGAATGAGAAATCTACAAAATTGGGATTAAATTTATTTTAATTAATTTATGTACTATAAAAAAGTCAGGAGATTATTTTACTAGGTTTTCTGAGTCATGTATTAAGCAAATTTAATGCCCCTCCTCTTAAGAGTAATTAAAGTATTGAGGTAAAAGGAAGGAAAGCAGTGACATCCCCTAAATGTGTTAGTTTTATATTTCTGAGAACACTAAGAATGATTCATCAGTAAAGTCACTGAAGACTCTTAAGTGCCCATAATCTTTATTTCTTATGCCAATCTCTAGCAAATGACTCAGGGGATGAAGGATTCAATGTGTATGAATTGACCAAGCCAAAAAAAAAAAAAAAGAGTGGATGTCATGTAAGGGATACCATGGAGTCACAGTTACCATTATACATCTGATTAAGAATCTTCATTGTCTTTAATTAGAAGAGGTTATACTTAAGTAGTCCAGAATTTTTTTGGAAAATATTGCATGAAAACTAGATGATAGGAATTCAATGATGTAGTACAAGTAGATTTTTTCTGAAGGCAAATAACATGTTCTCCATGAGATGATTTATGGTGGAGGCAACAAGTTACTGAATATAAGGTTATAGGGAATTTGGAATATAAATCTGATATTCAGATTCAAATATATACTCAGTGAATAGGACCATATAGCATTTCTATCAGAGGCATTGAGCTCTGACCTATTTTGCAATTGGCTAGCTGTCTCGTTAGCTTTGCAAATATTTTCTGTGTTCCATCACATAAAGAAGGCAAGGAGCCACGTAAAGAGTAATTTTTCAAAGTTCTCTCTTTTTATTCCCTTCTCCTATTCCCTCTTTTATTTCAGGTATTCTTTTTCATATGATTTTTCTCACTTTTTTTCCTTTTCCTATTTCCTTCTCTTTATCTTTCCTTCCTCCTTTCCTTTCTTCCTCCCTTCCTTGCATCCTTCCTTCTCTCCCTCATTGCCTTGCCTCCCTCCCTTATTTCCTTCTTCTCTTCTCTTCCTCTTTCCTCCATCCATTTCTCTTCCTTTCATCTTTTTTCTCTCATTATCACAGAATGTTACAATATTATAGCATAAATGTATCTCAAATGCCATCTAAACTAGCAGATAATTCTTTCTTTAACATTCCAGGACAAATGATCATCCAAATTTTGCTGGGTTGCATTAATTTTCACATTGACTCAATGGAATAGATTAATAGGTAAACTGGTTTTGCTAATTTGATTATTTCTACAAATCATTCCTGAAAGAATAAAGTAATTTTTTACCTTGCAAAAATCCTTTGTTTCTTCTGAATATCTTTAGACTAGACCCCACAAAAGATTTTTTATCTTAACAAAGAGTGCCAATTAAGCAGCTTAGATGACAATGACAAAGAGCATTTGCAAGCAAGATGTGGTACTTAGAAGGCTCAGTGTGACCCTTCTACAGATTGATAATTATACAATCATAGGCTAAGGACTAGAAGAGACCTCAAAGGTTATTTAGTCAAGCCCCTTCACTTTGCAGATGAGGAAATTGAGACTCAAGGGGTGATATAATTTGGTAAAGGTCATGAGATAATTAAGTTTTGAACCACTTATAAAAATAGTAATGAATTGTTTCTTCAGAACATTTGAGAAATAAAACTCCTTGATCTTTCATTGTATCAGTCTTCAGGGTCACTCTGGACGCCTACATAGATATTGATATTTTTAAAAATACTTATAGATTTTGAAGTAATTATAAAACAGTAATTATAACAATTACTTTGTGCTGACTAGAATTAGAAAACCAGGATCAGTAGAACAGATTAAAAAAGCAGATCTAAACGTAGTAGAAAATCAGACTCAGAATTGGGCAAATACCAAATAGTCTATCATTCAATTACCTCAAGAATATAAAGTAAAAGGGAAAGGGAACAACAGAAAAAGAACAAGAAAAAACTTGTGAATGAAAGAAATTATTTCGATTAGAATAAAATTGTAAACTACTGAATAAGAAAAAATCAATGTGAAAAACCATCAGTGACAAAATGTTCATGCATGAGACTCCTGTGGAATTGTCACAATATATGACTATGGTTTATTTCTTCATAAATCTATGATAAAAAAACTATAGTTTTCAAAAGAAATAGACATGATCAATACCTATAGAGAGCATTAAGATTGATAATGAAAGAAATGCAAATTAAAAAGACTCTGAGTTTCCCTTAATACTCATCAAATTAAATAATCAAGGTAAGAATGTCAGTTGGAAAACAAAATTGACAGATCCAAAGAATACTCCCTATTCAGATCACCTTGGGAAAAGGATTCCAGTGTAGTATGCCAAGTAGCTATGGTACTCTTCTGTTCACACTTTTTAAAATCAGTATTTTGCATGAAAACATATGCAAGCTATGCCACATTTCAAGAGTAAATAAAATTGGGAAGGAAAATTAATGAATAGGAAATTGAATAGGAAAGTGGTCTTGACTGCCTAGAATACTGAGTCAAATGTGTAAAGGGAATTCTTTGTTTTCTCTTGTGAAAAGGAATCCTTTATTCCCTTTATCAATTTTGAGTTAATGCTTTGGTTAACAATAACTTAAGTACCCCTACTTAGTACCAGACTAGATTGTGAAGACAGGATTAATTTTCCTTTTTCTACTTTTGAACTAAATCAACAAAAGCTTGAACACCCTACTTAGGGCAAGGTAGAGGAGCTTTCCACCCTTTCAACTCAATAAGCTTGGAAATGAGAATTCAAGCCTCAGTCAGCCAATAATCTATGAACTTTTTTGATGAGTATTCACCTCTCCAGAAGTTGAGAAGTGGTTCCCACAAACACTGCCCCCTGGGCAGTTCTGGAAAATTTGGAAACTGTGATTGGCCCTTGTGAAAAGGGGGAGGGACATGAAGCCACTATAAAAGGCCCTGAATTTCTGGGGTTAAAGAAGTCCACTCCAAGAAGGAAGATGGTTAAGATGGTTTCAAGAAGTTGGATTTTAAGAAGGAAGTCATCTTCAAGAAGAAGGTTGGCTCAAGGAAGAAAGTCAGTCTCAGGAGTCCCCTTCAGCTCTAGTAATTGTCTTGACCTGCCTCTTAGAGGGAACTTGGGTGAGTGGATAGCTGGTTTTCCCTTCCTGTCTTCTATAGAGAGTTTAATTCTGGCTGAAGGTCAACAAGTCCTGGCTGAGTCAAGCACTGGGGCAATATTTAGTTAGATAGGCTAATGTCTTCTCTACCTTTTTGTATTTCTCTGCTTGCTTTCACTATTTCCACCTCTTTTGTAAATAAAAGCTATTAAAGTCATTTCAACTTTGAACAATAATATCTTGAATCTGCAACCACTATTATTATTTATGATCTTCATATATTTTAGTCAAACCATTAAAATTTAATTCTTACAAATGACTGTCTAAATCAGTGGTTCCCAAACTTTTTTAGCCTACCGCCCCCTTTCCAGGAAAAAATATTACATAGCCCCCTGGAAATTATTTTTTAAAATTTTAATAGCAATTAATAGGAAAGATAAATGCACCTGTGGCCATCACCACCTCCCTGGATCCCTTCAGCATCCACCAGGGGGTGGTAGTGCCTACTTTGGGAATCACTGGTCTAAATGAATGAATGAATGAATTACCATTTATTAAATAATTCCTTTGTGCTGGGCTCTGTACTTACCTCTGGGAATACAAATGAAACCAAGAAAGACAATCCTTGCCTTTGGGGGGGGGGTTCATTCTAATTGGGAGGGGGGTGAGAGATATAACATACTTATAGGAGAGGACTGGAGAAGCCACACTGGAATATTTTTAATAAAGGTGGCAAAGAGGATGGTGATTTGAATTATTGGGTAAATTATTGGCACATCCTTTCCAGGAACAGCATTATTGATTTGAATCTTTTTTCTTGGAGCTTCAGTTGGAAGGTAAGAGATGAATAGATGAGAGGGGATGTGGCATGAAGATAGCAAAAAAGTGGTGTGGTAGACCCGAGATCAGGAACAGAATCATAGGAGTGGGAGTCTGAAATGGGGCCTAAAATGATGGCTTGGAAATATAATTCAATCAAAGTCTTACCTTTGGGTCTTAAAAAAATTGGCATTAATATAAAATACTTAGGAATCTACCTATCAAAACAAACACAGCAATTATATGAAAACAACTATAAAACACTTTCCAAACAAATAAAACTGGATCTAAACAATTGGAAAGCCATTGATTGCTCATGGGTAGGACGAGCTAACATAATAAAAATGACAATTCTACCCAAATTAATTTACCTATTTAGCACCATACCTATCAAGCTACCAAAAAACTTCTTTACTGAATTAGAAAAAAACTATAACAAATTTCATTTGGAATAACAAAAGATCAAGAATATCAAGGGAAATAATGAAAAAAAGTGAAGGAAGGGGGTCTAGCAGTACCAGATATTAAACTAT
>NC_058131.1:704403275-704512883 GCF_016433145.1 Gracilinanus agilis
GGGTGGACATGATTGAGGGTGTGGACTCGAAACTACCACACCAATGCAACTACCAACAATTTGGAAATTGGTCTTGATCAAGGACACATGACAAAACTAGTGGAAATGCGCATTGGCCATGGGTGGGGGGATTGAGGGGGGTGAAGGGGAAAGGAGGAGCATGAATCATGTAACCATGTTAAAAATGAATATTAATAAATGTTAAAAAAAATTGGCATTACAGGTTCAAGATGAAGGAGACATTCTTCTGTCTAAAAAGTCAGTCAAACAAAAAATAATAAGCAGGATGCTTTCAGGAAAACTTGGGAATACATATATGAACTGGTACAAAAGGAAAGGATCAGAACCAGGAAAACACTGTACATAGTAAAAGCAATAATTTGTGATCATCTATGAATGACTCAACTATTCTCAGCAATATGATGATTGAAGACAATTCCAAGACTTTTATGGTGAAAAATGCTGACCACATCCACGGAAAAAATAATGGACTCTGTAGATTGAATCATATTTTTAAATACTATCATTCTTAGTGAGGTTTTTTTTCCTGTGCTTTATTTTGCAACATTATTAATACAGAAATGTTTTGCATGGTAACAAAATATCTTGCTCTCTCAAAGAAAGGAGAAGGGAAGAATCAAAAGAATGTAGAACTAATTTTTAAAATGAGAATTCAAAATATTTGTTCACATGTAATTAAGACAAACAAAATGAAAATTAAATGGAAAAAAGAAATTAAAAAAAGGAAGCAAGGTAGAAAAGTATAGAGACCATTGATCAAAGTGTTAGAAAAATTAAATTTGAAGAATATCTGAGACACACATTAACTCTATGAGTAGAGGAAAGAGACATACTATCCAAGCCTCAGTTTCTTCATCCTTCAAAAGAGGGATAATAATAGCACCTACCTAACAGAGTTCTTGTTAGGATCAAATAGGATGACATTTGTGAAAGCACTTTGCAAACCTTAAAGTACTATATAAATTTGGATTATCATTATTTTGTATTTATTATTAAAATATTTGATAGTTTAGTGAACTAGAAATTTAATATGAGTTAAAAATAAATCAATAAAGATTAATCATCCACTATGTTCTGGTCACTGTACTAAGTACTGGGGATACAAAAGAGAGAAAAAAACAACAACCCTCACTTTCAGTGAGCTTAGAATTTATTAGTGACATAAAGGACAAAAGTTTTAATTTGATCTTGGACAAGAGTAAGACAATCATCCCCTCTAGAAAAAGGTTATCAGGATGGTGAAAGATCTAGGTTCCATATTGTTTGAGGAACAGATAAAGGAACTGTAGATATTTATCCTTGCAAAGATGAGATTTGGGTAGGAAGATGAGGATGAAAGCTATAATCAAATATTTGAATGGATATTATGACAAAAACAAATTAGGATTAGTTTGCTTGACCTCAGAGCACAAAATCAAGAGCAATTGGTAGAAGTTATAAAGAAAAATATTCAATGAAAAAAGACATTATGGGGAAGGGACTCATTAATGGGCTATTTGTGAATGAACAGTCCACATTCAATTTTTCCCAGCTCTGCAGAAATATATATTCAGAAAGATATATCCGTGTCTCCTCCCATCTCAATGATGCTTGAAGATACTGTTCCAACCACACCCTACTCTACATTCCATAACTCAACCATTGAGTTATGGCTTGCTCTTTACCTCCAGTATGATATCATTAGCAAATTATGTGTCATATTGGATATCCTTTTTCTAAATTTTAGTAGGAACATTCTTTTTTTTTTTTTTTAATTTTAAACCCTTAACTTCTGTGTATTGACTTATAGGTGGAAGATTGGCAAGGGTAGGCAATGGGGGTCAAGTGACTTGCCCAGGGTCACACAGCTGGGAAACGTCTGAGGCCAGATTTGAACCTAGGACCTCCTGTCTCCAGGCCTGGCTCTCAATACACTGAGCTACCCAGCTGCCCCCGGAACATTCTTTTAATAGCCTACTAACAGGTCTGCATCTCTTGCACCATAGTTTCTCAGGACATTCTCAATTTATCCTGACCTAGTTTCACTTTGACCTGGTCTCTATTGGCTTGGAGTGACACCGTGAGGGAATAACCCACTCTTGATTTTGTCCAGAGGCATGTTTAAGACTCAGTCGATTAGTTAACCAGCATTTATTAAGCATTTTACAGTCAGGCACTATCCTAAGCACTGGTGATACAAGGAAAAGCAAAAGCAAGTTCTTGCCCTCAAGGAATTTACATTCTGCTGGAGTAGACAATATGTAAATAACTGGTTGTGTTCATCATTTCTGCTTTGGAATCCTATACATAACATGGCTATAATAATCCATTCTAAATGTTTGCAAGTTTATTATTTTAAAAACAGCAATATCAACTGAAAGTCTTATGGTTGGAATTAAACTCACTACTGCCTTCAGAAAGCTTTCATCCTTTGAAGGATGGGTGAACCACACATTGAAGAAAGTGTATCCTAGTGCTACTGGCCAAGGACACAGATGTGAAATCAATTTATGAAATAGGGAGAGGTCTAGTTGACAGAAAGAATACATTATATGAGGGAGACTGGAGTGAATAAAATTGGGAAAGGAAGTTGGATTCCAGGATAAGGATGTCAGACTTTGCTAAATAGTAAAGGATCAAGTGCTGAATACTTTTCAGAAAGAAACTAAAAATGAGGAAAGGAGGCTTTGGAAATATCTGTTATCTGTTAGGATAAACAGGTAGTATAATTTGAAATAGGAAGATATTGATGTGAGAGAGAGAGAAAGAGAAAGAGAGAAAAAGAGAGAGAGAGAGAGAGAGAGAGAGAGAGAGAGAGAGAGAGAGAGAGAGAGAGAGAGAGAGAAGCTCATGTAGGTCTTTCCAGTTCTTATATAAATCATGCAGTTCATCATTCCCCATAGTACAATAGTATTCCAACACTATCATATACCACAATTTGTTTTGCCATTCCTCAATTGAGGAACCCTCATTTTCTAAATTTTTGAAACCACAAAAAGAACAACTATAAATATTTTTGTACAAACAGAACATTTCCCATTTTTTTACCTCCTTGGGATATAAACCCAATAGTTGTATTTCTTTTAAAGCTTTTGGGACATAATTCCAAATTACCTTCCAGAATGGTTGGATCTGTTCACAACTCTACTAGCAATGTATTAGTGTCCCAATTTTGACACTTCCCTTCCAACATATATTATTTTCCTTTACTGTCATATTGGTTACTGTGCTAGGTGTAAGGTTGTACCTCAAAGTTGTTTTCATTTACATTTCTTTAATCAGGTGGGATTTAGAACATTTTTTTTCTCATGATTATTGATGGGTTTGATTTCTTCATCTGAAAACTGCCTATTCATATCCCTTGACCATTTGTTAAATGGGGAATGATTTGATTTTTTTTTATAAATTTGCCTTAGTTCTTTGTATATTTGATAAATTAGACCTTTGTCAGAGAATTGTGTTATAATTTTTCCCCCAGTTTGTTGCTTCCCTTTTAATTTTGGTTACATTGGCTTTTTTTGTACAAAAATCTTTAAATTTAATACAATCAAAATTATTCATTTTACATATGGTAATGTCCTCTGATTCTTGCTTGTTCTTAAATTTTTTCATTTCCCAGAGATCTGACAGGTATACTATTCCATGTTCCCCTAAATTACTAATAATATCACTCTTTATGTTTAAGTCACATAGCCATTTTGACCTTATTTTGGTAATGGGTTTGAGATATTGATCTAAACCTAATTTTTTCCATACTGTTTTCCAATTTTCCCAGCAGTTTTTGTCAAATAGTGGGGTTTTGTTCCAAAAGCTGGGGTCTTTGTGTTTATCAAACACAAGATTGCTAAGGTTATTTACCCCTAGTTTATTCCATTTATCCACCCTTCTATCTCTTAGTCAACACCAGATTGCTTTGATAACCATTGCTTACTAGTACAGTTTAAGATCGGGTATTGCTAGGCACCCATCCTTCCATCTTTTTTTGTAAATCAAGCAAACTGAGTCCCAGAGAAAGTAATCAACTTGCATAAGGTCACTTGGACAGTCAGAGTTGAAATTTGAACCCAAGTTCTCTGACTCCAGCGGCTGATTTATTTCAATTGTACTAGCTGTTTTCCAAAGATGAGTTTAATTTAAGTCAGATGGAACTTGAGCTATGTATTACTGAAGTATTTGTGTGGAAAGGTACAGGATTTATTTATAGTTCTCTGGTAATTCATTTCTGTTTAGGAACTTAACTGATGGCTGGGTCAATAGAAATCAATGGCTTCTTAGGGGTAGAGTCAGAGAATTTCTTAGCTGGAAGGGACTTCAGAGGCCACCTAGTATAAAAGGGATTTGACCAAGAATCCCCTCTCTATCCTCTCAACAGTTGTCTACCTAACACCATTATTGAAAGTCTTCAGTCAGAGGAAAACTATAATCTTCTCAGGCTACTCTATTCCATTATTCTTTTGAAGTGCAGGCCCAATAGATCAGAAGTCTTCTTTTTCTTTTTTCCTTGCATGAAATCTAAATATGCTACTTTGGAACTTTCACCCACTGGATCTGGCTATAGAGAAATACTTCCAAACTACTTGATGGACAATAGTATCTTATTTGGGAAACTTCCTGAGCTTTAGTGTGCATGTACCAAAAGGATAAATATTCAGAAGAGAGTCATAGTAACTACTTAAATAAAAATGTTCTTATCTTGGGAGATAATTGTAACAGATCAAATTTATCTTCCCTAGGAATCATGTTAAGACTACTTCCAATAACTACACAGCATTTATCTAGAAGACTTTAGGGGTATATCTGAATCTGAATCCTATTATATACAGGTAAATTTTTCAGAACTCCTGGGAGGGGGTACATATGCATGTGTGTGTGTGTGTGTGCACGCGCGCATGCGTGTTAGCAGGATTAAAGAAAATGGGAGACAAAGAAAGGGATTTCAGAAATTTTCCATTGTGTTAGCAGATTTAAGACTGTAATTTTAATGACTCAAAAATGTCCCTTAAAATAGATTCATCTTAATGCATATTGTTTTATAGCAAGTAGATGTAGCACATTAGCAGATTTGTATAATACCAGTAGCTGATTACCCATCTTAGGTAAAATTCACCAAAATTAATTTACAAGCAATCTAGTTCAATATAAATTGTTTCAGGCTGCTTGGATTAAGCCATTGTTGTAATCTTTTTCTCATGAAAAATGAATAAATGAATAAGCATTTATTAAACATTTATTCTATGCTAAATGCTGTGCTCAGCACAGTCTGATATATAAATATAAAAGCAAAAATAATTTCTACCCTCATGGGGTTTACATTTGAATAGAGGAAGAAAAGACTTATTTAGCAAGTAGTACTACAATTTATAGGCTTTAAAGAGTTGGAATATTGAAAAGTTAAGTGACTTCTTCAAGGCTATACAGTCAATATATGTCAATATATTTGGGAACAAAACCCATCTCTTTCTTCCCTAGCATCACAATGCCTTCAAGTCCAGTCTTCTATATTTTTCTTCTGTGCTCAGTCAAATTTCTAGGTAAAAGTTATTTAAATACATTTTCTCTATTTCTATCTTACTCTTCAACTCTTTGTAATCTGGCTTCTGATTTCATCAGTGATTTCTTAATGCTAAATCTTATACTTATTAATCTGTATTGTCATTGCATTCTCCTGCATACTTTTTCCTTTCTAGGTTTTTATGATACTTCACTCTCCTGTTTTTTTCTTTTTTCTGTTGACCAATTCTTCTCTTTCTCTTTTGCTGGCTCAGAATGCAGTGCTCCTTAACTTTGAGTGTTCACTTAGTCTTTGACCAAGGAAAGGTTCTTTTTTTTTTTTCTCTTTCTACATTCTCTCTTGGTTTCCTTATCAACTCCTATAGTTTTAGTTATCTTTTTAGATGACATTAGATCTACATATTCCAATAAAATCTAGCCACAGCATCCCTGGGTATTTCAAATTAGATATCCTAGACACAATTCAAATTCAACTTACACAAATAAAAAATCATTATCTGTCCCCAAAAACAACAATTGCCCAATTTAAAATTTTCTCTCAGAAGCATCACCATTGTTCTAGCTTACCAAATTCAGAGCATTAACTTTAACCTTGACAACTTCTTCCTTATCCTCCATTTTCAATCAGTTGTCAAATCTTGGCATTTCTACTAGTACTGCATCTCTTCATCTGGCATCATCTCTGTATGAATATAGCTATCAGTTGTAAAGAGGAAAAAGGGGTTTTGATTGGTAAATATTAAAAGGTTGGTTGCCAGAGGATTGAACAATTATTAATCCTCAATTAACAAATAACCTCAAGTTAAAATATCTTTTATGGAAAATTTGTTTACAAATGAGAAATAAGGAAATAAGAGAGATGATAAGATAGGATAAGTAATCTAACGCAGTAGGTAATTTGCTCCGATCCCCTAGTTTAATCCAGGTAGATCTAATTAACCCTCAGCCAAGGGAAAGCCAGCCTTGATTCCCAAGGCCAGAAACTCAGAGGGCCAGAGGCCTGGAGGCGAATGAAGCAAAAGGTTCAGTCACTGAGTCTCTTTGAAAAGTTCCTTAAGAGAAGTTCAGGAAGATTCAGTCTTAACACTCACCATGTGGAACAGTCTAACCAGCTCCAGACCGCCTCCAAGTCCAGGCACAAACTAGAAGAGCTCCTTCAGGTCCCATTCACAAACCAGAAGAGCCAGCCTAGCTGACTGAGGTCTCTTTTTAAAGGGGTCTCTTTTGTGTCACTTCCTGTGGTCTCCTCTTAGTTTATGTGTCCAATCGCAACAGATGCTTTTCTTAGGACTGCCCATGAGGCAGTCAGTAAATTCTGATTTGTCACTCATTCTAACACACATGGGTTACAGACTATCCAAGTTGTGGGTTAAATGGAGATGTTTTCAACTTTAGTGATTAAATCTAAAGATGGGCAAGATAGATTTAATCTAATTATCACACAGTATAAGTCAAACTCTCATCATCCCTTACCTAGATTATTGCAGTGGAATCCTAATGGGTCTCAATTGTCTCCTGTTTTAGTCCATCTTCCTCAAAATTCCCCAAACCATTTTCCCTTAAGCACATATATTACCAAGTCTTTTTTTTCACTTGCTAAATTACAAAGCCTCCCAATTACCTCAGGGATCAAATATAAACTCTTTCACTTGAATTTTGCTTTAAATCCTTACTTTATGTCTTATAACTCTCAGACAGAAGGACAAGGCCTTAGCAAATTGAGTTAAGTGATATTTCACAGTAGGAAGCATCTGAGGCCATATTTGAATCGAGGTCTTTCCAGTGCCAGACTTGAAGCTCTGTTGGTCACCTAGCTGAACTCTTTGCTTGACTTTTAAAGTGCTACACAAATTGTCTTTAATTTATCTTGTAGTTGCATTGGCCATTAATTTAATTCAATAAAAATTTATTAAGTGCCTATTGAATGCCAGGCATTATGCTAAGTTTTGAGGATACAAATAAGAAAAAGAAAGTCTCTTATGTCAAGTGACTTAATGTCTAATGAGGGAAGAAAACACAACAAAGAAATTAGGAAATGGGGAAAAGAAATAGGATATCAAGGTATTGCTTGTGTCATATAGGTTAAACTAAAAAGACTTGCAAAGGGAAATTTGAAAGGAAAGTCCAGACCTTATTGTCTATGAAGGGAAGCTTTGGGTGGTGTTTAGCACCCCACACTCCTGCTCTCCAGTCAGAAGGAACTGAGAAGTTGTTGATGATACAAAACTGAGTCAAGGAACATGTTGAGGAGACTTCAGGTGATCAGCTCATCCTGGGAGGCATTTCTTACTCTATAGAGTTCAGTTCAAGAACATCTGCAGATGGATAGTGAAGCTATAACCTTTTTCTTGCACTATATGGTCCAGCTGAAGTGACTTCTTTGTTGCTCACCCAGAATTATCCTTCTCTCATCTTTGTGCCACATCCCAGGCCTGGGCTGCACTGCCTTCTTATTTTCACTGGTCAGATTCCCTCTCATTTTTCCAGATGTAGTTCAAGCACTAACTAATTCACACTTTCCTGACCTCCCCAAATAGTTGTGCCCTCCCTACTAAATAACCTTGTATTTTAACAGTCTTGCATTTAAAAGAATCTATTGTATGTAGGTACTCAAATATGTTGTCATTCTCTCTGATAGACTATAATCATAGTGGCAAGCCTATGGCATATGTGCCAGAGAGGGCACACAGAGCCCTCTGTGTGACAAATATTCCATGGCCCACCAGAGTTTGTTACTAGAAAATGAAAGGGACTCAGGCTGAGCTGCTTCCCTCCTGCTCTACATAAGCCCAAGGACATTTTTTCACAACATACAACCCTCTTCCCAGCAGCCTAATGGAGGTGCTTCCTCCCTCCCCTGTCTGAGGTAAGTGGGAGTGGGGTACAGCATTTGTTCAGCAGCACTGGACTATAAGTTCCTTGAGAGTAGGGACTAATTTAATATACCAGGATCCAAGTCACCCAACAGCAAAAGCTCGCAGGTGCTTTGGAAATGCCAGTGTTGCTTCTTTCTTGATTGAAAGCTCAACTTTCTAGTCACTACTATATAACTGCCTCATAAAAATCACTCATACACATACATATACATAGATATGTAATCTAAATTCACATATGCCTTTATGTGTATATTGTGAATATTTATGTCTATAATTAATCTAAATTCACTTCCAATCTATTTCCTCATTACAATTCCTCCTATAATACAAGCAAAAACTTGATTCCTCTTAAAAGCAATTAGAATATTTCATATCAAGAAGGCATATGCAATTTATTCTAATGAAGCACGTAAGGCTAACTAATTGAAAAGACTGCAAAATAGGCTTCAAAGGGTTGAAAACTCACTGCCTGCTTTGGTCAGGTTCTGGCCAGAAATTTCTGAAGCCAATATTACAAAATCTCTTCAAAGTAAAACCATTAATATATCACAAGTCAAAACATCTAGGAGAATATCTGAGTAGACAATTCATTAAAACTCATTTCTTTCTTAAAATGTAAGACATTTCTAGTTATTAAGGCAACACAAAAAATGAAAGTTGGCTAGATTATTAAGATTGGGGAAAAAAGTGATTACTCTTTCAAGCAGCTCAGTTTTCTTCACTGAAAATGCTGAAATCTTGATAGAAAAAAAACATAGTCTTATTCTTTGGCCAATAAAAGAATGAGGGCAGGTAATTTAGTGAGGGTAGAATGGTTTGGGTCCCAATATGAAATGGTACATGCCATTCTAAACTCTTATATTTCTTAACACTTAAAAATTGTTAAGCAATAAACATTTAAAACATATCTTAGTCCAAAAATAAAATTTAAATATTTGTTAGTGTAATCTGAAATTCAATGAAATAAAATTTAAATAATTATGCTCAAATGGATTGGTTCTCCAAGATTTATTCATTCCCTCCTAAGATGCTGATAGCAACTCGTACATTCCTGCCTGTCCTGTGAAATTCTTATCCATATCCTCCAATAAGTTTGCCCTAACACATAAAACAAATATCAAATAATTATAACTAAAAACAAAATTCATAAGTTTGGTTCTCCCTCTTTATTGCAGAAGAAAAAATTTACTTTACCTGGGAAGGATAAAAATTTCCTGAAGGATTCTTTCAGCATTATAGACATCATCCTGAGTAATAGCTCCAGCAATAACTCCTTGCTGCTGTGGAATGAAAAACTTCCCTGTGAGAGAGAAAATAATTTGTCTTTCTTCCTGGGGATTCCAGCTTGGGATATAAAAACCAAATCTTATGGAAGCACTGAGTAAAAGAACAATTTGGTATCTGCTCCTGCTACAGCTTTACTTGCTATTTGGTCTGTCATTCACTCAGGGATTGGGTTAAGACATATCCTCAATCTCTGTCCACTTGATCCATCCCCAAAAGGATACCACTGAACATTCCACCCCCAGGCCTATGCCGATGTCCCCATATTTCCCCACTTACCTTTCGGTGACATTTTGTGTCCCTAGCATTCTAGTCCAGTTTCAGCTTCCTTAGATGATAAAATTCACCAAACCACAATGTTTGAGAATTATAAGAGATCTCAGTGGCCATTCAATGCAAATAATATGTCAAATGAATTCTTACATCTGGTCTATACTATCGTCTACTTACAGTTATGTTTGTAACCCATTATGTGTATTTATCAGCATATTCCTCAGGTTTAGATAGTTGGAAGGGAATGGGGAAAATGTTCTACTGCTACTTTTATTATGATATTATTTTATCAAATATCTTTGCTGTGAATGAATTTTGTTCAGGTCCAATTAATTTCCTCAATAGTGAAAGCAAACACAGCAGGAACTCAAAAATAATGATTTTTTTAATTGAATGCAGTTCCAAACAATACCAAGAACCCAAAGTATTTTTTCTTTAGTGTTCTCCTGTATCATGGGGTGAAGGGACTTCAAGTAATACAAATGTAAATGCAAACAATGTTAAAAAGTACTTGATGCTAGATTAAGTGTCCTGACCAATCTGGGTCCCAGAGAATGGATGATGAAATATAATTACCCCCTTTGAGAATAAAAGTCAGAGACCATGTGTCTACAATATTTCATACATCATTGGATACAGAATGAGTGTATATGTTAATTGGTTTTTGATAATATAAATTCTCACCTCAACCCTCCTTTCCATATTTCTTTTTTCCATCATCCCAAAATAATTTATTCACTCCTGAATTCTCTATGTGTAAAACTTCTAACTGTTCTAATAGAGCCAAGATGGCAGAGTAGAGAAACAAAAATTTAAATCTCTCAGAAAATCCTCTTCAACTGCCTTAAAATAAACCTCCAAATGAATGCCAGAGTAGTAGAACCAATAAAGGGACTAGGTGGGACAATTTTCCTGCAGAACTACTTGGAAGGTATGTTTCACAGGAGTAAAGGATGAGTGCAATCCACAACAAGGTAGCACTAAGGAGCCTGGCATGGGCCAACAGCAAGGCTCCTTTACTCCTACTGCTCAAGGTTCAGATCCCAGACCCAGAAGAGCTATGAGACCTCTGAAGATTGTGCCTCAAACCACAGAAGACCACCTCAATTCCTACTCCTCTAAGTTCTGATTATCAGTGTGAACCACAAGTGAGGCCTGAGCTTTAATACAAGGCATCTGACTAGTGTAAGCCTGCAGTGAGACCCTTAGCCCTAGCACAGGTGTAGGATGAGTCCTGAACCCATGCATAAGCCCTTAAGGAAGCCCTTAGCCCCAACACAGAGAAGAATGCATTGGACTGGCCAGAGCCAGGCCATGGTGAGAACTCTAGCCCCAGGGAAAGCCAGTGATGAGAACAGGAGTGCCTTGAACTGTAAAAGTAGTACTTAGAAGAAAATTTATATCTCTAAAAACTTACATCACTAAAATAGGAAAATATCAGATAAGTGAATTGAGCAAGAAACTAAAAATACTAAAAAAGAACAAATTAAACCCCCCCAATTAAAAAAACAAATTAGAAATCCCAAAAATCAAAGGAGAAATTAATAAAATTGAAAGTGAGAAAACCATCAAACTAATAATTATTAATTGGTTTTATGAAAAAATAAAATAGAGACCATTGGTTAATTTTATTAAATATGGAAAGAAAATCTAATTACCAGAATAAAAATGAAAAGGGCAATTTCACCAGCACTGAAGAAGAAATTGAAGCAATCATTAGGAGCTATTTTGCCCAATTATATCTTAATAAATCTGACAATCTTAGTGAAATGGATAAATATTTACAAAAATATAAATTGCCCACATTAGTAGAAGAAGAAATTGAATACTTAAACAACCCCATCTCAGAAAAAGAAATTGAACAAGCCATAAACAAATTCCCTAAGAAAAAAAATCCCCAGATGGATTCATTAGTGAATTCTGCCACTTAAAGAACAATTATTTCCAAAATACCATATAAACCATTGGGAAAATAGACAAAGAAGGAGATCTACCAAATTCCTTTTAGGATACAAATATGATGCTGATACCTAAACCAGGAAAAGTAAAATTTGAGAAACAAAATTATAGGATATTCCTTCATATATATTAAGGAATTTGATGGATAGATAGATAGATAGATAGATAGATAGATAGATAGATAGATGTGTGCAAACATTTTAAATAGAATACAAGGAGAATTTAGCAATATTTTACCAGGCACATTCACTAAAACCAAGGAGGATTTATATGAGGATTGCAGAGCTGGTTCAATATTAGAAAAAGTATCAGAATAATTCACCATACCAATAACAAAACCAACAAAAATCATATGATTATCTCAATGGATGTAGAAATAGCCTTTAACAAAACACAACCCCCATTCCTATTAAAAAACAATAGAGTGTAAGTATAAATGGAGCTCTTCTTAAAATAAGTACTATCTATCTAAAATCACCAGCATTATCTATATTGAGTATAAATTAGAAGCCTCCTAATAAGATCAAAAGTTAAGAAAGGATACCTGTTATCACTACTGTCATTGAATATTGTACTAGAAATGCTAGACACAGCAATAAGAAAAGAAAAAGAAAGAGAAAGAATTATAGCAGACAAGAAGGAAACTAAACTTACCCTCTTTGAAGATAATCTGGTGATCATCTTCAACTAAAGATGAGAATTATCTAAATCAACTAGGCTGAAAGAATCAGCTAAAAAACTAGTTAAAATATTAATAACTTCAACAAAGTTCCAGGAAATAATATAAATCCATGTAGATAAACAGCATTTCTATATATTATCAACAAAGTCTAGCAGCAAGAAATAGAAAAAGAAATTCCATTTAAAATAAATCTAGAAAATATAACATACCTAGGAATCTATTTGTCAAGACAAGCACAGGAATAATATGAACATGATTACAAAACACTTTTAACACTAATAAAGTCATATAGCAACATTTAGAAAAATATTAATTGCTCATGGGCAGGCTGATCTAAGATAATAAAAGTGATAATTCTACCTAAAATAATTTATGTACTTGGTGTCCATGACAACCAACCAAAAAGTTATTTTATAGAACTAGAAAAAATAGTAAAATTCATGCAGAAGAAAAAAAGGTCAAGAATATTAGGATAATAAATGGGAAAAATGTGAATGTAGATAGCCTATCAGGAACAGATCTCAAATTATACTATAAAGTAGTAGCCACCAAAACAATCTGGTACTGGCTAAGAAATAGAATGGTGGATCATTATAATAGATTAGGTACACAATATTCAGTTTTAAATGATCATATTAATATAGTGTTTGGCAAATACAAAGATCTCAGCTTTGGAGACAAGGACTAGAAAATATGAAATATAAAATTTGATAAAAAACTTGGAGCAAAAACTAGAAAACAATATGGTAGGAGCTAGGTATAGGCGAATTTCTTATAACTTATACCAAGATAAGGTCAAAATAGTTATATGATTTAGATATAAAGGGTGATACCATGAGCAAATTGGGTGAAAATGAAATACTCAAATAGTTTACCTGTCAGATCTACAAATAAGTATAGCAAGGAACTTCTGGAGAAGATGGAGAACAGCTTGAGTAACAGGATTGTTGGTTACAGAATTTGGAATTCACCTAGGGTGGCATGAGCCAAGGGCAAAAGACAGTTGGCACCATCTCTATAAAAGCCCATGGACTGAGCCACCCAGGACCTTGGTTTTGAGGAAGGGGACCTTGGGAGTCGGTGGCAAAAGGGTAGGTAGGCCATAGACCTTCTAATTGTAATGAGAGCTTATGACTAAATCTGTAATGGTGGTTGGTAAAGCTGTAAAGCAGTCAGAAAACTAATATGGGCTAGCCACAAGCTGTAGACTGGAGGTATTGAATGTAGGAATGTCAAATACCCAGTACTTAAGTCAGCCAAGAGATTGGTGTAATTTCCCTTGGTAAGGACTAAACCCCTTTAAGATGATTTTCCTTCAGCCTCTGACCTGGCTGAGGAAGTAACTCCTATTGGCTGGTAGAGAGATTAGACAGGAAGGGAAGTATGGTGCTTCCTGTCTAAACAGTAATGGAGTTACTCTGTCTCTCTATTAGAATTCTTGAACAGCAGTCACTATTTAGATCTAAGATAAAAGTAGGACACACTAGTTCTTAAATTAAATTAAGGATTTATTCAATAAATTGGTTTGGGATAAGAGATGGGAGTGTGGGTTAAGAAAACTATGATACTAGTTTATTACTGCCCTCTAGATCTAAATTCAGGATGTTGATAAACTCCTTGATATGATCTTCAGCTGACCCAAGGGACCAACCCTGGAATAGAAATAAATGGCCTCTTTGATGATAAATATAAAGTAATCTCTTGATAAGGAATAATTGGTATATGAGATTGATGTTCCTATTTGGTCAGCAATGATCTTTAACCCTGCCTGGCCTAGGAAACTAAAATATCCCACGTTCCACCTCCCTCAATCCACCTGGTTCCCACACCCAATGGGTAGAAGGGAAAGTGAGGAGAGAAGTACGAAAATGAGCCCCAGCCCTGGGTCTCCAGGCCTTTATATACTCTGGGTCCAACCACCATTTGGTACCTGCCCTATGGCTCATGCCACAGTCAACATTCCAACTAGGGCAACTGATAGGTTGCCCCAAGAAATATGGCAGTATTATTTTCTACATTACATAATCCAGCATCCATATCTCAATGTCACAAGAAGCTTCATTCACCTTTCTACTATATTGAGCTGAGAGACAAGAACAACACAGTTGCTAAGAAGAACATCACTATCCTTCCCTTTCTTTGGTTCAGGCCATGGTTGGGCCGGACCAGGGACTGTAAGAGGGGAAATCTCTAGCCAATATCAACCTACTATTCTTAAATACAAACTACCTTAGTTCTACAGACTAAGTATAGCATTTCCCAACTCCTCTTTCCTTGGCCTGATCTTACCCTTTGAGTTAAGCAATAAACCCTTTTACAACTTAATCCAAGTGAAGATTGGCATTCCTTCCCAGGCTAGTAAATATCTACCACTATAAGGAAAGGGATTTATCAAACTGGAGTCAGAAAATAGTGTCATCCACATCAACAATCAGCCCATAATCAACCTTATCATCAAACCCAACCCCAAGTCAGGGAGCTAGAGTTGCTGTGGAACATACATACAGCCCCTCACCAGATACTTGGCTTGGGCACTGTTAAGAGGCAAGGGCTTGGTTAAGCTGAACATCCATAAGCCCTAGTGATTACCAGTATATCTTGGTGATCACATAGGTAAACCTATCCATCACTCAGCCTTAGATTCTCCTACTACCTGAGGATCTAGGGCCAGCTAGTCAGGCCCACCTCATTGAGCTAGTGGCCCTCATAATGCCTTTTAACATAAAGAAATAATTTAGGCCCAAGCATGAGCTGGAGAACATTATGAGTTATAAAATGGTTTGATGTATATTAAATTTTATAAGTTTTGTAAACATACAACCAAAATAAAATAGAATTCTAAGGGAAATACATAAATAGGAAAAAATTTGCATTTTCTATGATAAAGACTTCATTTCTCACATATATAGAGAATCAACCCAAATTTTTGAGAAAATAATTAATTCCTCAGTAGGCAAATTATCAAGTGATATGAATGGAAAGTTTTCAGATGAAGAAATCAAAATTGTTATGAAAAAATGTTGTAAATCCCTATTGATTAGAGAAATACAAATAATAATAACTTGGAGGTACTACCTCATAGCTATGAGATTGGCTAATATAACGTAAAGAAAAGTGATAAATATTGGAGGGGATGTGCAAAATTGGGAAAATAATGCATTGTTAGGAAAATTGTGAATTTCAACCATAGAAGACATTTTAGTAGGAACTATGCCCAAAGGACAATAAAACTGTGCATCCACTTGACCCAGTAATAACACTATTAGGTCTATGCCTGTCCCCACCCAAAAAAAAGTAGAAAAGTACCTGTTTGTATAAATATATTTATAATAGCCCTTTTTGTGGAGGCAAACAACTGGTCATTGAGAGGATGCCCGTCAATTGAGGAATGGCTGAGCAAAATGTGGTATATTGTTGTGATAGAATACTATTGAGCTACAAGAAATGATGAGCAGGACGGATTCAGAAAAACCTTGGAAGATTTATATTAATTGCTGTAAAGTGAAGTGAGCAGAACCAGGGGGAAATTGTACACAGTAGTAGCAATGTTGTACAGAGATAAACTGGGAAAGATTTAGCTATTCTCAGAAGCATGAATAATCCAAGGCAATTCTGAAGGACTTTGACAAAGAATGATATCTACCTCCAAAGGAAAAAAAATTATGAAGACTGAATGTAGACCAAGTTATAGGATTTTTTCACATAATTTTATTTATATATATTTTATTGTTGGATTTAGGGTTTATATGAATATTCTCTCACAACATAACCAATGTACAAATGTTTTTCATGGTTATGTATGTGTAAGTCAGATAATTACTTACCATCTCAAAGAAGAGGAAGGGAGAAAATATAAATCTTATAATTTCAGAAAATGTGTATTAAAAATTTTTAATTAGGAAAATAAAATATAAACTACCCTAATAATAAATTCTTAGTATGTTTTCTTATAGAAAGGCACACAGCTTAACCATTTTATATCCCTTATAAGTACTTTTTCATTATTACCTTTTAATGTTTCTATTGAGTCTTACATTTGAAAGTCAAATCTTCTATTCATCTCTGTTCTTTTCATAAGGGATGCTTGAAAGTCATCTATATTGATTAATGCATATATATGTACATATATATATTCCCCATAAAGATTATGTTCAGTTTTGCTAGGTAGGTAGTCCTTGATCATAATCTCAGATCTTCTGGAATATTGTATTTGAAGCCCATTTTCACCCTTAATGTGAATTAATACATGCTAAATCTTGCATCATCTTGATTATGGATTCATGGCATGTGAATGATTTCTTTCTTCATGTTTGAAGTATATTCTCTTTAAATTAGAGCTCTACAATTTGGCTATATTATTTCTGGGAATTTTCAATTGGGGATCTCTTAAAGTAGTAATCAGTGGATTTATTTTTTTTCTTATCTTACTCTCTAATTAGAAAATAATGGGACAGTTTTCCTTGATAATTATTGAAATATGAGGTCTGGGCTCTTTTTTTATCATGACTTTCAGATAATCCAATAACTCTTATATTATCTATCTTTGATCTATTTTACAGGACAGTCAAATTTCCAATGAGATATTTCACCTGCTATCTTGTTTTATATTCTTTTGCTATTTCTTATTGTCTCGTGGAATTATTAGTTTTTACTTGCCTAATTTTTAAGTAATGTTTTTTTTTTTAGTGAATTTTCACCCCTCTTTTGTTCCATTCTTCCAGTTCTGCTTTTTGAAGGAGTTATTTCCATCACTGATTTTTTTTTACATTTTCAATTTGGCCAATTTTGTTTAGCTGTTATTTTCTTTAGTAATTTTTTCTGCATCTTTTACCAAGCTGTTGTGTCTTTTTTCATAATTTCATTACTTTACTTTCATTCCTTTAATTTACCTTCTATCACTTCTTAGTTCATCCAGGAATTTTTGTTTTTACTAAAGACTTAAAGTTTTCCTAGAAGGCTGTGATGTTTTTCAATAAGAAAATGTATGAAAAATTATTATTTAAATTCAAAAAAATTAAACTGAAAAAATAACTAATAAATATTTACTGAAATAAAAAAAAATGTTTGATGGCAAATATTGGGAGATCTCAACTAAACACTTCTTAACTCTGCCATCTTGATTCTACTTCCAAATCTGAATTTTCTAAAATTTAATCTACCAATATTCCAAATTCTGGGAAACAGAATTGGCATCATGATAGAACGGCTACATTTCTTCTATGTTCTCTTAAAATTCCTACTTAGCATTCATATTTTCCTTTTATGGATTGTATAAGAAGGAGGTGAGAGAGATATGGGGTGTAGTATGGTAACCCCCTGGTTGATGAATAAGGGCCAATGCTTCTCCATAAACACCCCTCTTTACTAGGGAGACAAATGGGTTTTTTAGAAAATTAGGGTTCCCCTAGATCAGTGATGGACAAACTTTTTAAAGAGGGGGCCAAAGGAAAGGAAATGCTCATTTGTCAGTCTGTTTCTAAGGCAACTCTTCTGAAGTTTCATTGTATTGTATCCTACTCATTGTATTCATCAGATTAGCAATAATGTCTCACAGCCATAGATCATTTCAGGGGGCTGTAGTTTGCCCATCACTACCATAGATGGTCATGCTGGGGTTAGGAAATTAGAGGATGGTTCTCTATATAAAGGGGAAAATGTGATCCCAACAAGTTGTTCTTGCCGGGCTGTACCCACAGAAACTTCTCTGGTCTCCCAAAGCTGGATCTAGTTTAAAATGAAGGATTGCTTTCCTTCCTCCCTCAACCCACACATTCTTTCTCCCTCCCAATTCAAATGCACAGATCTGACTAAAATGAAACTAAAGAGGGTTTATTCAGGTACAACTAATTGAGGAATTGAAAGAAGAGGGTGTCGGGGAAAGGGGGTGTAGGTGATTCCAGTAATATGGAACTTCTGGAACAAAATGGAGGACATTTTGAGTGACAGGAGCTTCGGTTAAAGACTTTGGAATATGCCCAGGTGGTGTGAGCCAGGGCCAAAAGACAGTTGGAACCACCCCTATAAATACCCTGGGACTACAGCACGCTTGGTCACAGATTTGAGAATCCTGGGAGGAGAGTGGTTGAAAGGAGGGTAGGCCTTAGACCTGCAATCTGGCATCTATACCAGAGTGCCATAGAAAGTTATTCTACCTGCTATTAATAGAGCTGAGAGAGAACAACAGCTGCTGAGAAGAACACCATTAGCCTTCCCTATCCTTTGGTTTGTACCAAGACTGGGTCAAGCCTGGGATTGAGAGAGGGAGAAGAAAAGCTCCAGCCTATTATCAACTCACCATCCATTTGATTTAAACCACCTTTATTCAATTAGATTAGCTTGGCATTCCCCAAACCTTTACCCTTATTCCTTGTTCTGAACCCTTTAGATAAGCAAATAAATCCTGTTGTAGTTCAATCCAAAGAAGATTGGTATTCCTTTCCAGATCAGTAAACATCTATAGCTGTGGGAAAAGGAATTTATCATATCACAGTCAGAAGATTCATGTTATCTGTTTAGCACATCAATACCAGCCCAAACCAACCTTTTACCATAGAATCAAACCCTAAGCCAAGGGGCTAGAGGAGTTGTTAAACACACATACAAGTCCCACTAGATTTTTTGGCTTGGGCACTATTGAAGAGGCATAGGCTTGGCTAAACTGAACTTCATAAGCCCTGGGGTTACTAGCATATTGGGTAACCACCTAGGTAAACACATCACTCACTAGCCCAGATCCATCTATCTTCTGAGGATCCAGAGCCAGCTTGGCAGACTCAGCTAACAGAGCCTGTCAGGCCCAAGTGAGGCTTAGCGGCCCTTTCTTATTACCAATCTGCCTCCTATTTATGCACAACATTCCCTAAAATCGCCTTTTCAGTCCTTCACTGGGTAGGGTAGTAGCAGTGACTCATCTGCATTCTCCAAAATCCCAGCTCCTCAGACCTGATCCACAAGTACTACTCTTACACCTAGAATATTTGCTAACTAATGAGGGAATATAGTAAGGCAATGTTCCAGGCAAGATTTGTGATCCCCCAGGGGCCAGCTAGCCACAGAAGTCCAGACGCCCTTGGCCAAAAGTGAAGAAAATGTTGTTCAATATTCTCCACTGTGTTCAGGAACTTATGGAGATCAAATGAGAAGAGTTAGTCTTCACTGAAGATCCCAGGAAAACTCTTCAGATTCACTTTGAAGGTGCTGCAGCCCCAAAATCCACTCCTCACTCCTTGGCTGTCCCCAAAGTTTGAGAGAAACCCATTGGTTCTCTTCCCAGAAGTCCTTGCACTCAAGCCAACTGTCCTTCTCTCCCCCTCCTCAGAGTTCCATCTCTCAATTCTAAAGTGCAGCCTTGCCTGAACTCTTATAGTTGGAATCTTCGATGCAAGAATGGTATGTAACTACTCCCTAATAAAGGAAAGTGAAGTTTTTAAGATTTCTCTTATAATCCACTCTTCTAACTTAACTAACCCAAGATTTCAAAGTTATAAATACCAAAGAAATTATTACTCACTTTTCTTCTTTTCATCATTCCTCTGACCCAGGAGTCGGCTACCTTTTTGGCCGTGAGAGCCATAAACGCCACATTTTTTAAAACGTAATTTTGTGAGAGCCATGCAGTGCTCACAGTGCCGCTCCTGTAACAGTGCCTGAAAAAAAATGGACTTTATGGCACCTGCAGAAAGAGTCATATGTTGCTGACCCCTGCTCTGACCAATAGAAAATGAAATGATGTGGGTAGCCCTAGAGTATATGCTAAAAGTTCTCCACTCATAAGAATCACACTGCATCCCTGCCATAGTTCTCTCTACTCCTACCATTGACTAAAGGGATGTGTTTTAATCTGTGATAATATATTCTACTAATTTGAGGAAAAAAAGACTTTGTATATAATTATCCTAGATGGCATTTAAATAGCAATGCTTTAATGTTTGCAAAGCACTTTGTGTTTTGTCTTATTTGATCCTTCTAACAACCTTATGAAATAGATGTGATTATTATTCCCATTTCATAGATAAAGGAACTTAGCCTGATAGGAATTGAGTGACATAACGAAATAGAAGTCTGAGAAAGTTTTCAAACTCAGATCATCCTCACTCCAAGACCAATACTCTATCTACCCTGTGCCATATAACTAACTCAAATAAACATATAGAATGAATGTAGAGATTGTGCCCCATCAAACATCTACATCATGGGGTGGTACGGAGTGAGAACTGAGAAATAAGCAGTGGTCATCTCTGAATTGGGGTTGCCTGTAAGAAGTTTGTAAAGCCACATGCACAAAGATCACCAGCTAGAAGTTTAGTAGGGTTTTCCCCCCATACTTGCTCCTATTGAGATTCCATCTGTTCCTTTATAACCTCTGTTATTATCAGCTGATGAAGCAAGACCTTCAGATGATTTTTTTGGGGTCCCAGATGCCTTTCTTGTCCTGTCTAACAGTGACATTTTTGTCCATGATTTCTGGTATAAAAAAATCTAATCAAAAACTTCCATGATTATAACAATGCATACTAATCATAGATTTCCAGTGACTTCCCTCAAAGTCAACCACAGACACTTCCATTCTTTCCAGAGACCTGATATTTTAAGGCAGAGCTCTTTTTCTCCAAACCCACTCGTGAAAGAATTTCCTAAAGGAAATTTATTATTTGACTTGAGCCTCTACTCATGCTGCTTTAAAATATAGAGTTGCCAACTTTCTCAAACAGGTAATTCTCACTACCCACCAACTCCTACAGCTCTGCCCCTATCCTCAAACCGCTGGGACACAAAACACTTAGGCTATTTTAATGTGAGCATTTAGTACAGCTTTAAGCTACCAAGTAAACTGGTGCTCCTAAGCCCAACTCAACACTGTTCTTTGTACTTATTAATTTAACACTGAACACCACTATACCCAGCATGTGTACATGTTGCCTTATCTTAACGGCATGCAGATTTCAATGGCCAATAGAGTCTGATTTCTTTACAGTACTTCATTTTCCAACTAATCAGTAAGCAGTATATATAATAGTTTAGAAAAAGCTTTTTTTTTTATAAATGGAAAGAGAAGGCAAAATGTATATGTCATTTAATGATGACTTGTTTTTGATTGAATTATTTCACCTGGAAAAAAATTATGTCTAGCTCCCACTTCTCCCCATTTCCCTCACTCATCCCATGTAGCTCATTGGTCAAAATTTGATTTCAGGGGGCAGCTGGGTAGCTCAGTGGATTGAGAGCCAGACCTAGAGATGGGAGGTCCTGGGTTCAAATCTGGCCTCAGCCACTTCCCATCTGTGTGACCCTGGGCAAGTTACTTGACCCCCCATTGTCTACCCTTACCACTCTTCTGCCTTGGAGCCAATACACAGTATTGACTCCAAGAAGGAAGGTAAGGGTTTTATAAAAACAAATTGATTTCAGTGCTAAAAACGTTCCTCTGTGTTTAGGTTTCTTATCCTACCATAAAATAATTTATAGACTCATAGAATCACAAATTTAGATCTAGAAGGGATGTCAGAGGTTATCTAGTTCAATTTTCAATGTACAGACAAGGAAATGGGCCCAAACAGAGAAAATTGCTTATCTAGAAGAATAAAGGAAGGAAGGAAGTGGGATATGCAGTTTTGGGTTATGCTTTCCCTGACTCCAAATCCAGTCCAGAGCTCTTTTCCTTTTACAGTTCTGTTTTCTCTTTTATAAGATTAAATATGCCACATATTCCATTTCATTAACTGTAAGAAATGAAACTCATATCCATCACCATACGATGCAACAGAACCTTTCTATGGTGGAATCTTTCAATAACTTAATGAGAAAACAAAGAAACACATACAATCACAATAACCACAAACTAAAGAGATATTTGAAAGTATATTGGTTTAAAAAATATATGAATTAGCCTAGCCTAAAGCTTCACCCTCATATGGTGCTTTGAAGTTTACAGCATCCTTTCCTCCCAAGTCTTGGAATTTAGGAAGTTATTATCTACATTTTAAAGATGGCATTATTAAAATTCAGAATAAGTGATTGACTCAGGGTTACAGTCAGTGTTAAAACTTGAACACTGTTTCCAAGCCCATGATATTTCTGGCATCTTAAAGCCTAAAAGGGGACAAAGGCTGACTTGGTCCATGACCACAGAAAATGTGGTTTGAAGCATATGCAGCATTCATAAAGCAGCCAAATGTTCATAGAGATGAGGTGAGTCTCCCTAACAGCCATCTTCATCCTACTAATGACTCTCTGTAAACTAGTTCCTATTAATCCAGTATAGAGCTTGCTTACATTTATTTTATTTTATCTTATTTTTTGTTTTTTGTCTTTCTCATTAGATTGTAAACTTCTTGAGGGTAAGAATTATCTTTTGTCTCTCTTTGTACCTCCAATGCTTGGCACAGTGCCTGACATATAGTAAGTGCTTTAAAAGTACTGATTGATCCCGTTTTTATCTCTCTGAATCTGAATTTCTGCTCTCACACTGGTTTCCCCACTTCCTCTTCACTCATTTAAATTTGGGTAATTTAAAGAGATCCTGGCTCTATCCTGGCCTGACCTTCCTGGGTCAAATGCTGCTTTGAAATGGGTCATTGCTTTCTTCCAAACACTGATAATTTCCTTCATCCCCAACACGGTGTATTCTTATTTGAAGTCTGTCACTCTTTCCAATATACACATTGCTTTGCTGGTGTTGCTTTCTTTCATTTTTTTTACTCTCAGAAAATGTTACCTTTTAAAAATTCATCTGAAACACTTTTGAGGAAGAGAGAGGAGAAGGTGGGGCTCAGGCCTGGGAAGGATGGGCTAGTTATCTAGGATGCCACTTACTTTTTTTTTTTAATTCAAAGAATGAATTAGTTTACCCTTTGGGGATTTCAGGGGGAAAAGAGAGGTAGGTTTGTGAAGATATGAAGCATATTGAATGATTAGAAGAGATGAAAGAAATGAAAAATCACCATGGGAAAATATATTTGAACACGCTACATCATGAAACTGTGACAAATGCTATCATTTATGGCCCTCAGCATGGTGCTCTGCACACAGCAGGTACTCAATAGATGTTGTTTACTGGATGAAAATAAAGTTTCAAAATTTGACATCACATTACCAGACTGAAGTATGGATTTGAGGTTCCATATTACCTATGCTTATCCAAGTTTTAATGTCAAAACTTTCAATCTCATTAAGCTATTTTAAAATTCAAAATCCCCTTCTATGGGGGAATTTTCTTTTCTAAGTGTTTTTAAAAAATCTATTTTTATTCGTATGTGTGAATTTCATAATTTATCTAGAATACATAACTTTAAATGGTATAAATATTATGAACTAATATTTCTAATTACTATTATTGTCTAATATTTCTTTTTATTAAGCCCTACTTTCCATCTTAGAATCAAAACTGTGTATTGGATTCTTCCAGTAAGTGATAGGCAATGGAGGTTAGGTGACTTGCCCAGAGTCACAAAGCCTGGAAGTAAATGTCAGATTTGAACCCAGGACATCCCATTTATAGCTTTGGCTCTCAATCCAGTGAATCACCTAGCTTTCCCCAGTAATATTTCTAAGGCAATGTTACATAGTGGATATAAATGTGTTTTCAGAGGCAGGAAGACGTGGGTTCAAATCCTATCTCTGAAATATTTTGACTCTATAGACTTGGGAAATGTATTTAACTTCTCAGTTCCCATGAAACTCTCTAAAACTATGACTTACAAAGAGGGGCAGGAATGAGTAACTTCATTAGGAGGTCTATGATTTATCAAATTATAGGTCTGATAAAAATGATGCCCGATAACAACAAAGATAGCACTAATGATGCTTTGTTACTGTATCTTTGTAAAAAATGTTCCTCCAATATAATTTCTTTCTCATTAAAACCTTACCTTCTGTCTACATATCATTTCTAAAGCAAAAGAGTGGTAAGGATAAGGCAATTGGGGTTAAATTACTTGTCCATGGTTAGACAGCAGGAGGTGTCTGTGGCCAGATTTGAATCCAGTACCCCTTCTCCAGGCCAGATTAAACCCTCATTTTCTTTTTTTTTTAACATTTATTAATATTTATTTTTTGAAAAGTTAACATGGTTACATAATTCACGCTCTTACTTTCCCCTTCACCCCGCCTCCCCGACTTCTCCCTCCCACTCATGGCTGATGTGTATTTCCACTGATTAAACCCTCATTTTCTGTCTAAATATTAATTCAAAGGCAGAAGAACTATAAGTGTGATACAAATTGAGACAACACCTTTTTAAAATTTAAACGTAATCCTGCAATCTAAAGGTTATGTCTGTCATCAGAGGACAAGACCTGGCATGTCCTGTCAAGTGGCAAAGGCTTTTAGGAATGGGTCTTATAATCCATTTATGCTGTCCAAAAACTAGCCTAGCAAAGTATGGAGAAAGTCAGCACTGAAAAGTGAACTACCATGCAATGAATCTTTGGATACAGCAACATAAACTCTTCCAGTCAGGGATAAAAATGGCATCGACCAGTTGGACCAAGATGCGCTGGCCCATACTTTGATGAGCATTGCATGTGCCCCATCTCCTGAGAGATAGCATGGCTCAATGGATAGGATATTAGACTTGGAGTCAGAAAGACCTGACTTCAAATTTTGACTTAGACACAAGCTATATAAACACAATCAGTGCCTCAGTTTCTTCATCTTTAAAATGAAGGCATTGGAGTTGATGACTTCTCAGGAATCTTTAAGATATAGATCTATGATCCTAAGATCTTATGAAAAGGAAAGGGAGCACCTATAATGCTGACCCCACAATACAACTGCACTTATTTTATGAATGTCTATGTACTCATTTATGGATGAATAAACTTCACCAATGGAGGGAATGGCAGAGATTTTTAAAGTATTTTCTTTAGAAACCAATATGTTGAGCTAATAAGAATGTAATGTAATACAAAAAAAAAAACTAAAGCATCCAGAAGAAAACTGAGGTTATGTCTGGAGGCTAAGCAATCTTGCTCTAGTCTGATGTGTAAAAAATATGATAAACACAAAATAGGAAGCCCACATTTCAGGTCCACTGAACACTGTAAATTTCTCCAATTTATCCCAATTACATAAACACCTGCATAGAATAACCCTGTGCTGATCTCATGTGAAAAGTTAGTGTGTTCACTACTGCTATCATTTTTCATCCTAACCTTTACCAGTATGTCAGTTTCCAAGAAACATAAGAACCCAGGAGAACGCAGATAAAACATTTCTCATGAGTAAAAGCCTCATGGTTTGTGGAGTGCTTTCCCTGGGCTTTTCTTGATTATTTCACAGAAAATGCCCTTAGATTCACAGAACTGTCAATGAACTAAATTATCATAGGGTTTAATCTAACATCACAAGAAATGATAGTATAATTAATATGGAATAACCTCCAGGAAAGCTAAGATCAAAAGAAGTACAAGAACAATACATTTTGATTTTGAAGTTGGACTAGCCGTTAAACACCAATATACACTCAGAATTTGCCAACACTTTTAAACATTTGCCAATGTAAGTTCCTAATAGATATGTGACTTAGATTTAAAAGGCAGCATCACAAACAAATCAGAGGAACAAAGAAGATATTACCTTTATTATCTATGGGTAAGGGGAAAAGTGATGACCAAATAAAGGGTAGTAAGCAGGTCAGAAGAAAAGGGGAAAAAATGGACATCTTTTCATCTGATAGCTGAGGAAATAACATTGTGTGGGGAGGTCATTATTGTACATCTAATCCAAAGTCTTCCCATAAAAATGAGGAAACTGTGGACAATCAATTTTAAGAAATTGACCAAAGGTCATTCAAATGGGAAGTAGCAACCCCAGGATGGAGGCCTAGGTATCACTATCATCATCATCAAAAATTAGTCTATGATAAAGATAGCTAATATCCAAGTAACCAAAGCATCCTAGAGAAGTATCCATAGAGGATGCTACAGAAGGTATTTTATTTATTTTGCTCTCACCTCCCCCCTTCTAGAAGGAACATAACTGACATTCACCAAGGCCTTTTCCCTCAGGTCATGCCTGTATCCACTCTCATCCTCTTACATCAAGGGATGCCTATCGCAACAATTTGTTTACCCTTAACCTAGGTAAAACATAGGGTTGTCAATGCTGTTTTATAAAGTTTATATCTGACAGAAAGTCATTAATATGATAACAATAGTTCATAGCTCCCAAGTAAGAAAATCTCTAATATTTCATGAAGTTTGACTTTCTGCCCTTTTTTAAATTTTGTGTATTCCAAAATAGCATTTGATGTCTTTTTACCAGAGATGAATTAAGACATGGTAAATACTTTGATAAAAGGAGTGAGCAGAGTATTATACAATTTCTGTCATTAAGCAGGTAAAGATAGAGGAAATTAGAAAAAAAAAGAGTTGACTTTTTGGAACTTCTCTTCATTCTGGAAGGGGTAAATACTGCTGAAAGCTCCAGACTGAGTCTTCCTTTCCAAGAAGACTGGCAGGTCCTAATGCCCTTGATGTTTCCTTCCCCTGTGAAAATGTAGTTCTTTTTTCCCTTTTTCTTTTGACTATTTGTCCAATGTTACATTGCCAATTCTTTTGAGATCAGACCCTTAAGTTCCAGGAGGAGTTATGAATGCTATCCCTCTTCATCTTCCTTTTAATCTGATTTCCTGAATATTGATTTTATTTTTAAAACTTTAGGTATGATTTACATTTTGCTTCTGACTTAAAGACCACACTAGTCCTAATTGCTCTAAGGACTATGAAGGAGTTCAGAACCATCTAACATTCCTCCCCAAGATTAGGAATTTTGTATTCTTTTCCAAAATATTCTGTAGTACATTTAATTTTTGGAAATGAACAGAAGAAAAAATGCCTTTATTTAAAGGAAGAGGAACAATTAAAACAGTGTCCTGCTGATGATTTTCAAGAGTCATACATGGAAATAATAATAATAACATTTTTATAGCATATGCTATGTGCCAGGTACTATGCTAAGCACTTTGCAATATTTTCACATTTGATACAATAATTCTGAAAGGTAGGTAATAATTTTATCCATCTTTTATATATAAGGAAACTGAGGCAATCAGGAATTAAGTAACTTATCTAGGGTCATGATTAGTAAGTCTCTGAGACAATATTCGAACTTAAGTCTTCTTGAATATATATAGAACTCTGCCCACTATACCACCTAGCAAATCATGTTATAAAGTTACCACATTATGAGTTATTACATGTGATATGCCATTAAATGATATATTATATCAACATCTCAGTAATCCACACATATCCCTATAGCATAAATATGCATAATAATAATAGTCATAGTGATGATATCAATAGGATATATATACATGAACATAATGTGTGTATATGCATATAAATGTAAAAAAGTTAGACTATATGCACAACAAAATAGGTATAATTAAATGACTACATCTTAGGAAAGATAATAACATATAGAAAATAAATATAAGCAATAGTAGAAAGAAGAAAAAAGAACCATGTAGAACATAAGCAATCCACAGGCTCAACAGTGAACATATGGAATTATAAACAAAACAACAATGAATCAGAGCTAATGCATTGTCATTTGATCACATATATAAAACACTTCATCAGTTTCCCCTATGCTATCATTAAGTTGGTCTAGTCACTGGTTGGCAAGTCTTCATTCTTCTGGGACCTGCTGAACCTATACCAGTTCTAGAGGACAGTATAGGATGCTAATAATCTTATATTACTCTTCTAAGGCTGTGTGATTCTTGTTAAATTCCCCTCCTAGTTTCAATTTCTCAAGAATCCAAATTGTCCTCAGTTGTATAAGGACATCACTGTTTTTCTGAATGTCATATTCCAGAAGGCCAATAAGTTCTTAATCACTTATTGTACAAAAATACCTCTACAAATGCACTATAATTTGTCCTAACCTTTACGAAATTTTATTCTCTGAACTGAGAGATTACATTCTCTACTGTTTCAATCCTTATGATTCTGTTTAATATGAAAGATTCAATATGCAAAACCAAGTAGAGATCAGCAGTGATTACTTAGATATCTTAAGCTAAGAGAAAAACAGCAATTATCATTTAGGGAGAATATTTAATACACATCCTCGTCCATATAATTTGATAAGATTTATTTAGATTATTTTATTAATCCTCTAAGTAACTTTTGACATAGATAGCCTGAATTATGAATTAAGCAATGCATTAGATAATTTAAAAAATTTGATTCAATTTTAGTTCCTTCTTTCTACAACATCCTTAGGCCAATTTCATAATCACCTTTCCACTAAACTATCAACCCCAAGAGCTGTCTATACCAGGCCCCTTGGAATTGCTCTCAAATCCAAAGGGAATGTTCCTAGTAAGTGGAAATGTTACTATGGATGCTTGAAGTCAAGTGAGAAAACTGTTACCATCAACAAGAGGTTTACTGACAAAAGTCCCTAGGATCCTGACAGATCCTTTCATTGCTTGCTAATTATATTTATGATCATAATCTGTGGTCCTTCCATCTTCTCTCTCTTTTGCCAATATCACAGTGCCAGTAGAGTTTAAGCTTATCCCAGAAATATTTTGCTGTTCTCCCATCCAATATAATTTTGGCTCTGTAATATGAAGTTAAGGAGACAAACCTCAAAACCTGGCTTCATATCCTAGTTTTGACTGTACTGTGTAACCTTGGCCATTCATATAATCTCTGATTTTCTCTTTAATAAAATGAAAATGAGAGGGTTGAACTAACTTACTTCAGGGATTCCTTCCAGATCTGGACCTTGATCCCATCATTTCAAATCTAAACTTCAACAAGTAAGTTTTTCTTTTAATGGGCCAATTGAGAAAAAACCACCCAGAATGGAAAAGCCAACAGGAATTTAAAGGTGGAGAAGAGGAAGTAATGTGGCTTAATAGTTTCATTCAAAACACTTTTAGTATTTTAATACTAGTCTCTTTACTGGTTCTTTTTCAGAATTTACTGACTTACTGCCTTTACATCTTTGTTCAAGTTGTCCTACATGCCTGGAATACACTATTTCTCATTTCCATTTCTTGGAATCTCTAAGTTCCTTCAAAGTGCAGGTCCAATATCATCTCATGTACAAGGTTTTCTGATTCCCCCAAGATAATTGCTATTATTCTCCCTCAAAGAAATTATTTTGCATTTTCTTGAAAAAATACATTTATTATTTTCTTATCTGTGTACTTGTTTTTATCTCACCATAGAATATAAGCTCTTTGAGGGCAGATAAAATTTAATTTTTGTGTTAGAGTTATGCAGTGCCCAGCATAATTCCTGGCACATAGTAGTTGTTCTCTGAATTTTGATTAAGTAGAATTAAATATATGAATGCAAGTGATCATCTAGAAGGAGGTCAGGACTTAGAAAACCAGAATTTCATGCACAAATTTAACATCTACCAAATGCTTGATGTTGGATAAGTCACTTTGATTTTTCTATATCTGTTTCATCAGCAAAATACTAATGTCATTGCAAACTACCTAGTTGAAAGTTCTTTGTACACTTTGTACTGCTCTGTACTGCTATTCTTCAAGAGATCTGTGATCTTGTTTGGGTGGTCAATTTCCATCACTATAAACCACATCTAGTCCAGGCATTTTTGTCAAGAATGATCATTGCCCATGTTTTCCAGGACAAGGTAGGACACAATAAGCATTTGGTTCCTTTCTATGGGCCAGGCCCTTTGCTAAATGATGTGAATTCAAAATAAGAAATAAAAAAGATAACCCTTGCCCTCAAGGAGCTTACACCCAGATAGAGTAAGACTGCAGAAAAAGAAAGGAGAAAGGAGATTAGACATTGATATCCACATAAGACCTATGATGTCAAAGTTCAGAAAGTCAGAAGCAACCCCAGGAGGGGAATGAAGAATGGAAAGCCTGGGTCTCACCATAAAAAGGGAGACTCTGGATATAGTTCAACAATTAGAGATGGGAACTGTAGGAGTACATAAAAACCATTGGATGTCTTCCTGACATCAAAGTCAGCCTCCTCTTCATGCCATGTTGCCCTTTAAATAAAATCAAACTATTATTAGAATGATCATCATTATGATTTTTTGTTGATGCATGATGAGAGAAGAGAAATAGATTTGAGAAATATGAGTAAACCATTCTCTAGTTTGGGTTTAAGTTTCAGTTGAATAGTAAAGAGCATTTCTTACATTCTGATTCTGCATTAAACTTCCCAGAGAGCGAAACTTAGAATTGCTAAGGAAAATCTTAGCTGTCTCAGATTTCACCATTAAGAGGTGCGCAAAACAAATCTATATCCTCCTAACTCTTGAGGAAGTTAATGAAATGATTCACAGAAATCCCTTTACATTTTGTTGATATCATCAAAGTATGACTCAACCTACAACCTCATTGCTATCAGGCTAAGGATTAAATATGAACTTCAGAAAATAATGTTGAGCCTTGGCCTCCCCAACTAGAAGATCTATAAGTGTTTTGTTGTATGGGGCTATTTTTTAAAATGGAGAACATTATAATGGAGGCTACTTTTTAGATTGCAATTATTTTCATCTGCACTCCTGATAGGCCCTGTTCTTACAGGTTTTTTGTATAAATGCATGATTTAGGGTATGAAAGGAAGACATTCTACATATTCACCTTAGTTTTAAAGCAACATTTCTTGACATATCAAAAAATCATAAGCTCATAAGGACCTTTGGCATCATCTAATCCAATTTCAACCTGAATCTGAATCCTCTGAAGCAAACAGATTTATTAAATAGGGCTTTGAAGGCAGAAATCATGGAATTCACAAAGACTTATTGTCTCATTTTATAATTGAACAAAGTGAAGCTCAGAGCAATTGGCAGACTTGTTGATTGTTAGTGGTACAGCTGGAACAAGAATTTGGACTGCCCCATAGAATGTCCTTTCTGCTTTACTGTTTTGAATGAAGGACAAGTTAAAGAGGATTACCACTGCAAAATTGTTTAAAATACCATTCCTGAGGAACCATTGTACCTCCTGTGTATTTAGAATATGTCAATTTATAACAATTTTATTTGCACATTCCTTTAAAGGAACTCATTGATTCTGTAAAGCAAGGCACCCTTTGTAATTGAGAAGTAATATCAGCATTCATCAAAATTAAGTGCAGGTGAATGTCCTTTTTATTGAGTTTTTAACATTTTTCCCCTCAAGCAATCATGTAAAATTCCTTTGGGTATCATCAGAAAACATAATACTAGACCAATTTCCAGAGGTGTGAACAGTCTTTCATAGCAGCATAGATTTAGAATTAGAAGGGAACTTATCTACCATCTCATCCAATTCTGTAATATAACAAAAAAGGAAACTAAAGCCATGACAGCCCAAGCAACTTGGCCAAGGTCACCCAATTAATTAATAAATAGTAAGAACTAATTCCTTCTGTTTCCATAGACAACAGAAATAGACGAGTAGAACTTGGGAATATGAAAAGGTATTATTGTCTTAGATAGACAGATCCCAAAAAAAGAGGCATATTTTCAAACTGTTTTTAGATTATAACTGTTTAGTCCATATTTTTATGGAATAATTAAATTCACTTTCATGGTATTAAATTATTATAAGATGATGGGAAGTCTTATGGTGATACCTGGGGTTAACATACAGTTCAAGGATGGTTTGGGCAGCTGACAGGAATGACAGTTGTATCTAAACTGCCACACTGATCCACCTAGCCAGGGAGTCTGAGAAACAAACAAGTGACAGGGTAATACAGGGATAAAAGATTTATAAACACAGGTTTTTAATAATGATTGAGGGTGAGGGTTAATGGGGAGAGGCCACACTGAATCTAGCCACTAAAGACCACACAAGGGCTGGGAGAATGGGTTAATGCCTACACTGCTCTAATCAGGCTATAACAGACTAGAAGGGAAATGGGTTTCTCACAGAGTCATGTCCACTTCTGCTCCTCTTGATGGTACAGCAAACAGGTCCACAGGAAGGTAAATCCAGGAATGTTAATCAAGGAGCTTGCCTCAGACTGGGATGTCCACTACCCTAGCTAGATCTTCTTGCTCATTTGATCTTCCTGGCAGGTCTTCCTTCTCAGTGATAACTCCACACCCTTTGGGCTCTTCACTGAGGCAGGTAAAGGCATCCACACCTTCTCCCTTTCCCAGCTTGACCAGAGTCCTCAAGGGCAAACAGTTTTCTTCCCTTCATTCCATTTAGAATGTCCATGGCTGACAGTCAAAGTTTTTCCTCTAGCCTGCTTGCAAAATCTGCTTTTCTACTTTTAAAGTCTATTTACCTATTACAGAAACCTTTGAAGTCATCTGGATTCTAACCCTGTCAATTTCAAGTGAGGAAACTGAGGCTCATAGTAGGATCTGTCTTACCCAAGGTCACAGAACTTGTAAGTAGAAAAGTCAGCGAGATCCTCTGCCTCTGGATCCTATAATTTGCCCATTGCATCAGTCTCCCTTCATTACTTTATCTTAGAGAAATGATGACAGTTGATAAGAAATCCTTCTGTCATTTTTGTAGACAAGAAATCCAGTTTCTGACTGGATGATTCAAAAATTTCCAATGAGACAGCTCAGCTGCAGGTCCCTAAGTTACCTGGGTTGGGGGAGAGAAGACATGGTTGTTTTGACTTCAAGAATTTTGAAGGCCTTCCTTTGCCCAAGTAGATGAAACACCTCTTTTTATATAAACAAAGTATTTAACAAGATACTACATGTGACAAATTCAGCCAAAAATTAGAAGCAAGATTTATTTCATGCTTGTAAGAAAATAAGTAAGAAGCGACAAGGTACTCTATGTGGTCTTAGTGTAGTAGTATTTGAGAGGGGAGGTAGAATTCCAATAGTCAGTCACCTCCTAAAATAACAATTTCATCATCAGCTCAGACAAAATTAAAATGAACATATGATGTACATATATAAATATAAATATATGTATACATATTGTGTATAAATGGATGGATGGATGTATAAAGTAATTTCTGGGAAGTAAATCTCTCCTTGCCACAACTGAAAACCTCTATAATTCTCAGTTTCTTCACTTGCAAAATGAGAGAATTGGACTAGATGACCACTTAGGTCCCTTCTAACTCTAAATTTCTGATTCTATGAATCAGGAATTTTCCCCAGTAAGAAGCAACATGACTTGAAGTTATATATAGATGCACCCATCTCCACCTGAGTCAAATACATTCATGAATTAGGATCAGAGGATCTGAAACTGAAAGATGCCTCAGTGATTATTCATTCTATTCTCTTTTTTTAGTGACAGCATCTGAAGCCAAAAGGAGTCAGATAACTTGCCCAAGGTCACATAACTAGTTAGTAGGAGAGCTAAGGTTCAAATCTAGGAACTCTGATTGCAAATCCAGTGTGCTTTATAAATTATTCCACAGACATATACATAGGTTCAAGTCTTACCTCTGACACTTACTGGTTGTGTGACTGTGCTATTATCTTCTCTGGATCACAGAGCTATACTATATAAAGAAAGTATAGTATCTTCCCTGATTTACACAATTGTTGTCAGCATCAAATGTAATAATATGCTCAAAGGCTTTTTGTACATTTTAAAGAACCATGCAAATATCAGAGACTTTGGATTCACAGCCTATCGGGAGGTTGTTTTCAAAGCAAGGCATACAGATTCGCAGTTGGATTTTACAGATGATACATGTACCAAGTACTACGGGATCAAATTCCTTTTCTTAAAAAAATGCAAAAGATTTAAAGCCATGTTTTATGACACGAAATCTAATTCTGACTTAACACTATATCAAAGGCAATATATTAATCTAGGGATCTACAGGCTACCTAGTACATTCTTCTCTTTTAACAGACAAGGAAACTGAGACTCATAAAAGTGAGTGACTTGCCCAAGATTGCACAGAATCATGGAATCACAAATACTTTAGAGTTTATCTAGTTCAGATTCCTCATTTTATTGGAAAATGAATAGATGTCCCTCAATTGGGGAATGGCTGAACAAATTGTGGTATATGATAATGATGGAATATGAGAAATGACGAATTGATTGATTTCTATAAGAACTGGAAAGAACTACATGAACTGATGTGGAGTGAAATAAGCAGAATCAAGAGATCATTATATGCAGTACCTGAAACATTTGGGGTACTAATAACAATGCAATGATCCAGAGCAATCCTGATGGACTAATGAGAAAGAATGCTATCCATGCCTAGAAAAAGAATGCTTGTAGAAGAAATGCAGAAGAAAACATGTGATTCATCATGTTTTTATATGGGTATATGATTTGAGGTTTTGATTTGAAAAGATTACTCAATTATAAAAATGAATAATATAGAAATAGGTTTGGAGTGTTCATATATGTATAACCCAGTGGAATTGCTTTTCAACTCCAGGAGGAGATAGGAGAGGGAGATGACATGAATCATGGAAATATGGAAAAAAATTAAAATTAAAATAATAAAAAAATTGATTCCTCATTTTAGAAATCAGAGAGATTTAGTTGATATTTGAGGTCATCTAGATAGTAAGAGGTAGATACAGCATTTGAATTCAGTTCTTGCTAGTGGAGATACAGTCTCTATCTATTGTATGCAGCAGCATGTGTGCTTCACAAACTGGCTGAGTAAATCCTGTGACATTTGCATGATAACAGAAGGAAAAAATATTCTCAGCTCTTGACAATGAAAAGGCCGACTGGCAACCTAGTGGTTGCCCAATTGACATTTTCTCTGCCTACTTGTATTGTCATTCCCCACAGAGCTTCTGAAAGTTAATGGGCAGTCCCACAAGGTGAGATAGAGGGAAAGTGCTTGAGTGTGAAACTGGGTCCCTCAACATTCAGAAACACATAACTGTGGGAGCTGAAATGCATTTTCATGATAGCTCTAGAAATAAAATTTCCATACAAAAGACATAAGCTCCTTCTCTATGGAAATAAACAAGGCTAATCATCAGAAGAAGGGAAAATTATGAGGCAGCCTGGCTATTTGTTCCAAACTTCTACCTCTTCAAGTGCTTTGTCCAGTTTTAGAATACTGAAGTAAATGAGAAGATTGGGGAGGTAGCTCCAGAGGTGTCCTTGATACCCAGAAACACAGAGCCTCTCCTTTTGATTCTTGAATTTACCACTGAGTGAGCAATGCAAGTAAAAGTAACAATTTGGCATTAAGCACTTTGTATTCTCCTCAATTATATCATTGTTTTCCTGTGCTTTGAGCTTAATCAGCCTTTACCACTGAAACCAATTTGCTCCCTCAAAAGCAGGAAGAGGGTGAAATACCATTTCCTGCACATAAATATATAACTTGCGCAGCTAGGTAGTATGGTGGCTAGAGTAGCCAGGCTTGGAATTGGGAGGACCTGGGTTCAAATCTTACTTTAATCATTTCTTAGCTTTGTGGATGCCAGCCAGATTGGGAGCCTGCATAACTGGGGTGATGATGGTGTCCTAAGCAATAATAAGATGGTTAGGAAGAAAATAATGATTGGAGGAAAGATAATAATTTTATTTTTGAACATGTTGAATTTAAGATGCCTACAAGACATACAGTTTGGAATACACGTTAAGCAGGAAGACATGAGAATCTGGGAGTTAGAAGAGCAGTTAGGATTGGATAAGATCCATCTTAAATTCAGCATGTCCAAAAATAAACTCATTGCCTTTTCCCCAATAAATTCTTCTCTTCCAAAGTACTCAATTATTGTTAAGAGCTTGCGAGATCCATATTGCTGGGAGGGGTTCAAGCTGCAGAGTGGGGTTCAGGCTACATCACAGAATTCCATAGTGCCCCCTTCTGCAGCTTGAACCCCTCTCAGCAATATGGATCTCACAAGCACCACCACCATCCCAGTTATGCAGGTTTCCAATCTGGCTGGCATCCAAGAATCCCAGCTCTCACCTCCTCCCTTCATCCAATCTGTTGCTAATTCCTGAAGATTGTACCTTCAGAGCATCTCTTTCATAAGCTCTTTTTTTTCATTTTTGAGACTCCCAGCTCTCTGATACAGGCCATTATCACCTCATAACTGAGCTGCAAGTCTCTGCTTGCTCAAGTCAATTTCATATTCAACTATCAAATTAATCTTTCTCAAGAATGAGTCTGACCATATCACCTCTGTTTTCAATAAACTCCAGTGATCAAACATAAAAACATCTACTTGATATTCAATGGTTTTCCTTACCTGTCCCCATTTATTTAGTTTATACTTTACTGACCTCCAAACACTCTACAATCCAATGCCATTGGCTTCCTTGCTGTTCTTCACCCAAGATGATCTGGCCTTAGCTGCCAACCATGAGTAGAATTCTTTGTCTTCATCTCTATGTTCTGGCTTCTCAGTCTTGTTTTAAGTTCCAGCTAAAATCTTACTTTCCTTAAGAGTCTTTCCAACCCCCCCCCCCACTTAATTCTAGTGTTCTCCTTCTTTTGATTACACTGATTCCATATATTCTGTGTGTACATAATTGTTTGATAGTTGCTTCTCTAAATAGAGTGTGATCTCCTTCACAAAAATGATTATCTTTTGTCTTTCTTTGTAGTAGTACCTCCAGTTATGATAGTACTTGGTGCTTAATTAATGCTTGTTAACTTGACTTTATTAAGCACTTACTATGTGCGAGGAACTGTGCTAGAGAAAAACGTTACTTAAAGTTTCACTTCATCTCTGACACAAGCTAGCTTGGAGACCCTGGCCAATTCACTTGACCTCTCAAGGCTTCAGGCAACTTTTTAAGTCTATAAATTGCAGCAAATACGTTAGTCCTCATCAGTATAGAAAGTTGGCTATACTAGTGAAACCAGAGGTTTAGTCCTTAGTCTAATCCCTATGAAGCAAAGAGATATAATTAAAATAGGAAAATAAAAGAATATCAAACCATGGATAGGGAGCTAATTTAGAAGTCACAAAGACCTCAGGTCCTTATATTAGCTGGTAAGTCACTTAGCTGTTAAGCATCAATACCCCTAGATAATGGTGTAAAACTCTTAAATTGTGTAATAGTTCTTCATCTGTATAAAATTCTCACCTAGATTCTCCCAAAGCAGTGAAATCAAAGGTCCAAACTGCAACATTAGAAAAAAAGAAAGGAAGAAAAAAAAGAAAGAGAAAGAGAAAAAAGGAAGAGAAGAAGACAAAAGAAGAGAAAAGTGACCAGCTTCCTCTGACTCTCTTTGCTTCCCCATCGATTCCTCTGTCCTCTATTTCTTTGGGTTCTGGGTCCACTTTGCTTATTCTTTAGAAATGGCCTCACTAGCGCTGGTCTGGGGTATCCTACAGAATCTGTCTCTATTACCATGGTCCCAGGAGTTTCTTTTCCCATAGGATCTAAGTCCTGTAATATCATTTCTGCTATGGAAAATGGAGAGGATAATGATTGACATTTAGCAGTTTGGAACTTAGACTCAACCAAACTTACCATGAGCTAGCAAGAGCAAAAGTCAGTTGCTGGGAAGACTAAACAACAGGATTTTGGACAAAGGGCTCTCAATTTGGAGAAGGGCTTTGGTGGGAGGTTTTGGTTGGATAAGCCAAAAGTCATTTTAGGTTACCAGCAGCCAATACTGATCAATACTGTAGTTTCCAATCCTGTTTGAATCTATACTATACATCCTAACTAATTAATCATCTAAGAATAAGCAACATGAATATCATCAAACAACTTGGTTCAGGTTAAAGCAGCCTGGCTTGGCCAGGTTGCAACTGAGAAAGATAAACCTCTTAAACTGTTAATCTCAAACCCTTGATTACCTTCGATTTGATATCACCTGATCATCTGTAGCTTTAGCCAAAGATTCCCTTTATACCTCTTTTCTTCAGTTCCTGTTCCCCTTTCTCTAAGTCTGTTATCATTAAATCTTGACACTTACTTGGGTGGATGTCATTTTTACCCTAAGGATTATCAAACATATCCTTGGGTATCTGAAGGAAAAGGGATTGTTCAAACTAAAAGTTAAGTCGCAGTCATTTAGTGTTTATCCATAATTTAAGCCAGGAATAAGTAGATAGAAGAATGGTGAAATCTAAACCATAGTTTATTCATTAATTTACTTATTTCTGGGACACTATTATATTGAAGTTGGATGTAGCAGTTTCATCTCAAATACACCTAACGGGTCCTTAGGGTTTCACCACCACAACTAGAGTGTGAAACTTAAGGATTTCCATAGTCACTCAGCTTAAGCTCCTCATACCATCAGAGGACCTTTGTGTCCCCATTATCTTATGTAAAAGTCCCCATTATCTAAAGTCTCTCTCTGCCTCAACAGAATTTTTCTGAAGTTGTAACTTCAAGGTAGTATACTGAATTTTGAGGTATAAGACCTGAGTTTGAATCTGATACTTAATAGCTAGGTAACCCAGGCTACAACAGCAATAGCAAATATATATATATACATATATATATACACATATATATACACATATACATATATATATATTAAAAGCTTTGTATCCATAGACATAGTACTATGCTATAATAGCCCCTGCCCTCAAGTAGCTCACTTTCTAGTAGAATAGAGCACATGCAAACAACTAAGTAAAAAGAAGATAAATTGGAGAAAATATTTGTGGAAATCACTAGCATTAAGGAGGATCAGGAAAGGATTCATGGGAAAGGTAGAGGTCTAGCTGAGAAGCCAGGGAAGACAGAAAATAGAGATGGGGAGGTAAAGTCTTTCAGCAATGGGCAGAAGTCTAAGTCAGGAGTCAAGAGATGGAGTGTCATCTGTGAGGAATGGAAAGAAGGTCAATGTCACTCAATTATTGGATATGTGGAGGATTTAAGTTATAAGAAGTCTAGAGAGCTAGGAAGAGACCAGGTTATGAAGTTCTTTAAAACCAAAGGATTTTTTATTTGACTTTGAATATAACAGAGATAAATAGGCCAAAGGTAAGAGTTGACATGGTAAAACCTGAACTATAAGAAAATCACTTTGTCAACAAAGCAGACTATGTATTGGAGTGGAAAGACTGGTAGCAGGCACACCAGATAGCATGCTACTTCAATTATATAGAAGTGAAATGTTGAGACCCTGAGGTAGGGTGGAGGCAGTATTAGAGGAGAAGAGGCACATGTGAAATGTTAATAAGGTAAAATTGACAGACCTTAGCAACAGATTAGATACGATGGGTTAGGGAGAGCAGAGAATTAAGACAATCCCTGAGCTAAGAATCCACATAACTAGAATAAGAAGGGTGGTGTTCTCAACAGTAAGAGAGGTAAGAAAGATAATGGACAAATCTCTTCACCTCCCTGAGCCTCTGTTTCATCATATAGAAAATAGGAACTTGATTAGATAGACTAATTTTTTTCAAATATTGGATCTAAGATTCTGTCTGGACAGACATGTACTATTATAACCCCCCTACAAATTCCCCATATACTGGACCAACTAAGCACAACTTTCTAGTACATTTTGGCATCTGCTAATAGTTGTTCTCTGGGAAATTGCTGGGACAATTTGGAAGCTCCATAAACCATCTCAGTACATCTGGGTAGGCACTCAATACATAGAAGAAATAATTTGACTTGGTCTTCTGGGACAGAATGAAAAGCCTCAAGCTAAAGTAAATTCTTAGAAGACTTACACTTGTATCATAAAGGAGATGAGATTATTCTAAGAATATTTGTTCTTCACAAGATCGTGCTATTACTAACATATCCTAATGTTCTCTTCTGGCATTCATAAATTAGGGTTTACATACTTTGTTGGTAAGCAAGTTTTAAATGTGATTCATAGTTGAGTTTATGAATCACTTCTTATCATAGGAGGAACTTCTGCTGGAAGATTAATTGATCAATCATCATATACTTGTATGTTCGTACATATTTCATAGATGAGGCAGAAATAATTAAGTCAATTTCTGGTTGATTAGAAGACAAAGGAATTTCTAAAAATACCCCCCAACTTTTCATCTTGCTTGAAACCCATCATGAACTCCAGGTGAATTAATTCTTTAGACCAAATCATCCATCATTAATTGTGAATTTTTGAATAATATTCACAGAATATCAGGCAGTTAGAATATAATAAGTTAAGGTCAAATGAGGTCATGTGGTATTCTGTGAACTTAAAAATCAGGGTGAAAAATCCACAATAGAAACTCATACCAACAATTCATTAACAGAAAAAAACTCTATTGAAGGAGATTGATTATTTTAATGCCTTAGTATTGAAACCTCATTATTTCTCCAGAGAATATCTGCAATCTAAATGGTACTGCCACTATTAAGGAGTCCTACTTAGAATTTAACTCATTTTGATTACAGATTACATTATTTAAAATATGAAGGGATATGAAAAATGCCACATACTAATACTTTATCCGATGACCAGAGAAAATGATCAAAAATGCCTGCTTTCAGAGTTTTATGGTATAAGACTATAGCTGAATGTAGGGCGAAGTAGTGGGACCTTGACTAAGGGCAAAGCTGAATTTGAGGGTACTGAAAACATCTGAAGTCCTTTGGCAATATAGAAATAAATATCCCTAATCATCTCATTAGCAAAAATAATTAGTTAAAATAAGAAGCAACCTGATTGCAGATTAGATTGAGTTCCAACCAGAGCTACTCTGAACTGTTTAGCCTTTTTTCTCCCTAGTGGGTTCACTAGTAGCAGTTTGGGGCTCATATTCCAAACCTCAATAATTCCATCATAGTGAGGAATGACAGGGGAAGAAATACCTGCTGATCTTTTTTTAAATTTTTTTGCAACATTTTCCTGGAGATAACCCTTGTTAGTTATCTCTTTGTCGGACCTTTCTCCATCTAGTGATTGTTGGTAGGTTCCAATGTACCACTTAAAAATTCTAGTGGTTAGGGGCAAACTTAATGCTATTACTGCTCATTTCAATTCAAATTTTGGGGAAAATGAGGTACTTGAAAGTCATTGGACAGCTTACAGAAAAAAGTTTACTTTGGCCTAACACAGCAAATACATATAAAATTGATATAGTAGAACTAAGCTTCTATGGGCATGGTCCCTTTGTCTGCATATGGAAACATATCTGAATAGAAGTAAAGGGTATGGTGCCTCGAGTTATATCCAAAAATCTAGAATTCAGAGGAGCTGACTACAGGTAGGTAGGGATGTTTATGTCCTTAGAAAACCAGGAAGCCATGTTAATGAAGTGGTTTTAAGCAATCAAATACCAAGTATAGTTTTGTTGGCTTTTAGGAAAAGCTAAGTCCTATTGCAAAGACATGGGTAAACCCTAGCAACTAGTAGTAGTACCATGGATAGAGCCCTAGCCTTCATCTCAAACACTTAATAGTTGTGTAATTGAGAGAGAGATTTTTACTTACCTTCTGAGCTGTAAAATGATGGTAATAATAGCATCTACATCACAAGATTGTTGTGAGGATGATATAATATTTGTAAAATGCTTCCTGTCACATAGGAAATACTTAATAAATACTTTTCCCCTTTCCTTTCCTTTGGTTTTAATGCTAATGAGGTAGTGGACTCTAATGAATGTTAATGGCTAGGCATGGTCCTTTTTATCCTACTTTCAAACATCAGGATTTTTCTGCTGCATCTGAGTTGAAGGCAACCTTGAAGGATGCATTTTGCTCTTCCTTGTAAAATGATTTTATAGGATCAAAAAACATCAAATCAATCTGCCCAGTAATCATTAACATGATCAATTGTAGAAAAGGTTAAGGTAATGTATATTTGATCTGAAGTCAGAGGACCTCAGCCTCTTTTTCCAAAGACTCAGGACATGAACATAAAGAAATTAAGAAGAGTATGATTTATCTCTGTATGCAAAGGACCAAGTGAGTGGTAAGGAAGGAAAGTAGCATCTGTATTCAAAGGAGGCCTGTTGGAAAATGGCCAAATTGGAAGCTTTAAAAATAGAGTTTAAGTTTTCATAGAGGTTTAAATTATTTCTAAGCTCCTCCATGTTCTATTCATTAAGGAGGATCCTAGGAAATCCTGACTAAAACCATTTTCCTTTCTATTCTCATTATTCTCCTCAGAAGAGGAAGACTGACCAAACATGAATAGAATCTTCAGAACTAATGACCAATCTGCAGTGAACTTCTTGAGGTAGTCCTTGAGGAAAATCTCAACTGCCTCAAGTTTCTTGAAGGCAATTGTCCCCCCAGTGGAGTAGAGGAGGGTGAATCTATCCATCTACATATATGAAAATTGGAGTAGATCATATTGTTCTAATACCTTATGGTCCAACTTTAAAAAATGGCCCCACACAAAGTATAAATAAAACTGCATATATTTCCAGAGTTACAAGTGTCTCAGCATTGTGTTGTCAGAGTAGAGAACAAACTTAACAGCTTTTATTAAGCAGAAGAGACATCTGCCACAACCATCCCTCCCCATCACAACATTTGAGACAAAAACCTCTTCCCAGTATGTATGTTTATGCCTCAGTATTTATTAACACTTCCCAGAAGAAAAACATGTGCTGGTGAACTGAACATTTGCTTTGAAATTCACCACTTGGGCTGTGAAGACACTTGGTTCTGTTGGTTTGCCATTATGACCACTGATGATTCATAAGGAGAATGAAACAAAAGGATACATTTGATTTCTGTGTAAAGACATGTCTACTGGACCAATTAATACATTTGGTAGAAAGTACCTTATTTCATAAAACATCATTAACAAAAATTCACCAAGTTCCTACAATATGCACAGAGCTTTGCTAAGAGATAAGAATCATTTTTTCTACTCACAGGTATTTCCTGAAAGCCTACTAGATACACATTGCTTTGCTAGGCATTGTTAGAGAAACGAGACTATATAAGGTATTAAAGATATCACATATCAAGTATCTATTGCATATCAGACAAACCATGTCAGGTGCCAGGGACAAGATCATAAAAATGAAATAGCCTCTGTCCTCAATGAGGTATAGTCTGCTGTTAAAAATAGAATGTTTACTGATAAGTCAATATAATTTATATATAAAAGAAATACAAAATAGTAAATAATCAGCAACTAAGGAAATTAAGAAGGGCTTCTTGGAGCAAGTAACTGTTGAGGTGAAACTTGAAGGAGCTAGTAGTTTCTAGAGATGATGAGGAGGAAAGAAGAGACATCAGGCATAAAGGGTGCCCTATGCCAAGGCAACAATTCAAGAACCTGATGTTGTGCATCTGGAATATAGTTCTTGACATGTCCTTTGACTTGAAAGCATTTCTATGGTCAGAGATATAGGCTTATATATAAATGGATAGATTATTGTATATATTACCATATTCTAAATGCAGATGAGTATTCTTTAGAACAGAACAAAGAGAAAAAAATAAATGATATAGGAGTTCAGAGGAGTGAAAAAAATGAATTCATCAGGGTCCCTTGGGAAAGTTTCTATTAAGGAGTTTGAAATGGCATCATGTATTAGAGCTGGAAAGAGATGCAGAGTCCTTCTATGCTAACCCAATCATTTTATAGATCACAATGTCCAAAGATGGTGATTTGTCCAATATCACATGGATGGTAAGATATGAACCTAGACATTGTACCTTCAAATCCTATGGTCTTTCTGCAGCAAGACATTGCCTCTTATATTGAGCCAGTCCTTGAAGAAATAATAAAACTTAGGTAAGAGCAAAGTATATGGGAATATATATTGGACATGCAAATGCCATTTATCTTTCCTTCCATGGGAAAGAATGAGTTTACTCAGTGTAACTACAGGAAAGGAACCATCTATTGGCATCATGAGAGATGAGGTAAGAAAAATCAGAAGAGGTCATATTAAAGGGAATCTTAAATGCTAGGGGGGAAAAAAGAGAATTTTATTCTGGGACCAGTGTGCAGCCACTGAAGGTTTTCCTGAATGGGGGTGGGGGGTAGGGTGCAATATAAATAAAACCTCTTTTGCTTTGTTTGTAGGCAGGGTATTTCCTGTGTATGGCATTCCCTTCACACATATTCTTTCTTTTTTTTAAAACCCTTACCTTCCGTCTTGGAGCCAATACTGTGTATCAGCTCCTAGGCAGAAGAGTGGTAAGGGCTAGGCAATGGGGGTTAAGTGACTTGCCCAGGGTCACATAGCTGGGAAGTGTCTGAGGCCAAATTTGAATCTCCTCCTGTCTCTAGACCTGGATCTCAATCCACTGAGGAACCCAGATGCCCCCCATACATATTCTTTCACTTGTCATCCTGTGGGATCTTTGACTAAAGAGTCTTTTCAATGTGCTTAAGACCTTCCTCTTCCCCTTTAGTTAATACTGAGTATTGATAATTCCACTTAGACTATTGAGTGACTGCTTACAATGACACAAAATACCTACATGCCTACATATATACATACATGTATCTGTGTATATAGAGAGACATATATGTGTGTATATATATGTAAATATATGTATATACTTGATAAAGGTCATTCATTCACTTTTGAAGCTGTAGTCATCTTTCAATAACTCATGTTACTTGTCATTTTAATTCTCTGAGACCTTGATATTCCAGGATTTGCATCATGGAAGCATTAATGTTCAAGAGATGAGACTCTGTCTTACTAAATTCCTTTTATGACACAAATATGGTACTGAGTCCCAAACCAGGAAGACCAAAAAACAGAGAAAGAAAACTACAGACCAATCTCCTTAATGAACATAGATGCAAAAATCTTAAATAAAATACTAGTAAAAAGACTCCAGCAAGTTATCCCCAGGATTATTCACTATGGGCAAGAGGGGTTTATTCCAGGAATGAAAAGATGGTTTAATATTAGGAAAACAAACCACATAATTGAACCTCTCAATAACAAAACTAATATAAATCACATGATTTTCTCAATAGATGCAGAAAAATTATTTGACAAAATACAGCACCCATTTTTATTAAAAACACTAGAAAATATGGGAATAGGAGGGTCTTTCCAGAACAATACGCCATGCAAAATCGAATGTAATGGAATTCTGTACTAGCAGCAATGCAATGACCTAGGACAATTCTGAGGCATTTATGGAAAAGACGCTACCTACATTCAGAGGAAGGACTACAGGAGTGGAAATGCAGAGGAAGGGCAACTGCTTGATCACATGGGTTGAGGCGGACATGATTGGGGATGTAGACTCGAAACTACCACACCAATGCAACTAACAACATTTTGGAAATAGGTCTTGATCATTGACACATGTTAAAACTGGTAGAAATGCACATCAGCCATGGGGGGTGGGGAGAACTGGGGTGGGGTGAAGGGGAAAATATGAGCATGAATCATGTAAACATGTTAACTTTTCTAAAAAATAAAAATTATTAGACGTTAAAAAAAAAAGAAACATCCCAAGGTGAAACACAATCCATTCAATCAGAGCTTTGCTTCTGAAAATGTGAGCTACAAATAAAACAAGTTTTATTTCTGAAAAAAAAATAATAATAAACAGTATTTATTTAAAACCATCATCAAGTATCATCTGCAATGGGGATAAGTTAGGAGTCTTCCCAATAAGATCAAGATTAAAGCCTGTTATCGCCACTATCACTTAATATTGTTTGCCTCAGTTTTCTCAACTGTAAAATAGAGATAATAATAGCACCTACATCCCAACATTGTTACAAATACCAAATGGAATCATATCTGTAAAGGCCTTAGCACAAAGCCTGGCAAATAGTAACTATCATAAATATTAATATTTTTCATATCTCAGCTTTATCACTTTCTTCCTGGGTGACCTTGGATAAAAAACTTAAATTCTCACCTCAGTTTCTGCATCTTAAAAATAAAAGATTGAAAAAGAGTGAATGTTGTTTTAAGATTGCTTCCAATCTTCTTTCTATGATCTTCTGATCCTAAGTCATATTGCCCATTCAAGTCCTCACCTGAAAAGATTTGGACTCAATGGTCTCTAAAATCCCTCCAGCTCTAAATATGGCATACTATAACCCTATTATTATTATTGTGTGTTAATGCTTATTTTTAGAGGAAGGAAAGGATATCAGTATTTATTAAATGCTCACTGTGCACCTAGCCCTCGGCAAAGTGCTTTACAAATATCTCATTTGGTCCTCACAATTATAATGGATGGTAGTCCCCATTAATATCCCCACTTTGCAGATAAAGAAACTGCCTCAGAGGTTAAGGGACATATTCAAGGTCACATTGTTAATGCCTGAGGGCAGATAAAAAAATCATATTACCCTGACTGTAGAGTTAGTCCTCTTCACTGCCTCTATTTTAAACTATTTCTAATTTCACACTAATTGTATCAGGTATATGTTCCAAAAATATGATCATAAATCAGAGAATCTATAGAAACTTTCTGCCAACAATCCTTGCTTGGATTTTTTTTCAGTAGGACTTCTCACATCATAAAAATTAACACGCATTTATATCTCTTTCTTGATGCTCTATTTGATGTCAATTCCCATCAAATCACTAGAAAAAAGAGTTATCTTTGAAGACATTTTGAATAAAATTTAAAAATATGCATGGCAGATGTCACATGAAGAGATCTTTAAAGACTTTATTTTGTTCTGCCAAGTAAAATACTTTAATAAATCAATTAGCAAGGAACAGAGAAAGCTCTTACATTGATTATGCTGATCAGTCAGCCTTGTGGTCATAAATATTGCCCATCGTTGAAAGTAATTTTTGAACATATAGCTGCTATCCTCTTCATATTTTCAAGAGGCAAAAACAGCCCTTGAAATCAATTGTAGACAGATAACTTTTGTTACCTTTGGAGGAAGTGATGTAAGAAGGGGATAGTAAAAGAGCCACCTGAAATACTTTTCTGATCTTTTAGAATCTCCCTCAAATCACCTCCAAGATCACCACCATAGGCAGCATAGTCATTAATAGTTAAAATGCTAAGATAATAGAATCCAAATACAGTAGTTTAAATATTATTGTTCTTAGAAATCTACTCCATTCCAAATGGGAAATCTTTTTCATCTGTTGCCAATATGCCAATTTCATCTACAAATACTTCCCAAGAAATATATTTATAAAACTGGTGCCAGGTCCACTTAATTTCCCCCCACTAATTCTTATCCTTTTTTAACCAGGTAAAATTACTTCTAATCTTCTTCCATCATATTTTGCACATGAGTTTGTTCTCTCAATCAGTTTTTCCCTCAGAAGGTATGCCCCTCAATTTGGCAAGGAAAAGAAATAATTATATGATTTTCTGGGTTCTTTGTTGCTTCTCATTGCAACCACTGTACTATTTTGTGTCAAAGTACGCTAGTCAAAGTTTACTTTTATCTGTATTCTACTTTCCAAATGGCCACAAACAAGTCGACTTGTCACTTGTCACTTTATCCCATGACATGTCTCTATACATATCTTCTCTTATTATTTAGTATTTAATTTGAGTTTTTAGACAACATACTGATGAGCTGATTAAATGGATGACTTATTCTAAATCCACATAAACCTGCAATTGTAATAGCAACTTCAACTGCAACATGATAGACAACAGCAACAACATTCATGATAACTTACAGTCTTCTACATGAGTTATGTAGATTTTTTTCATTTGAACCCCAATATATAATATATACCATGTGTCATATTATATATATGAAGAATGTGGGGATCAACATTATAGAACCAAATGGATCTACAAAATATAAATAGGAATAGAGACTGGACCTGTGATTTTATTGATAAAAAGAACATTAGATTTTTTTTAAATGGCTTTCCCAATACCCAACAATATTTTATTTTAGAGAGTCTTTAAGAGCATCAGTAAATTAAAAAACTTGCCCAAAGGTCATAAAGTCCATTTATTTTAGAAGCAAGATATGAACCCAATTATTCTAGGGCCTAAAGTCAGCTTTCTATCAAACATACAATCACAACACACACACACACACACACACACACACACACACACATATATATATATATATACATATATATATACACACAAATCTTTCTATATATATCCATTTATGTGTATGCGCATAGTAAATATAATATATGTTTTGTGAAATAAATACAAAGTAAATTTTGGAGGCACTAATAATAATAGTTACCTTTACATATGATGTTAGTTCTACAGAGTACTTTACAAATATAATCACATATAAACTTCAGTCATTTAAAATAGGTACTATTTTTATACTCATTTGCAGATAAAGAAACCAGTTGAAAGATCATGTGATTTGCCCAGTGTATAAGTTACTTAGGCAAGATTTGAGCTCAGATTTTTTTGACACCAAGTCCCAAACTCTATCCACTAAATCTCACTAGCTAGAGGGAATCAATAATTTTGAGTAGAAAGTGGCATTCAAGTCCCATCCTAGAGGAAACAAAGGAATCCTAAGAGATAAAGGTAAGAAGGGAATCTGCTCCAAGAATGGGGATGAGTCAGTGCAAAGCTACAGAGATGGGAGGTAGAGTGTCAGGCACTGAGAGAAAATTTTAGGAGCAAAATGTGAATGGTTCCTGACAGTAAGTCCACATTTTATCCCATGCATTAGGTTAATTCTATAATTAGTTGATTTATTTTCATTAAGATAAAATTAGTTTCATATTTCCATTATTTAGTTTTAGGCATTTTATTTTTTTTAAACCCTTGTACTTCGGTATATTGTCTCAGGTGGAAGATTGGTAAGGGTGGGCAATGGGGGTCAAGTGACTTGCCCAGGGTCACACAGCTGGGAAGTGGCTGAGGCTGGGTTTGAACCTAGGACCTCCTGTCTCTAGGCCTGACTCTCACTCCACTGAGCTACCCAGCTGCCCCTTTTTAGGCATTTTAACTTAATATTTTCTTTTTTTTTTTCATTAGATTTCAGAGTGGGGATATTTTAGTAAATGTTTAACAACCACAATAAATTGTTTAATTAAACAACAAATGTTTAAATTGCACCTCTCTCAGGGGAAAAATATATGTACAATAATTTTCAGTCTAATCTGAATTAGGAACATTCTTTCCATCCCTTTAAGTTTAATTAATCAATCAACAAAATAAGAAACCAAGATCTGATTTGTAGCTGATTTCAGAGTTGAAATGATCTCACTAAAATTTAATATTCATGTCTCAGAGACAGTACACTGCTGCTACTGAGGAACAAAAAAAAATTTGTTGCCTTATTTTGTACCATGTTTCTGAACCATATCTTCATTTTTTCTTCCTTTTGAGAGAGAGAGAGAGAGAGAGTGTGCAAGGAATGGAGAGAGGAAGGAAGGGAGAAACTGGTCAAAATGATTTAATAACTAGAAAGAGAATATAGCTCCTCCTCTCAGTATTTATCTCACCTGAAGAATTATAGAATTACAGAATTTCATAGAAGGAATAGAATTCAAATGTTTTTTAGTCTAATTTGAGCCTAAATAAGAATGACCTCAATAGTAGAAAAGGGCTCATTCAGCTTTTCCTTAAAGACCTCTGGGACAAATTATCTCACTCCCTTTGGAAACAGCCCACTCCATGTTGAGACAACTCTGATTTCCTGGAAGTATTTCATGACACCAAGCCTAATAAAATCCTGGAAAAGAAACTATGAGATGGAAAGGATCTTCTTCGCTTTATTAATGAGGGATCACAGTTCCATAGATGAGAAGTAATGTGATTTAGATTAAACTGATAGTACATTCAGGACTGGATCCCAAATATTCTCCTGAAGATACAAGTTAATGCAGTAAACAGAGCACTGGACCTGGAGGTAAGAAGAAATGAAAGAAAATCTTTCCTCAGACACTTATTAGATGTGTGACCATGGGCAAGTCACTTAACTTATCTCAGCATCTCATCTGTGAGAGGAGAGAAATAGTTTTTACTATGTATAAGACACTACTCTAAGGGCTTTGCAAATACCTCATTTGATCACAATCCTGAGAAGTGAGTTCTATTTTTATCTTCATTTTATAAATAAGAAAACTAAGGCAAATGAAGTAAGTGTATTTCTCAAGTTCATACAACTAATAAGTGTCTAAGACTAGATTTAAACTCCTATCTTTCTGACTACAAGTTCAGAATTATACCCACTGGACCACATTGTTGTCTCAAGAATAATAATATTTGGAGAGATTTCTGGTTAAGATGGCGGCAGAGTAAGGAGCAGCTGCTTGATCTCTCCTGACCAAAGCATACAGGACTCATCAAGGGGAAAATAAAAATGAGTCCAGAAGAACTAAGGAACCCCACAACAGGGCGCAGCATTGAAGGTACACAGAATCGGGGCATTTCCACGCTATAAAGGGGTGAAACAGCTCTCACTAAAACTCCATACTTAAAGAAATTATTCAGCAAAATTGCCCTGAAGTTCTACAACAAGAGGGCAATATAGACATTGAAAGGATCCATAGATCACCCTCTACACTGGACCCAGAAAAGTCAACACCCAGAAATATAATAGCGAAATTGAAGAGCTTTCGAGTTAAAGAAAAAATCTTACAAGAAGCCAGAAAGAGACAATTCAAATATCAAGGGGCACCAATAAGGATCACACAGGATCTGGCAGCCTCAACGCTAAAAGACTGAAAGGCTTGGAATACAATATTCAGAAAGGCAAGAGAGCTGAGCATGCAACCACGAATCAACTACCCAGTGAAACTAACCATATACTTTCAGGGGAAAGTATGGGCATTCAACAAAATTGAAGAATTCCAAGTTTTTACACAAAAGAGAATGGGACTAAATGGAAAGTTTGACACTCAACCACAATATCAAGAGAAAAATGAAAAGGTAAATAAGAAACAGAAGGAAAAGAAAGAAAACTCTTAGTCTTTTAAGCTTGACTCTTTAAGGGCATAAATAAGATCTAATTATCTGTATTACTAGGTGGAGAACTGCTATGTATAATTCTCTGTAGTGAACTCTATACACTATTATAATATTCACTATTAGAGCAACCAGAAGAATAATTCATAGGGAGAAGACAGGATACTAAATGGTCTAAGAAGACATGGGGGGTGGGAAAGAGGGGGGGGGGAATAGTAGGGGACACCAAGAAAAATCCGTGTAAATAAGAAAAACAAGATATTCTATTACACACAAAGAGGGCATGGGGAGGGGAGGGGATAAATAATACCATAAGAAGGAGAGGAAGAGAGCATAATCAAACCTTACTCTCAGTGTAATCAACCCGGAGAAGGAAAAGTAGCTTTATTATCCATCCGGATAAAAAACTCTATCTAACCCTACTGAGAAAGTCAGAACGGGTAAACCAAAGGGAGCAGGGGAGTGGGGAGGCCAAAAAAGGGAGGGGAGAAGAAGGGGGAGGGAATTCATTGGTCTTTAAAAAACAAAAAGAGGGGAACAACAAGGGAGGGGGCAGAAAGGGAAGTCAATCAAGGGAGGGGATAAGGGATACTGGCTCAAAGCAAACCACTGGTGTAAAAGAAAATAGTGTAATAAGAAGGAGTGGGTCTAGGGGAAGATACAAAAATGTCAGTGAATACACAACTAACAATTGTAACTCTGAATGTGAATGGGATGAACTCACTCATAAAATGGAAGCAAATAGCAGAGTGGATCAGAAACCAAAACCCTACCATAGGTTGTCTACAAGAAACACATATGAGGCGGGTAGACACACACAAGTTCAAGGTTAAGGGTATGAGCAAAATCTTTTGGGCATCAAATGAGAAAAAGAAGGCAGGAGTGGCTATCATGATCTCTGACAAAGCCAAAGTAAAAATAGATAGGATTAAAAAAGACAGGGAAGGTCATTACATCCTGATTAAAGGCAGTATAAACAATGAGGAAATGACACTGCTCAATATATATGCACCAAGTGGTATAGCATCCAAATGCATTAAGGAGAAACTGGCAGAGGTCAAGAAGGAAATAGATAGTAAAACCATAATAGTGGGAGATCTAAATATTCCTCTTTTAGATCTAGATAAATCAAACCAAAAAATAAATAAGAAAGAGGTAAGAGAGATGAATGAGGTCATAGAAAAATTAGATTTAATTGATATGTGGAGAAAAATAAATAGGGACAAAAAGGAATACACCTTCTTTTCAGCTGCACATGGTACATTTACAAAGATTGACCATGTAATAGGGCATAGAATCATGGCAAACAAATGCAAAAGAGCAGATATAATAAATGTAACCTTCTCAGATCATAATGTGATAAAAATAATAATCAGTAAGGGCACCTGGACAGGCAAATCAAAAACCACTTGGAAATTAAACAATATGATTCTCCAAAACCAAATTGTCAAAGAAGAAATCATAGAAACAATCAACAATTTCATTGAAGAGAATGATAATGATGAGACATCCTACCAAACTCTGTGGGACACAGCCAAGGCAGTACAACAGGGGGAAATTTATATCCTTGAGTGCATATATTAACAAATTAAGGAGGGCAGAGATTAATGAATTGGGCATGCAACTCAAAAAATTAGAAAGTGAGCAAATAAAAAACCCCCAGATGAAAACTAAATTAGAAATACTAAAAATTAAGGGAGAAATTAATAAAATCAAAAGTAAAAGAACTATTGAATTAATAAATAAGACTAGAAGCTGGTATTTTGAAAAAAGAGATAAAATAGACAAAGTACTAGTCAATCTAATAAGAAAAAGGAAAGAAGAAAACCAAATTGATAGTATCAAAGATGAAAAGGGAAACCTCACCTCTAATGAAGGGGAAATTAAGGCAATCATTAAGAACTATTTCGCCCAATTATATGGCAACAAATATAACAATTTAGGAGATATGGATGAATATTTACAAAAATATAAATTGCCTATATTAACAGCAGAAGAAATAGAATACCTAAATAATCCCATATCAGAAATAGAAATTGAACAAGCCATTAAAGAACTCCCTAAGAAAAAATCACCAGGACCTGATGGATTCACAAGTGAATTCTATCAGACATTCAAAGAGCAACTAATCCCAATACTATACAAATTATTTGATATGATAAGCAAAGGAGTCCCACCAAATTCATTTTATGACACAAATATGGTACTGATTCCAAAGCCAGGTAGACCAAAAACAGAGAAAGAAAACTATAGACTAATCTCCCTAATGAACATAGATGCAAAAATCTTAAATAGAATATTAGCAAAGAGACTCCAGCAAGTAATTAAGAAGGTCATCCACCATGATCAGGTGGGATTTATATGCAAGGATGGTTCAACATTAGGAAAACCATCCACATAATTGACCATATCAACAGTCTAAGAAACAAAAATCACATGATTATCTCAATAGATGCTGAAAAAGCCTTTGACAAAATACAGCATCCATTCCTATTGAAAACACTGAAAAGTATAGGAATAGAAGGACCCTTCCTAAAAATAATAAACAATATATACCTAAAACCATCAACGAGAATTATATGCAATGGGGATAAATTAGAAGCCTTCCCAATAAGATCAGGAGTGAAACAAGGATGCCCATTATCACCTCTATTATTCAACATAGTACTAGAAACACTAGCAATAGCAATTAGAGAAGAAAAAGAAATTGAAGGTATCAAAATAGGCAATGAGGAGACTAAGCTATCACTCTTTGCAGATGATATGATGGTATATTTAAAAAATCCTAGAGAATCAACTAAGAGGCTGGTAGAAATAATCAACAACTTTAGCAAAGTGGCAGGATACAAAATAAATGCACATAAATCATCAGCATTTCTATACATTTCCAACACATTAGAACAGCAAGAGGTAGAAAGAGAAACACCATTTAAAATCACCCTAGACAATATAAAATACTTGGGAATCAATCTAACAAAACAAACACAGCTATTATACGAAAACAACTACAAAACAGTTTCCAAACAAATAAAACTGGACCTCAACAATTGGAAAGCCATTAACTGTTCATGGGTAGGACAAGCTAACATAATAAAAATGAACATCCTACCCAAATTAATTTACCCATTTAGCACCATACCTATCAAATTACCAAAAAACTTCTTTACTGAATTAGGAAAAACTATAAAAAATTTCATCGGGAATAACAAAAGATCAAGAATATAAAAGGAAATAATGAAAAAAAATGAGAAGGAAGGGGGCTTAGCAGTACCAGATATCAAACTATACTATAAAGCAGCAGTCATTAAATCAATATGGTACTGGCTAAGAGATAGAAGGGAGGATCAGTGGAATAGACTCGGGGTTAATGATGTCAGCAAGACAGTGTATGATAAACCCAAAGAGCCCAACTTTTGGGACATGAATCCACTACTTGACAAAAACTGCTGGGAAATTTGGAAAACAATATGGGAGAGATTAGGTTTAGATCAACATCTCACACCCTACACCAAGATGAATTCAGAATGGGTGAATGACTTGAATATAAAGAGGGAAACTATAAATCAGTTAAGTGAACACAGAATAGTATACTTGTCAGATCTCTGGGAAAGGAAAGATTTTAAAACCAAGGAAGAGTTAGAGAAAATTACAAAATGTAAATTAAATGGTTTTGATTATATTAAGCTAAAAAGCTTTTGTACAAACAAAAACAATGTAGTCAAAATCAGAAGGGAAACAACAAATTGGGAAAAAATCTTTATAACAAAAAACTCTGACAGGGGTCTAATCACTCAAATATACAAGGAGTTAAAGCAATTGTATAAAAAACCAAGCCATTCCCCAATTGATAAATGGGCAAGAGACATGACTAGGCAATTTTCAGGTAAAGAAATCAAAAGTATCAATAAGTACATGAGAAAGTATTCTAAATCTCTAATAATTAAAGAAATGCAAATCAAAACAACTCCGAGGTATCACCTCACAACCAGCAGATTGGCTAAAATGATAGAAGGGGAGAGTAATGAATGTTGGAGGGGATGTGGCAAAATTGGGACATTAATACATTGCTTGTGGAGTTGTCAACTGATCCAACCATTCTGGCTGGCAATTTGGAACTATGCTCAAAGGGCTATAAAAGACTGCCTGCCCTTTGATCCAGCCATACCATTGCTGGGTTTGTACCCCAAAGAGATCATAGATAAACAGACTTGTATGAAAATATTTATAGCTGCGCTTTTTGTAGTGGCAAAAAACTGGAAAATGAGGGGATGTCCTTCAATTGGGGAATGGCTGAACAAATTGTGGTATATGCGTGTGATGGAATACTATTGTGCTAAAAGGAATAATAAACTGGAGGAATTCCATGCAAATTGGAGAGACCTCCAGGAAGTGATGCAGAGTGAAAGGAGCAGAGCCAGAAGAACATTGTACACAGAGACTGATATACTATGGTAAAATCAAATGTAATGGGCTCCTGTACCAGCAGCACTGCAATTACACAAGAGAGCTCTGAGGGGGGAGAAGGGGAAAATAGGGGCATAAAGTATGTAAACAGGTTAAAAGCAAATATTAATAAATGTCTAATAATAAAAAAGAATAATAATATCTACCATTTACATAGCACTTTAAAGAGTGCAAAGTATTTTCTCAAATATTATTAATCTTATTGTATCTTTACAATAATACTAGGAAGTGCTTCTATTATCTCCATTTTATAGATGAGAAACTGAGGTAGATACAGTTCAAGTGACTTGTCAAAGGCCATACAACTATATAAATATGTAAGTTCAAATTTGAATTCTAATCTTCTAAATTTCAAGTCTAGCACTCTAACCATTAGGCAACCTGGATGTCTCTAATCACAAAATAGAGTTATTGTATCAAATGTCATATTATTTGTGAAGTTATTTGCCCATTTTAAAACTCTATCTAAATGAGATTGTAATTTTTCTAATCTCAAATCCAAAAATAGTTTCAATGTGATATACTGGCTTCTTAGTTAAGGCATCTATATATTCTCATTTTATTGGTACCTTTATTATTCCCTGAAGATATCTGTGCATGTACACTATTACATTTAATATTTGGTGTTAATTTATCTTATTGCTATATTCATGTACTTGTTGAACCACTGACTTCTACCACCTATACTTCTGCATATAGAGATTATTTCAGTTTTTCTTTGTAGCCCTTGAACCAAACAGAGTTTCTGAGTCATAGTAATTCTTTAATCAGGGCTTGTGGGATGGATTAGAAAGAGTTGAAAGAGGACTGGCCTGTCCTGAAATGAACTTAAAATGTAATGAACCAAAAGCTCAAAGTCTTGGTGCCTTCAGTGCCATGGTTGGTTGGTCACAGAGCTAGGCTTAGGAAACTAGTCCCCTGATTCTTAGCCACAAGCTCAGTCTGCCTTTAGGTTGCAGCAGAAACATTTTCATTAAAAGAAATTGAGACATTTCTTCACACACAAAGGAAAAATGTAGGAAAAGGAATGTTAACAAGATGCTGGAGGTGAGGAGAGAGGAAGGTAGATTACGGCTGGATCTTTAGGGAAGGAAATCATCTCTCTGCAATCAAATTCAGAATCTGAAAGAGGGGCTGAAAAAACTTACCCCAAATCACTCCAGTTAAAAATAAATCTGTCTTCTACACACCATTGAACTTGTTGCAAAATATGCTTGGGGGAATGTTCTGGGATTTGAAACCAGGCACTGCCTACTTAAAAAAAAACACCCCTATGATTTATCTGTTCAGCTTCTCAAGGCCCCAGCTTACATGATATGTTAGGCCATAGTCAAAGAAGGTCCAATTAAAATTCACAAAACCATTGATCTACTCCACTGAATTCTCCCATGAATCCGACTCATAAACAAGATGGCACAGAGAAAGAACTATGGATTTTTGTATGATATTTTGTGGAATTTCTCTCCTTAGTAAAGCAAAATGGAATGAAATATTTCCCCCAGTATAGGCCCAGTGGCTGACAAGAGTTCAAAAAATAACCATGATTGGAAAATGAGCCCTGATCACTTCATCACAGTATACTCTAAGGATTTCTTTTCTTTTCTAAAGTGCATATTTTCTTCAGGTTGAAAAGGTGTATGATTTTCAGGCTGGGTATTCTCTTCATTCATGTAGATTTTCACTAGCTACCCACATCTGACCATGACCAAAATGATGCATCAATTGAAGGCTAACCTTCCGGGGATGAGTCTTTTTATGTTTCCCTGGGCTGGTTCAGGGATCCCTCAAAAATGATGTATTGCCTTATGATTATTCAAAGGCTTAGCTAAATATCCTTTCCAAATTAAAATCTGTTGATATCACTTCTGCCACCTCAAGATCCCTTCTGTAGCCAGATTAATGAGGTAGCAAAGTAGAAACTTAGTGGAAGAAGACACAGGACTAAGATAAAATGGGGTACACTGGGGATTCGATTCTGTCAATAGAAAAGTTCCTGAGCAAAGGTTTTTCCCAGCATAAACTGATAATTATTACAAACAATTTGCCTTTGTCATAAAGTCTGGTGGGACTATGGAAGGATTCCCTGAGGACAAAAATGTTGATTCTACTCTGGAGACAGTGTTGACTTGTAGTGTAGTGATTGCCAGGCTGGATTTAAGATCAGGAAGACATTTCTGCCACATTGTCATAATGGATAGTTTGATTAAGATTCATTTAAAATTCTTCTTTGGAAACATCTTACTTGCTACATGACCCTATTTTTTGTCTCAATTTCCTCATCTTTAAAAAGCAGGGAGTTGGAATTCAGTTATTTTCAGGTCTTTCTTGCTCTAAATCTATGTAACCCTTGGCAAATCATTTCACTTCTCTACGACTCATTTTCCTCATCTATGCAATGGGGATGATAATTCTTTTTATATCTACTTCTCAGGGATGTTGTAAATATCTGATGAGAGAAGGCATGGGATATTTTGGGCAAATGTTAACCCATGACAAAAGTTTAGCTATTTTTAATATTTATATTTAAAAATACAAATATAAAATAAAATATTTTTAATATTTTTAAATTGTTCTTGATTCTATTCTGATGTCTATCCTTAGATGTGTATCCTTAGATTGATCCCATTTTCCTGGAAATTTCAATGATTTTAATCCTTTCAAGCAAACAAGTTTTTTCTTTGTTTTTGTTTTGTTTTCTTTTTTCCCATTTCTTCAGAGACCAGCTAATTTTTTTTTTTGGTGGATGGACTACTGACTCAATAATCTGGTCCATACTTATGTAACACTAGGATCAGGTTTCCCCCATCATGTAGGGTTTGTAAGATCAAACAGAGTTATAAGGTATCTTAGTAGTTATTGAGATCCAGGCCCACATTTCACAAAAGAGGAAACCAAAGCTGAGAAAGAGCAAGTGACGTACCCAAGGTCATACCTATAGAATCACAGGTGGAAGTTGAATTATGGTCTTCGAAGATAATGTACTGAAATTCTCCTGGAACCTAAAGGTATGAAGATGTATGAAATGATGCATAGAAATTTGCCTTATGCTCTGCAAGACAAGGATTCAAGTTTCACTTCAGATACTTCCTAAGCAAGCAACTTAATACCTCAGTGTCACAGTCAACTCTGGGCAACACAGGTGCTGATATGTATAGGTAGAAAGAAGTTCCTCGGTTATAGTTCTCTACAGCCATGAAACCATGAGTCTACCAACATAAATAAATAGAAGAATAAATAAACGAATAGAGAAATAGATGAGAGAAATGGGTAGATGAAAGGACAGATAATAGTTGATGGCTAGAGATAGATAATTACAGAAACATACATATATATATGGATATGATGGATGGATAAATGGATGGATGGATGGACAGACAGACAGACAGATAGATAGATAGATAGATAGATAGATGATTGTTCAGGGTTTCAGTTGATTCTTCAATTTGGTCAAAGGATACTGAAAATGGTTGTTGTCCTTTGTACCTGAAGATCAAAATGACATCGAGATTTCAGGGTCAATGTACAGAGTGCCTGACTATGACTGATCAGACTAAAATGAGCTTGGAAGGCCCTACCACACAGGTCAGGCACAAATAGCCCATATGAACATTTGGAATGGAGCGATCTCTAAATTTTTAGATCTCAGGTTTCTTTTGAGTGACTGCAATTGTGCTTTGCTTATAGAATGCAGTGCCTTCTTTGATACAGGGACACCAAGCTGGGCGATCCTATGTCAGTGTCTCCCACATATTATAATTGATGTCAAAGTTCTTCAGAGAGACTTTGAAAATGTCATTGTATTCTTCTTCTGCCCTCTGGGAGAGGGCTTGCCTTAGGGATTTCTCCATAAAATAGTCTTTTAGGGAAATGTACATTTTACATTTGAATAACATAGTCAGCCAATTAGGACTGCCCTCTCTGCAATAGAGTCTGAATAATTGGAGGTTCAGTTTGAGAAAGAATCTCAGTATCCTGTACCTTATCTTATCAGATGATCTCCAGAATCTTCCTAAAAGAAATCAAATGGAAGTAATTCAGTATCTTGGCATGGTGCTGGTATACTGTCCAGGTTTCACAGACATACTGAAAATACTCTCCTCTAATAACTCATAGATTTGAGTTACATGATGACACACCCATATTCCAATAAATTTAAAAGGTATATCCTTGGGGCAAGCCTGATTAGGAAGACCAGAGTATTTTCAAATCCAATACTCCAAAGGGGCCAATATATCTTCGTTCCTTTCTCTGACCTTTATTTCTTCTTATTGGCAAAGGTTCATCTTATTCTTGTATAGAGCCCTGATTAGGCACTGAACCCCAATGTCCATGACCATGCTGGGATTCTCTACATATGTCCCATTTCAGAAAGAATCTGTGGATGCTGGCTCAAGCCCCAGTCTCTAAAGATCCACCCCACATCAGTCATAGTAAAACATGGCAATTATGCTGCCCATGATACAAAATCAGTCACATATATTTAGATAACCAGAAAAATTATTCTTGAACAGAACCAAAAACCTGAACTGACCTAAAATGGAATATGGTGGTGAGATTAATGCTGTTGAATATTGTAGCAAAATACAAATACACTTGAGTATCAGAGTTTCTTGTTATAAAGATTTTTTCCCAGTTTGTTGTTTCCCTTCTGATTTTTGTTGCATTGTTTTTGTTTGTACAAAAGCTTTTTAATTTAATGTAATCAAAATTATTTATTTTATATTTTGTAATTTTTTTCTAACTCTTGCTTGGTTTTAAAATCTTTCCTTTCCCAGAGATCTGACAAGTATACTATTCTGTGTTTGTCTAATTTACTTATATTTCCTTCTTTATATTCAAGTCATTCACCCATTCTGAATTTATCTTGGTGTATGGTATGAGATGTTGATCTAAACCTAATCTCTCCCATATTGTTTTCCAATTTTCCCAGCAATTTTTATCAAATAGTCAATTTTTGTCCCAAAAGTTGGGCTCTTTGGGTTTATCATTGTCTGTCTTGCTGAGGTCATTTACCCCAGGTCTATTCCGCTGATCCTCTCTTTTGTCTCTTAGGCAATACCATATTGTTTTGATGACCACTGCTTTATAGTATAGTTTAATATCTGGTAGTGCTAGGTCACCTTCCTTCATGTTTTTTTTTCATTATTTCCCTTGATATTCTTGATCTTTTGTTCTTCCAAATGAACTTTATTATAGTTTTTTTTTTCTAATTCTGTAAAAATGTTTCTTGGTAGTTTGATAGGTGTGGCGCTAAATAGGTAAATTAATTTGGGTAGGATGTTCATTTTTATTATGTTAGCTTGTCCTACCCATGAACAGTTAATGGCTTTCCAATTGTTGAGGTACAGTTTTATTTGCTTGGAAAGGGTTTTGTAGTTGTGTTCATATATCTCCTATGGTTTTTTTGTAGATAGATTCCTAAGTATTTTATATCATCTAGGATGATTTTAAATGGTATTTCTTTCTAACTCTTGCTGCTGCCATGTGTTCGAAATATATAGAAATGCTGATGATTTATGTTCATTTATTTTTTATCCTGCAACTTTGCTAAAGTTGTTGATTATTTCTACTAGCTTTTTAGTTGATTCTCTAGGATTTTTTAGTAGACCATCATATCATCTGCAAAGAGTGATAGCTTGGTTTCCTCATTGCCTATTTTAATGCTCAAATTTCTTTTTCTTCTCTACAGCAGAAGAAACAGAATACTTAAATAATCCAATATCAGAAAAAGAAATTGAATAAGTCATCAAAGAACTTCCTAAGAAAAAATTTCCAGGGCCTGATGGATTCACAAGTGAATTCCATAAAACATTCAAAGAATAACTAATCTCAATACTATATAAATTATTTGATATAATAAGCAAAGAAAGAGTTCTACCAAATTCCTTTTATGACACTAATATGGTACTGATTCCAAAGCCAGGCAGACCAAAAACAGAGAAAGAAAACTACACACCAATATCCCTAATGAACATAGATGCAAAAATATTAAGTAGAATACTAGCAGAAAGACTCCAGCACATGGTCCTGAGGGTTGTCAATCATGATTAAGTGGGATTTATACCAGGAATGCAAGCATGGTTCAACATTAGGAAAACCATCCACATAACTGACCATATCAATAAGCTAACAAACAAAAATCACATGATTATCTCAATAGATGCTGAAAAAGTCTTTGACAAAATACAACACCCATTCCTATTGAAAACACTAGAAAGTATAGGAACAGAAGGACCTTTCCTAAAAATAATAAACAGTATTACCTAAAATCATCAACAAACATCATATGCAATGGGGATAAATTAGAATCCTTCCCAATAAGATCAGGAGTGAAACAAAGGTGCCCATTATTAACTCTATTATTTAACATTGTACTAGAAATATAGTAGATTCTTTAAAGATAAACAAAACTTATTTTCTGGTTTAGCATCAATACTAAGTATTAGTTCCAAGGCAGAAAGCTATGCGGTTGAGGTTGAGACTTGCCTAGGGTCACACAGATAGGAAGTATCTAAAACCAGTTTTGGACATGGGTCCTCCCATTTCCAGGCCTGGCTCTCTATCCACTGAGCCACTTAGGTGCCCCACAGTGGGTTCTTAATAAATGTTTGTTGATTGATTGTTTGGTTGTGATGGAGAATAATAAGAAAAACTCCAAATAGAAGTTGCTATCTCAGCTGTGTACTGAAAAAAGTTAAGGACTCAAGTAGTCAGTAATCAGGAAGGAGCATTTCCAGCCAAAGAGGAAAAGACTTCAAAGCCACAGAGGCAGGAGATTGGTAGCCAAACTGAAGGAAGAGTGAGGGGGACAATTGGTCTGGAGCACAGGATACTTTCCTAAAGGGAGTGATGTAAGTCTGGAAAAGTAGTCTCCAATCAGAGTGTGAACTGTTTAACTGACAGGCTGAGGAGATTGGATTTTATCCTGGAGGTAGAAAGGAATAGAAAACAATGAAGCTTTCTGGCCTGACAAGTATGTGCCTATGGTCCTGAGGCAATGGTAGCACCAGTTCACTCAATGTGCTAATTTAACTCTGCCAGTGTTGATGGCTTCCTGGCACAGTCAGTGTTTTTCAGAGTCCCTTGCAAGTTAAGTCTAAAGGAATAAGAAAAAGAGATCAATGATCCAAGTATGAAAAGGACCAATTCTGAACTATATTTTCTTTTTCCAAATAACATGTTAATATCTACTTTTAAGGCTGAAATATTAGCCTTCATTTCACCATCATGGAAGGTCAGTGAGGTACAGTGCAGGACTTGGGACCAACAGAGTTTGGCCCAAGACTCTACTCTTCAGAAATGTGGATACTGGTGCTTCCTTTAGTCTCTCTGAGCTTCTGTTTTCCCATCTATATAAAATGTGAAGTCAAGTCCAACCTGATAGATTCCTTCAGCTTTAAGCTTTATAGGCTCTTTGAATTTCCATATTTACCCAGAATGCCATTTTGGGGATAATGTGGCACATGGATAGTCTTAATACAATGATAGTACCAACATCGCAGAGTTACTGGGAGGACCAAATGAGATACTAATAGTAAGGCACTTAACATAATGCCTGGCACAAAATAAACACTATATAAATGTTAGGTAGCACATTATATATTATGATAATTATATAACTCATATTGCATAATGTACTACATTATAATCGTAGTTATGATCATGACATTGGATATATCATTATTTCTTCATCCACAATAATGCTTGAATTCATATACCTTTCTCATGTTTTCTGCTCTAATCTTTCCTCTGTGTAGGAACCAAAGTGATTTACCTGAAGTACCAATCTAACCATGTCAGTCTCCTACTCAATAAACTCCATTGGCTCCCTGCTCTGTTCTTCTTACTAAAATAAAAACAAAACAAAATCAATTTCCAAAGTTCTTCTGACTGTATTTTAATCCCTTTATAAACTGTTTCCAACCTAATATCCCCATCTCTCCGTGTCTCAAGAAATTCTCTAAGGTTAGTAATGTATTTGTATTGATAGAGGAAGTCCTTCATATGGAGATATTCTTCATGTACTGGTTATTATTAGTCACAGTAGCATTTATAGCAATATTCATGATGATTAACATTAAAGCTTTATCATTTGCAGAGCACTTTACAAATATTATCTCTTTTTTTCTTCAAATTATTTTAACCTTGATAGTAAGTGCTATTATCTCCATTTTACATATAAGGAAACTGAATCAGATGGAGGATATGTGACTTACCCAAGGTGACACATATAAATGACTTTAGGTCAGATTTGAACCTGACTCATACCTCTTATTATACCACTCTACCCAGAAAGCCCTTTGCTCTTACTTATTCACTGTTCTCAAGCATGCTTGTGAGTTTTTGCCTTCTATTCACAGCATTATCTCTGACCTCTGTACCTTTGAATTCATCTGGAATGCTCTTTTTCTTCACCTCCTAAAAGAATGACTTTTTAAATCCCATTTCCCCAAGTAATTAGCACTCTTCCTTTCTCTTGAATTTTTTTTTTACTTTTTTTGGAAGTACATCCCATAGCCCTCACCCCTAGCAGAATAGAAGCTTATTGAAGTTAGGATTTACTTTATTGTTCTCTTTGGATGTGTCTAGCATGGTTCCTGGTCAATAGTCATTTCTTAATAAATATAAGTTCATTTAGTTGCATTGAATTTTACTGAACTAAATTGAAATGAAACAAATTAGTGTTTGGTGATTGGTCCATCCTCAGCTTTGTTATTCATTCTTAATTTGCTCTTAGAATAGGAAAAAAGACCTAGCTGCCCCAAGAAGAAGACACCTAATCAGAGCAGAAAATCCAATGAGTGGCATTTTACAGTTATTTACCAACTTCTAAAGCATTGTCTTTTCTCTAAGTCTTCAATCTCTTTGTGCTTCAAGGAATAATACCTGCTCTGTCATCACCTTGTGGATGAAACCAAAATAATTTGGCAGCATGAAGATCATCACACCCAGACAATGCCTTACAGAGATTACAGAATCAATCAACAAAGAGTCTCAAAGCTGGAGAAATAATTGGTTTGGGATTTTGCACCCTCCAAAAAGAGCAATGAGATAGTCTCAGGAATATTTAAATAAAGCTGAAAGTGCCTTTGCCTTTGAACATTCTTATAATTCCTGGAAGGAAAAAAAATATAACACTGACACAAGTCAAGCAAATAAAAATGGGTTCTGAGAAAATTATACACCTTTGGTTGTATATTGCATTCCCAGGGAGATGTCTGGTAACAATTGTGTTATTTTTACTATGAGGAAGAAGTTATCTGTAGAATGATATCAGGTGATACCCCACTTAGCAAGTACTTAGGTAAAATCTTCAACACTTATAGAGATGCCTTTCTCCTATTTACAGAGAAAGGAGTGCTTTCATTTTAGTCAGCCACAGGGTGAGAAAAGGGATGTTGTTAAAATTAACTCTATATAAATTCACCCTGGGATTGAAACACAACTGGGATTAAAATACAAACACCTGATTCCTTATGGTTACCCCCTCTTCTCCCACACATGCACCCTGGAAAGATTGTAGAAGAGGGAAAAGATACTTCTATGGGTTTGAAGTATGGAGAGTGAAGCATAGATACACTGACCCTTTCATTAAAATGGAGAAAAATGGAGCTTCTAGTAAGAACTTAACAATGTGAGAGAAGGAAGGAAGGAAGGAAAGAAGGAAGGAAGAAAGGAAGGAAGGAAGGAAGGAAAGGAGGGAGGAAGGAAGGAAGGGAGGGAGGGAGAAAAGCACTAATTAAGAACTGCTATATGCTAGACACTGTGCTAAATGCTTTCCAAAAATCTCATGTTAACCTCTGGAATAACCCTGGAAGGTAGATACTATTATTATGCCCATTTTACAGTTGTGAAACCTGAGGCAGGCAGAGGTTAAGCAAATTTCTCAGAGTCCTACAATAAGTAAGTTTAAATTCAAACTCAGGACTTCCCTGAGTCCAGGCCTCTCTCCTTAGGTAGCTAAACTCCATTGACACAATCTAAGATGAAGCATGATCAACCCTCTCACATAACCCAGAAGTCTCTCTTTAATTTTTCACTGGTAAATACTTGTGTTGTCTGTTTCATTTTAATAATCTCTCCACACATTTTAAAACTTTAAAAATGACATCAGAAAGAAGAAAAATAATCAGAAGCTTTAACAGATATGAAGCAATTTGTACATTGCTCTAATCTCATTATCAGAAAAAGGAATTATTTAATTTGATCTCTAACAAGTCAAAACAATAGTTTAGAGAACAAGGTCAGGAACAATAGCTGATCCTGATTGAAAATATCTGGGAACAATATATATGTGCCACAGACAATATACTTTTTAGAGATTTGTGAATCAATTTCCAAGATATCTTTGAGAAATAAAGATATCTGATGATAATATTTTTTAAAGAATTATCCATAAAAAGAAAGATTTTCATATACCGGAATGTAGGGGTAAAAGTCATGCAAACTTGCTGGTTTTAAATATAAATAATTAAGACAGTAATATATGTGCAGTGAGAAGGAAACCATCACATTGACTTTTCCAGTCACTTTTTGTGATTGTTCAAGTTATTTTGCAAATTAAATGAGAATGGACCTTGGGAGTAACCCTCAAGCTATATGACTATCTGCAACAAAGAGTTTCATCTCCACCAATATATGACAGGTAAAAAGGAGGGACCTAATCTTTGCCTGATGTGATCATTCATCTACTTATTTATTTGTTTATTTTTTATTGTTGCTGTGGTTGTTATTTTATATTATCATTACTATTACTATTTCTATTTGTGGTTGCTAAGACTATAAAGCTATCAGCCTACCTTTTTTTAGGGAAAAGTTCTGGCCACCTATTTGAAGCTGAGATGTCTAGATTGTTCCTGAAGACATGAGACCAGTAGATAGTACCTGGGAGCACTAACCAGCAGAGACTATTTACCCAGCACCTATCAGATCATCACTCAGCTGAGACAAGTACAGAACAGTAGAATAATGCATCAAAGAGAGACTGGACCAAAAATACCAGTGGACTAGTAGAACAATGTGCCTGTGAGTACTAACTACATCCATAGCAATAATCAGAGACAGGGTTGACCATATGGTGAGCCTGGAAGCTAATCAGCAGAAATCAGTGCATCCAGTAGGGAGACCAGTAAGAAGAGCAGAATGATGTCAATATAAATTATCCTTAAGATATCAGAGGTGAGTTGCCCTCATATTTATACTCCCCATGTGTGGGATCATCATTCATGATCCCTCTGCATGAGCATTTTTTCCTCAGTAGTGTGTATATTTCCAGGAGAAGCTGCCATAGACTTATAAATATTCTGCTACAAATTTCATAATTCTTTTAAAATAGTAAGTCCATTAAAAGCCCTTCATCTTTACTGGTTCTATCCTTTTGTTATCTAAAGAAAAGGCAAACATATTATTGGAGCCTTATCAATAACCATTTTTAAGTGGATGTATGTGGACCTACAGATTGCCATTGGTATTTAGAGGATATAAAAGAAGGCATAAGACTCAGATGCTACATAAAAAGGTGACTGGGAGAATATCAGATAATAAACTACTTTCTGATAGCAGTAATAGTAAAGGTGGCAATAATAATTATTATAATAACAGATTTATATAGGACCTTGAAGGTTGGGAATGAAAGAGGCCAATGGCTTAATTAAGGATAATACAGGAAATTCATTCCTTTATGACACTTTCTTGAAATAAAGAATGGGCCAATTGCAGCCATGGAAAACAATAAATATCCCCAAATATGAAATATTTTAGCAGAGAGAAAAAAGTAATGCTTATAATATAAAAGTCATTCTTGAATTAGCCATCTGTTTACAGTCAGATAATCAATTCATCAAGGACTAAAACTAAGAATAATTTTTAAAAATTAGAAAAAATTGTGATGAAAAAATATATAAGACATATAACTAAGGAAATTCAATCCTGAAATTCAATCCTTAAATAAATAATAATAGAATATGTATCTGCTACTTATTAAGTGACAGACATTATGCTTTATTATTTTATTATTTCATTAGATTATTATTTCATTTGACTCTTACAACAACCTGGGAAGGTAACCATTAATATTATCCCAATTTTAGAGGTGTGAAAGGTGAGACAAACAGGAGTTAAATAATTTGACCAAAGTCACATAGCTAGTCAATGTCTGAAATCAGATTTGAACTTAGATCTTACTGACTCCAGGCATTCTGTCTACTGAACTACCTAGCTGCCTTAGCTACATGGCAATGAAACATGGAAGATAAACAACGGAAATCATGTATATATAGATTATACCAATTTTATATAGAGGTTTTAGTTTCTTAAAATTGATTGCCACAACAAATAGACCAAAAGAGTTTAGATAGTAACTTACTCAACTACCATCTCAAAAATTTACAAAATAGAGAAAAATGATTGCCTAAAAATTTGGGGGAGGAATATAAACTCATTTGTAAAATCTTATAGAAAAGGATATAGTTGATTAAAAACAATGCTATCTCATAAAGGAAAGAGAAGCTATAGAAAACAAATCAACTTTAAAGAAAGCTTAGCAAGACATCTGACTAAGTAAAGTTATCCCAAGGACATTCAACAATGAAATGAAAGGGAGAAGGCAAACAATATAAATATAGAGGGATATGTATAAATGGAAGTTTTGAACCTTGGACTACATCCCCCATAAGTCCCTTAGTTTTCCCAAAGTTCCCTTTAATCTCTCCTGCACTTCCATGTTTACATGGTCACATTATTGTTTGATATTTGGCCGTAACTCCTCCCTCTTTCTCTTTTTGTTCCTGGGAGCAGGCTCTTTAGTAATCTTTTACTTAGGTCTCTGTTAGTTTTTTATTAATAAAGTATTCATAAATATAATAGTATTTTGCATATTAATTTTAATCTCCACAGATGTAAATATGATTTCCACAAATAGTTGTCTCTTTCAAGTATAATAGAATTATTTCACTTGCACTCTATTATCTAAGTCCCAGAGTTGTAGGGGATGCTTATAGGGGAGGTCAGAATGACACAATGAGAAAAAAGATGGAAAAAAGCATCTGGGTACACATACATAAATACATACCCATACATTTAAATATACATACATAAACATATATATGCATGTACATAGATATAGATATACTAAGCAGCAGAGTGCATACTAGGCCTACAGTGAGGAAGACTCAAATTCAAATCCAATCTCAAATACTTACTAGCTATGTGACTCTGGACAAGACATTCCCACCCTGTTTGCCTCAATTTCCTCATCAGTAAACTGAGTTGGAGCAATAATTTCCTTTGCCAAGAAAATCCCAAATGATGTTACAAAGTATTGACCATGACTGAAACTACTGAATAATAAAAAGCATAAATTGTATAAATTTCCCAGGCTACATATATATTCTTTCATACCTCACAAACACATATATCATCAATAGTAAAAGTAAACATGCATAATACTCACAAATGAAAAACATACAATTGAGAAAGTGTATGTTTGGGGAATTGGTGGGAGGGACACCACATCCCTAGTATAATAAGAGTGTTCCTATCTTGTTGATAGCACCATGCCTCCTTATCTTTTTGTTCCCCTCTGGCTCCTATTAACTTGAGAGGGTTTATAATCTCTAGGATTTGATGACTTCTACAGTCATCTTGAGAAGGACATACCCATAGCTCTTTTTTGATAGCCAAACTAGTCTAAGTTACAGAATCTAGGTAGAATGGTTTCTTGTTTGGGTTATTTTTTGTCTTTTGAGTTTCTATTGCTGTTCCAGAAATCTAACTTATGTTTATACATCCCCCAAGATCTTCTCCATATTATCAAGCACATGGATTTGAGCCATTGTTAAAGATAAAATAAAGAGATGAGCTCATAATTCTCCAACCTTCCTACTCAAATTTATTCCCTTTATTATATATATATATATATATATATACATATATATATATATATATATATATATATATTCAGCTTCACAAACCCACACCTTTGTTCTTGGTTTTAAGCCAATGATAAATTTTTCAGTCTTGCTAAATACATAATACCTACAGGATATTATGCCACAGCCCAAACAGAACCACTTTCTTCATCTGAGTGGGTTATTCACACTTTATGTCTTCTTAAAGAACATACCTACCCCTACTTCCTGCCGAAAAGTGACTCATTATGTGACTGTCCAAACCACTAATGGATGGGTCAGCCTATGTGCTTCAAATATCTTATTATATACCTAGTTCCTGGATCTGGCTATTTCCTTCTTAGGAAGACCTTCTCACCCATGGATGCAAATTCAGAGTAGAGCATAAACATATATTAGGAAACCACCAGGAATGGAAAAGCAATAAATTTATACAAATTGCTTACCAGATCAATACTATGTCACAAGTTGTACTAAATGATCTCTCCAAAGGTTTAATATCAGGAGCTAACTTTGAGCATAGACATTAATCACAAATAAAACATGGGAGGCCGAGAAGGAAAAATCCAATAGAATTTTGAATTAACAATCTACTTTTTCCCCCAAACCCCCTTGATGCCTCTAGCAAAAAGTACAGAAAATTCAACATAATAAATATTAATAGATCATAAGTTTCCAACTTTCTGAAAAAGACTTCCATTTTCCTAGTTAAAAATGATCACATCTAGAGTCTTCATTCTGTAGATCGAGGCTCTGAAGCTATACTAGTTTTAATTTCTTTTTCTTTCCAAACTAAGATCATGTGGCTCCCATACTGTTTGAATCATATTATCTCAGGTTGGATGAGATCACAGGTCTTCTAATCTAACCTCTGCTAGAGGAAGAGTCACCTTTACAACATGCCCAGAAAATTTTCATGCATGATTTGACTCTTTTTGTAGACACTGAAGGTAAGGAGCACAAATTTAAATTGAAAAGGATCCATACTTGCATCCAAGAAGTAGACAGTTTTACCTGGCAACATTAGAAGGTACTGCTTCTTTCCATTTTCTAAATTTTTCTGAATACAGTTGAAAAAAATATTTTATTGGTGCCCTTTAAAAAAGCCTAGTCCCGGGTGTGGAATCAAGATGGCCACTTAGAAGCAGCAAAAGTCCAGACCTCTGTGAAAACCCTTCTATACCAATCAAAAAGAAAATGCTTAGAGAGGACAGAAAACCCAATCTAACAGGACAGAGCCCCTAGGATCCTCCTGCTCAATTCAACTTAAAAGGTATGCAAAGAAGTCTGAATTCTCCTGTTTAAGGAAAAGGAATAAGAAAGGTCCAAGGACCCATCCCCACCTACTGGACTGATTCTCTGGCAGTCTCTAGAATCTCAGAGTGAGGGCTCCAGCCCAGAAGAAATACCTTGCTACCACAGCTGTGCCAGACTCAGGGCTCTGACCACAACTGGCAGGGAGGCAAGTGGAGGACAGATGCAAAGGGGAGGGCAGTCTAGTCACAACCACCACTCTCCATCTAGGGCCTCTGCTTCATGAGATTTTGGCCTCAGGGCACAACCAGCTCCACAGATCAGCACAGCCCCAGCTTAATCTTTTCAATAGGGTTGATAAGAAGCCTTCAGAGGGCAGGGAAACTCAATAGCCAACACCTCTCCCCCACCAGTTGTGCTGAGTACCCCAGTAAGAATAGTGATGACTCAGATCCTGAGGAGAAGCCTTGAAACCAAGACAGAATACCTTGACAACAGGGTGGGAAGCACAATTTCCTTCTGCCTCCACACCTTCACCTATACCTTCAGCTTTGGCAGCCAGCTGGGGAAGATCTGACCTCAGGGCGAGTTAATACTCTATCAGCCCAATCTAGTCAATCAGCAGAGCAGAGAAGAAGCTCAGTCAGCACAGAATAGCCCAAACCCACAGATCCAGCAAATAATCAGAGGAGCAAGATTACAGCCAATGACAGGGGGCAAAGAAGGAAAAAAAATATGAGTAAGCAACAGAAAAAGAAAATAGAAATTACACTTAATAACTTCTATCCAGGTAATGAACAAAGAGCAAGTGGAATAGAGGAAGACCAAGGAACACCAAGCAAAAACAAAGAAATTCCAGAGAATTGGACTCAGGCTTTGGAAGAAATCAAAACACAATACAAAAAACAAATTAAGAGAGGCTGAAGACAATTGGGAAAAGAACTTAAAAAGTAAAATAAGTCATTTGGAAACAGAGGCACATGGACTAGAACAAGAAAATAGAGTCTTGAAAGCCAGAATTGACCAGCTTTGAAAATGAGGCACAGAAAGTGAAAGATATATACAAAGAAGGAAGAAAGTACATCTTTTAATTAGGGCTAGTTTAGCTATAATTGGTTATAATTACAGTGTAGACTTTCACTTTTTTTTAATTATTGTCCTTTGTTCCCTTTCTGTTGTTACCATCATTGAATGTAGTATTTTTCTGGTCCTCTTTATCTAACTTTGCACCAGCTGACTGATAACTACTAATTCAGTTACTAAAACGTATTTCTTTGAAAAAAAATTAAAAAAAAAAAAAAGCCTGGTCCCTACCCAGTGAAAGCCCTGCCTCTAAAGAACATTTCCTTATATAGATACATGAAAGATAGATAATAGAAAGTCAGAAATGTATGTGCATGTGGGCATGTATGGAAATGTGTACATACACGTAAGAAAAAAAACCTGCACATTGACATCATGTTTGAAAATGTAGACCTTCTTCAACACTCCTACCCTACCATCATACACAGAGAAATGGGAAGCATCCTTCACCATTATTCCTCAAAAGTCTGAATGCTTCCCAGAGCCCAAATCCCCTTTTTCTCTATATACCTTCTCCATTACACCTACAAGAATGAATGGCAGCTTTCTGATTTGGGTATCATCTTCTTCTTTTTTTTTTAACAAGAGTATTTATCTAATTTGAGTGAAACTATATCTGTAAAGCCTTTGTAATCTAATATCATGAATAAATATCATACTAAAGCAAACAAAATGTGTCTCTGTCATCCAATATGACTGGTAAGCATGGTATTATAGTAAACAAAATATATTCTTAAGTATCTTTCACACTAAACATCAAAAGACATTTTTTAAATAGAAAAACAATCAACCAACAAGTATTTAGTAGGCACCCTGGTTAAACTATCTCAGCAGATGGGCTAAATTGGGTTAATGGTAACAGGCAGACTTTAAACTTATCAGTGAATTAGGTAGTGTCTATCCCTAGCATGTGAAGTCTTCCCCCAGTGGAATGGGCGATGAGAACAATCTGCTTCAATAGCCATGAAGGCAGCCAAAGAGAAGGTTCTGTGGAGTGCTTGTAGCTTGGCCAGACAAGGAAGATGCCAACGTCATCCACTGCATTCCAAGCCATTGTGAGTCACCCTAACTTTTGTCCTGCCACTGGATTTCTCTGACTTTGGAAGAGATAATGAGATTGACAATTTTGTATAACTCTGCCTCCACTTAAATGTCATCACCCTATAATGCCATTGGTCCTCTTTACAAACAAAGAATGAACAAGATCATTAAACATCTGCTACACTCTTGGCTCTTTGCTAAGTACTGGGGAGACAAAGACAGAAAAAAGAGGCCCTGCTCTCAGGGAGCTTACTTCCCAAAACTTAACAGTCTCCTCTCCCACAAAAGTCCTGATTTGATATATCGTTGTGTCCAAATTCTGAATTCAAATCCTGCCTCAGAAATGTACCTAGATATTTCACTCTGAGCAAGTCATTTAACTTCTCTGTAAAAATGGGCATATTATCCCTGTGATTGATTTCCTGGGCTGGGTTAGAGGATTAAATAATATAAACTGTATTAAAAGCTTTCCAAACTTAAAGGAGTATAACAATGTTAACTATTACATTACTATGATGCTCACATGGTACATGAGTAAACAAGTTGGTCTAACTTGTTTATCAACCTGGGGGGAAAAAAGGCTTCAACAATTGTCTAACTGTGTTCCCCTTATCTGGCTTAGGCAAGTTCAGAGCAGCTCAGAACCAGGTTAGCCTCAAAGAGAATTCTTCAAGCCACAGCAATTGTGAAAACATATCTACAAAGCTGACAGAAAGGTTGTGCCCTGCATTGGTAGAGAGAGCACTCAGAAGTTGGATCATGTTCAAGGAATTCTATTTATTCATGTTATCAATAGGATAAAAGATAAAAAAATCTGTTGGGAATTGAAAGTTCCTTCCAGTATGGCTTCAGCTAGTATTTCTATCCAATTTGCACATCATACCTTCTTAGGCATTCTGTATTCCAACCAAATTGTCCTACTTGCTATTTACCAAAGAAGGCATTATTATTTTCCATTCCTGTGACTTTACATAGGCTATATAGCCTGCTTGGAATAAGCTCTTTTCTTACCCAAAATAATCCCCAGCTTTCTTTAAGGCTTAAGTAAAGTGTCACATGATGTATTTGTTTATTCCCATGCCTAGTTGCTAGTTCCCCTCCTGCTTTCTGAAAATTGCTTTATATTTCATTCTTTCACTCATTAATTCTATTAGTATTTATTTTATCTTCTTCCAATTGCTACCCTACCCCTCCATATTAAACAGAAAACAAAATCCTTACCAAATTCAGGGGGAAAGAAGGACAATTCTCACAATATCTCTGTCTAAACATGTATCTCCATTTCTGAATCCTAATCCATCAACTCTGGCAGGAGGTGAGTGGTATGTTTCATCTTCAGTTCTCTCAACTCCTGGTTTTATCATTCTACCAACCAGAGTTCTAAAAGCCTTCCCATTTGTTTTTCCTCATAACATTGTTGCTATTTTATAAATATTCAATTATTTATGCTTTTTTCATTCTGCATCAGTTCATAAAGGATACCTCACCTTCCTGTGAAACTATCCATTTTGTCATTCTTACGGCATAATAATATTCTGCTACTTTTATATGGAAAAATGCATTTATCTTTTCACCAATAGGAAGTACTACCTTAGTTTCTCTTTGGGAATTACTATAAACAAAAAGTTACTGAAATATTTTCAAATATGTTTTTCCCCTCTTTCTTTGATCTTTTTGGAGTATAACCTAGTAGTGCTATAGCTAGGTTAAAGAAGAGAAAGAATTTGTTGACTTTGGGGACAGGGTTCCAAATGGCTTTTCCAGAATTTCCATTTCACAGCTCTGCCAATAGTGCAATAATGTACTCCCTCAGGCCCTTCCATATTTGGTCAATTTCCTTTTTGTCATCTTTGCCAACTGAATGAATATGAGATTGAGTCTCAGAAAGACTTTTATTGCTGGTAATTTGGGGCATTTTTTCACATAGTTATGGATCACTTGTATTTTATATTTTGAAAATACCTTGTTCATATCTTTTGACCATATTGTATTGAGAAATAGATTTTAGTCCTATAAATTTGAATCTGTTCCCTCTATACATTGTATATAAAACTTTTATCAGAGAAACTTGCTACAAAGATTTCCTTTCCAGTTGCTTATTTCTTTTCTAATTTTAACTTCATTGGATTTGTTTGTGTAAAAACTTATCAAGTTTACATAATCATCTATTTAATATTTCATGATTCTCTCTATTGCTTGTTTAGTCAAGAATTCTTCCCCATTCATAGACCTGAAAGGTAATACCTCCTTCTTCTTTGCTTATGATATTACTTTTTATGTGACCATTGTTATGTGTCCAATTGGAATTTATCTTGACATACAGTATTTATCCAGATATAAATATAATGAAGTTTCCATATCTGTAAAATAAGCTGGGGAAGGAAATGGCAAATCATTCCAGTATATCTACCAAGAAAACTCCCAAAAGGGGGTTATAAAGAGTCAGCCATGACCAAAACAACTAAACAATGACAGGATGAAAGTATTATATCTATCTTTAGACTCATGCTACTGAATTTGGACCAGAAACTCCAAAGTCAAAGCTTGGTCAGCAAAGTCACAATTGCATTCTCCTTTTCTTCCACTGGAATTAAAATATAATAAAATATACTGATTAAGTGTGGCCAGCCAAAATAAACTAGGAATTAAGAAGTATCAGGACTTTGGCTCAAAGAATAGGATGGATTTTATACTGGGAATTCATAAATGAATAAATTAAATATATTTAGATAGTGATGAACAGAGCTTTTAAAATATTTTGTTTCTGTAACTCAAGGAGTAGTGTAGGTGCAGAAGAAGGTGATAGACTGACCCAGAAGGGGGGGGAGGGAAGAAGAAAAGGAGGATAGACAGAGAAAAGGAGGATAGATAGAGACAGAGTGGAGGAGAAAGAGGCAGGGAAAGAGACAATGGGAGGCAGAAGTATGTGAACAGAGGTGCACATAGGGATTTCACATAAGAATTTGGGATATCTGGGGGGAAAGGTACCTTGACCATATAAAATTTTAATCTCAATCATTTTATTTTCCCCCAGAGTAAGAGGAATTTTGTCTTCTTTAAACCAGGTAAGAAATCATTTATGGAAAGAAATGGAATGCTCAAACCAGTGCCCCTTAACCATCCTGATATCCAGATAGCTATTTCTAAGGCTATTCCTCAGTCTACAGGAGCTATCCATTCTCACCCTGACCTAGAGCCACTCTTTAAAGATAAGAAAATATATTTGTCTCTTTGCCCATTGTAGCTGCAGCTCTTGGGAGGACAGTGAATATTATGATGTGTGAAATAAAACTCCCATCATATTGCTATGATTCACTCAGATCTAGGCTTCTTAAAAAGTAGAAGACCAGTGCCATCATCTGGTGGCTTCTCTGCCCAGGTCTATTATTTTTTGAGCAAAAGGATTCAGGACAGGCAAGATTCATCTAAGCAAAGGGAAGAGGGAAAGAGAAGAACCAGTCCCAAATAATAGAAGGTAGAAAATATTAAAATAGATTTCAGGCAAGCAACTACCATATGAATCCAATATACAATAAGAAGAAGAAATCTAGATAGGACAAATTTGTTATTTTTTTTTCAATCATATACAACTCTTTGCAATCTTATTTGAGTTTTGGGGCTAAAGATCCTGGAGTGTTTTGCCATTTCTTTCTCCAGGTCATTTTACAAGTGACGAACTACAGCAAATAAAGTTAAGTGACTTGTCCAAGGTCACTAGGAAGTGACTGAGATCAGATTTGAGCTCCTGGAGGTACTCTATAGTACCAGTTATCTGCCTTCCAGCAAGTTAGAGGGGCCTCAAAAATATACCAAATACATAGGGTCTGTCCCCAGGATAGGGGCATAAATGAAACTTCTTAAAATGTCACATGCAAAGATTTACTTTTTTCATAGGTAAAAAAAAAGTCCTATATTTTATATCAAAATAAGAAAGAATGTAGATGATGGAAACCATTTGCCAAAGTGTAGTGATAGACATTTAACTGAAAGTCTCCTATTACATGAGAATATTCTATTCTTATAAGAGCCAAAGATTTCAGAGCCTCTCACAAACACAGTAACATTAATCCTCATTAAGTCCTAGTGAGGTAGGTGGCAGGGTGGAGACTATTAGTCACATTAGAGACAGAGAAAGGAAAACTCTGAAATAACTCACCCAAGGTCACATAGATAGAAAGTTAGCATTGAACCCTGAGTCTTTCATTTCCACATTAATGGTATGTTTCTCTCTTTCTCTGTCTCCATTTCTCTCTGTGTGTCTCTCTGTTTGTCTCTGTCTCTCTTTGTCTATGTTTCTCTCTCTTCTCTCTGTCTCTCTCTCTCTGCCTCTCTGTCTCTGTTCTCTCTCTGTTCTCTCTCTCTCTCTCTCTCTCTGTCTCTCTCTCTCTCTCTCTCTCTCTCTGTCTCTCTCTCTCTCTGTCTCTCTCTCTTTCTGTCTGTCTCTATTTCTGTCTGTCTCATTCTCCCTCTCCCTCTCTCTCCCTCCCCTCTTCTCACTTATGCTGATTAGCTGCAATTTCAGGCAAGATACAAAACCTGAAAATCTTCCTCATGAATGTTTCATTCATCTTTTTGCATTGATTATGTTCATGGATATTCCTTAGATTAAGAATGTTAAAACTAGGAGTTTTGTCCAGGGTCCAGTCTAGTTCTTGCCTTGTTCTCCAGAAAGTGAAACTGAGGTTTTGAAAGGATGAATGAATCTTTGAAACAAAGCAAGTTCCTTGAAGGCAGGAGCTACTTTGTATTCATAGTGCCAAGCACATAGTAGGCCTTTAATGAGTGCTTTGTGGATTGGTCAGTTGCTTCATTGCTTAAGTCCCTGCAGCTCTTTCCAGATCCAATACTAATTAGTTTTCTGACACTTTTTGGAACAACTTGGGGGTGGGAGGAGTCCCTACTCTTGCAACCTTGTTAATAAATAAGACCCAGGGGAGAGAATGCAGGAGTGAGTTAAAATGATAACCTGGTTATGTAAACCTTCCCACATAGAAGAAAAAAAAATCCTTGGTATATTATAATGCACCAGGGAAATAAAGATGTAAAGATGCAAAGCAATTCTTCCAAGACCAAATAGTCCCATGGGTCAGAATAATTGCAGGGAAGTTAAATTTTATTAGTATCATTCTAGATGTTTGTGCCCCACTTTTTTTTATTAAGATACAGCACCAGGCAATGGAAAGAGGGCTGGACTTGGAATCATCATAGATCTAGGCAAAAATGGTGACCCAAATACAAACTAATATGGCATTCATGAAAAGCAGCTTGATTTGAACCTCAGTTTCCTTATTTGTAAAACTAATATTGTAGAATACCAACCTGCCTAATAGAGTTGTGAAAAGTCTAATGACATCATGCTTAAAAGGGGCAGCTAGGTGGCTCAGTAGATTGAAAGCCAGGCCTAGAGTCAAGAAGTCCTGGATTCAAATGTTGCCTCAGACACTTCTTAGCTATGTGACCCTGGACAAGTCATTAGACCCCATTGCAATAGCCTTTACCACTTTTCCATCTTGGAACCAATACATATTACTGATTCTAGGGTGGAAGGTTTTTTAAGAAAATTAAGAATTTTGTAAAACTTGAAAAATGTTCTGTAAATGTTGCTGATAATGATGGTGATGATTTGTGACACACTATTGGAGGGAGTGTCTAAATAGATGGTTCACAGATCCATAGCATTAGACAACAAGCATTTATTAGGCTGCTATTATGTCTGAAGCACTGTGCTGAATGCTAAAAAGTGAAAGAAGGGGAGGAAATGTTTTTTTCCCTAAAAGGAAATTAAATTCAAACTGGGTCAAGAACATACTGGGCAGCTATGTGTTAAGTCAATAGAATTCTGGGCCTGAAGTCTGGAAGACACATCTTCCTGAGTTCAAATCCAATCTCAGACTCATATTAGCTGTGTGACTCTAGGCAAGACACTTAACCTCATAGTTGTTTGCCTCATTTTCCTCATATGTAAAAAGAGCTGGAGAGGGAAATGGAAAACCATTTCAGTATCTTTGCCGAGAAAACCCCAATGGTCCCAAAGAATTGAATGTGACTGAAAATGACTGAATAACAACAACAAAAGTGAATGTATAATTAAGCTGGCACATACAAGATAAATGCAGAACAAGGTACTAAGAATATCTAATATTTATAAAGCACTTGCTATGTGCCAGTCTCTATGATAAGTGCTTTTTAATTATTGTCTCATTTGATCTTCACAATAACCCTAACAGGTAGGTGCCATTAGTATCCCCATTTTAAAGAAGAGGAAACTGAAGCAACCACAGTATAGTTGACTTGTCCAAGGTTATACAGCTAGTAAATGTTTGAAGACCAATTTGAACCTTACATCTTCCTGATTTCAGGCCTATTTCTCTCTTCATTTTTTCACTTAACTATATCTGAGATTATTTCCTATAGTTAGAGTTGGTGCTCTATAGAAATTCTGCATATTTCATCACTTCTTCAGAGAAATATGCTTCAGGAACCCCAAAATGAAATTACAATAGATACTTTGGAGGCAATTCCCAAGTCTTCCATGGATTTGACTCCACAACTTCTCTTAAAACTGCCTTTTTTGGGCACTTGGAACACAGTTCTCTGAAGAGGTATTACAAATGGTGCTTCAATGGGACAGAATCCCCAAAGCACAAACTCACCACAGGAAATGACCTCAGAGGCCATTTAGGACAACTTATGATATGAAGAAGGAATCTCTACTCTGACCTGACTCACCGTCCTTTGCTCCAAGTCCTTTGACCAATGGTAATCACCACTTTCTTGGGCAGCTCATCCCACTCCTGGTGTTAGGTCAAGCCAACTAAGTTAGCTCCTTCACAACTTTTATCCAGTGCTCTGGGTTGAAGTAGATGATGTTTAATTCTGCATGCATATCATATCTCTCCTCTTAAGAATAGTTATCATGCCCAGCTTAAATCTACTTCACAATATTAAACATCCTGATTCTTTCAACCAACCCTATTCCCAACCATTTTGAGATCATGCCTCCTCCTTTGTGGCCATCCCTCTCTTCCCCTCCAACCATGATTCAATGTCTTTCATTTGGACTATTGGTGAGCTCTTACCTTATTTTGCTAGAAAGAAAGCTAACATGTGACTCCTAGGCCATTTTCAAGCCACATTGCTGCATGCTCATCCTGCTCCCTCACCACCTTCCCCTTGCTCTGTGGTACCTGCTGTTTTCCTTGTTAGAATGAATTTTGCCTCTCAATGGTAGAAATTGTTTATGTTTCTGTATTTCTAATGCTTAAGAGAGTACTGGGCACAAATGAAGCATGCAACACATTTTAATAAGTAAAGAAAACATGATAAACTGTCAAATTATGCTCTAAAACCTACTTCAACTCTTTCTTTAACACTTTGACCATGCATTCTCGTAACCTTATCAATGAACAAAAAAGAAAAGACATTGATTCGACATGATAGCCTGCTTATATTTTGGCATCACCAATTCACTAATTCATCTACTTATGAACCATTCCTTTAATACTACATTCTATAATTTGACTAGGAATTGAGCTTATGTTCACTAACCTGTAGTTCACAGGTTCCATGTTCTTTTTCCTTTATTTTTCATTATTTGTTACATCAGGGCAAAACTTATCAACAAGCTGGAGACTTATACACTGAAAGATGGTCCATTTGAGTAGTTTCATAGCTGCTGGCATGAGCAAAGTGTTGAACAATAATCTAATGCCAACCTATAGTAAGCTTTCTGTGGCCTACATTGCTGAGATCTGTCTGTGTCCTCTATTCTGCCTCAATATTTCTTTAGTGATATGGATGAAGGCACACACACACGACATGCTTCTGAAGCTTGGAGGCTGATTTTTAACATAATAAGCAATGGTATAAGAATTAATGAATCAAATGTCTTGACCCCAGCAAGTATTTGAGGATACCCTAAGTATAAGGAGTACACCAGGAAAAGATCATAGGATATTGTCTGTGTGGGAGTCACTGACCCTGGAAAGTAAGTGAATGACATTTATATTTATGTATTATACATGCACACATGTATGTACATATGCACATGTGTACATACACGCATTACACATATATACTTATGTGCATGCTGGTGTATATCTATATGCATCTACATATGTTTCTGTGTCTGTAATATTATACATATGTTAATTTAATGGTATAATATGTAGTATATTTACAAATATAATATATGAACATATACATATATGTGTAGATATATAGATAAATGTATGTATATTACATATTAGATTATTGTCATATATATATAGTATATTCAATATATTATGTGATATGTTATATATTTAATATATAATATATTATTTTGTAATACTATATTATATACATGCATACATACACACTAGTTACCAGGGGGAATATATGTATATGTGTATACACAGAGATATATGTAATATAGAATATGTATGCATATATTACCTAGTAAGTCAGCAGCATCTCAACCAGGTACTAGGAAAAAAGGAATCCCTTTCATAAAATGAAACATGAAAATGAATAAATGGAGATGAACCAATGATCAATAGTTTTCACTGTGTAGTCAGAATTCTTTCTTCCAGGCCTATAACTAAAGAAGGGCAACTAGAGCTTCCTCACAGGATACTAAGTTTAGAAGGCAATGACAGCACTTACCGTCCTCCAGAAGGAAAAATAACAGAACTTTCTATGTATTTAACAAGAATAATGACTTCAAAGGAGAAGCTACCAGAAGATAGTAGGCCAAGGTGGGATCGCCTCCTCACTCTACAATGTACCCATTCAACTGTGAACTCCTTTCATTCTTCTTGTCCCAGGAACAGTTTTTGGCTTTTTGGACAGATAACAAAAATTATCGGTTATAGTTATACCCTTTGAATGTTTAGGAGATATTTATAGAATTTTCTTTAACTTAAGAGAAATCCAAAAATATGCCACCTTGCCAGTGATAAGAGAGGTGGGTGAGACAATATTATGGGAAAGAGGAATCTGATGAACTTCGCTCCTGGATCTACGATGGGAATACCAATGCAAGAAAAAAACCAATAAGTTAATTTGATAGGAAAAGAGAATATTAAAAGAGGATTAATGAGAAATAGGACGAGAAAAGTACGTGGAATTCAGGCTACGATGACTTTAAATATCAGGCTGAGGTTTTTATATTTTCTTCTAGAGCCAAGAGAGAGCCACTGAAGTTATTTGATTAGATAACCCAAGTGGATTGATGTATATTTTAGGCAAATCATTTTGATAGTTGCGTGGGACACATACTGTACCAAAGAGAAATAATGCTGAAAGTTCAAGGAGGATGCTATTACAATGGTCCCTCCAAGACATGATGAGGGACTTATGTGGGGTGATGAGTAGAAGGATGAGTAGATAAAAGGAAACAGATGCAAAAGATGTGGAGATAAAGATGATAAGATTTGGCAACTAATATGATATGGAAAAGAAGTAGAATTAAATGAGGTAGAATGTGTAAAATTTAGCTCCAAGTTTATGAACTGAAAAATGTTTGTTTATTTATCTTGCTTTTTCATTTTTGTTTCTCCTATAGCACTATATTCAAATGATGGACAGATAAGTGCTGTGTTTTGCCTTGGGTGTGTATTCCAAAAAGGAATGCTGGAATGACAAAACAGTGGATTGAAGCCTTTGGTGACAGATCCAGATGTTGCCACCCTAAATCAAGTGATGAGGAAGCATGGCAGAGAAGCCTTTATGTGAGAAAGGCACATGGCTTTTATTCTCTATGTTTGCTTCTTAAGAGATGCCCTTTACCAACAGATAGCCACACCAATGTGCAGTTCATGAATTATTCATGTATTCTACCATTCAGTAAGAATGGCCTACTTGCTGCTCTCTCCCTTTTCTCTGGGCCTTTGCAGTGTCTATGCCCTATGCCTGGAATGCATTTTGCTAAGAATAATTGGACTAGTTAAGCTAAATTAAGACCTCTAAATGGAGGTTTTTGTTTGTGGCTTGTGGTTTGGAGACTTTTTTAGCAGTAGCCTTTCCAAGCAAGGCTCAATGTGAAATATATTTACCTGTTCTACTCCATTCTTCAATCTCCCAGCCCATTAATTAGGGCTGAAAAGGGTAATCAAAAGAGAATTGAATAATAGCATCTGATCAAAATGACTTCTCAGGGCATTCCATTCAATTGCTTAACTGCATTTTTCAGACATACCCTGAGTCATTTTTAAACAACTTATACATATCTTCAAAAGCAACACTAAATAAGACATAATCTATGTAACTACCTGTATCTTATTATGTCTACATTTCCTAAGTGCCCTGTAATACAAATTAGAATACTTATGTACATTTAATCAGCCATTACATGCATTTACAAGGAAAACTTTGTTATTAAAAAAGTATTATGCCTACAAAGAATTTAAAGTATTCCAGAAGTGGACATACATTTCCTCTTTCAGGAATGCTAATCTAAAATTATTTTGAGAAATATCATTTAGATATGCATATTTCCTTCTCTAGAATATCAGATGATTGCATAATACAAAGTACTGGATAAGTACTGAATTTGGAATCATGGGAACTGAGTACAAATCCTGATTTTTCCACTTACTATCAATAAAATTTGGGCAAGAAAAAATATTCTAAATCCCTCCTGATTAGAGAAATGCAAATCAAAACAACTCAGAGTGTAAGAATGCAATGCAAAGTTTTGGAATCAGGTGAATTAGAACACAGAAGAGGAGGATCCAGTGACAGTTGGCAGGAGCAGGGAATTCTGGGATTGAAGAGCCAACTGAAGCAGCTTTGGGGGGTTTTAGCTGAGGTGGGAGGAGGTTGTTTTTGGCTGTGTGACCCTTTAAGTGAGCTTGGAAGGTTTTCCTCAAATTTACAAAGAAGATGTACTATTTCTCCTCATCTAGACTAGTTCCTGAAGCACAATTGAATATTCAACAACTGATTCATCAGTGTCAGCAAGAGGGTCTGGACTTCTGTGGGGAGCAAATCCCTGGACCCCATTTTGCTGTGGGCTTTGCCACTCAATATTCCCTCTGAGTTTTAATAACAAATGTTAGATACAGGAAAACGATCTGGGGATTGGGTCAGAGAAGCTGTGATAAAGGAACGCAGAGTATTTGTGTGGGTACCTTACACAGTCATGGACTGAGGAGACTTAGGGAATCACCTTTGCACCCTCTTCCCAGTGAACCCCATTTCCAATTCCTTTGCTACCTGGTCCCTAAAATAAACCCTTTAGTTTCTTTTGTCAGATCAGTGTGTATTTCACTGGTGGGAAGCAGAGTGAAGGGAGTTGAAGGAAGGCAGGCTGACCACCATTTAAAGTCTGACCTCCAGCTGGGAAATAGGGGGAGGCTTCTGTTTGCCCTGGCCAGCACCAACATCTTTTTGGGGTTATATTCATTTCCCATTGTAGGAATACAATCCTTTCAACATCTATACCTTGGCACAAATAGCAGGGAGCCCCCATTTTCCTCTGGAATCCCCATTTTTTCACCCAGTAAGGAGGGGTGGCCCTTATACATCTTCTAGGGGGTTACCAACTACACCCCAAACCTCCTAATCACCCCCCTTCTTACATGAGGTACCACCTCAAAAATAAGAGATTGGTCAATATGACAATAAAGGAAAATAATAAGTTTTGGAGGGGACGTGGCAAAACTGGGACACTAATGCACTGCTGGTGGAGTGTGAATTGATGGAACCATTCTGGAAGGCTATTTGGAATTGTGCCTAAAGGGCTTTAAAAGAATACCTGCCCTTTGATCCAGCAATACCACTACTAGGTTTGTCCAAAAGAGATTTTAAAAAATGAGAAAGGATCTATTTGTATAAAAATATTTATATCTGCTTTGAAAAACAACTTAGTCAACAGGATATTTCACAAAGGACTTTAATGACTTGATCCAATTTCTTTACTTCTCTTAAGAAGAAAATTTCTTTTAACATGGTAAATTGTCACTTGTCTGCAAATGTATAGGTTTCAGAGAGTTGTCTGTGATAGTGAAAGGTTATGTCAGTTACCCATGGTTACACAACCAATATATGTCAGAGATGGGCCCAGACCAAAATCTTCCTCATTTTTAAACCAGTTTTCTAACCAGTATTCAATGTTGCCTCTCAAGACTAATACTATTGCTTATAGTACTCTTACTAACATTTGTTTTGTTTCATTAAAGGGAATAAGGAAGATATTCTGTTCATTAATTCCATCAAAAGCATTTCAGAAAATAATTAATTCAGTTTTAGAACAGTTTGATTTTAGAAAAAAAAACTGAGAAAACAATGATAGAAAAGTAGCTTCCATGTTAGTTGAAAGGACTAAGACTATTTAAACTAAAGTTGGAAGAGAAGATTTAGGAGATACGCATTTACTATTTTAAAGTATCATAATATAATGCGAGTTCTAAAAGTGCTGTCTGGAACCTCTAAGGGTTCTCAAGAGCCTTTATGGAATTCAACTAGGTCAAAATTATTTTTCTAATAATAGGAAGATGAATTAATTTCAAATATACTAAGTATGCATACATTCAGCCAAGATAAACAAAAGCCCTCTATAGCACAATACATTTTTTTAAAGAATGTAACAAATCCTAAGACCAAAATATATGAGAACCACTGATGTTTTAGGTCAGGGGTTGGCAGTGAATGGCTCTTTTGAGGACCAGATATGGCTCTTTCTGCAGGAGCCATAAAGTCAATTTTTTTTTCAGGCGCTGTTACAGGGGTGGCACTGGGAGCACTGTACAGCTCTCATGAAATTACATTTTTAAAAAATTTGGCGTTTATGGCTCTCAAGGCTAAAAAAGGTTGCCGACCCCTGTTTTAGACAGAATATCTGACTTGTTCAGAAAGAAGATCACTGGAGGCAGTTGAGTGGCTTAGCGGATTTAAAGCCAGGCCTAGAGACAGGAAGTCCTAGGTTTAAATCTAGCCTCAGACACTTCCTAGCTCTGTGAACCTGGGCAAGTCACTTAATCCCATTGCCCAGCCCTTACTGTTCTTCCTTGGAACCAACACACAGTATTGATTCTAAGACAGAAGGTAAGGGTTTAAAAAAAAAAAAAAAGATCTCTAATTCTTTTTCTCCATGTCTGAATATGACTAATCTGCCAGCTAATTTTCCAGAAGCTAATTCTTTAAAAGATGGCTTCCATCTATAAAATTAAATTCATAAATTCTTGAAGTTAGAGATTAAAAAGAACTTAAAGGTCATTGAGAAAACTCCCTCATTTTATAGATGAAGGAACTGAGACTGAGAGATATTAAATGACTCATCCAACATCACTCAAGTATCTGAGGTAAGAGTCTACTATACCTGGTTAAATGGAGCAAGATATTATGTAGTCTTTGATAGTTTTGAATTTATTTTTACTTTAAATGACTTGATTTCAGCTGAGAAAGTTAGCCATTCAGTTAATAGACCACCTTGAAAAATCTAGGCAAGAAAAATATAATTTTAATCCAAATCTTCACTTTAAATTTAATTACCTTTATGACTTCTTGTCATAAAAGTAAGTAAAGAATTCAATTAACTTCATATGAGGAAAATCTTCAGATTTCTTTCTTTCTCTTCTAGAACCAAGAATTATTTTTAATGAGTCAAGACCAATCAATGATCATTCCAAACTGCAGTAAGTTTTTGGTCTTATCTACTCTAAGTGGAAAAATAAATGGAAGGAATCCATTTTTCCCTTGACATGGCCCACATTGGTAGACTTCGCCCAACCTTTTTCCAAATGAGTCCCAGTGGTGATCAGTCCTCCCTTTACTGGACATGATTACTCCTTAGCTAAAAGGCATCGATTGAGAAATTTCAAAGTAAAATAGTAGGAAAGGCTTTGAGCCAGGCCAAATTAATGGAGCAGCAATAACCAGTCATTCTTCACTCTCTAACTCAACATGAATGCTTAGTGCTTAATTACAGAAATTCCCTTATTCATGACAACTCCAAGTATAATTACTGCACCATATAACTCATGGGCATTGCTGCATGATGCCAGAAGACAGGATGAAAATGGTAATTACTTTTTTAAGCCTGGTAAAATAGTATCACTGTTTTTTAAAGATCTCTAATACCATTTCCCAATTGATAAGTGGGCAAGGGACATGAATAGGAAATTTTCAGATAAAGAAATCAAAAAACTATCAATAGGCACATGAGAAAGTGCTCTAAATCTCTAATAATTAGAGAAATGCAAATCAAAACAACTCTGAAGTACCACCTCACACCTAACAGATTAGCTAACATGACAGCAAAGGAAAGTGTTGAATGTTGGAGGGAATGTGGCAAAATCATGACATTAATGCATTGATCTACCCATTCCAGATGGCAATTTGGAGCTATGCCCAAAGGGTGCTAAAAGTCTATCTGCTTTTTGATCCAGCCTTAGCACTGCTTGGTTTATACCTCAAAGATATAATAAGGAAAAAGACTTGTACAAAAATATTTATATCCATGCTCTTTGTAGTGGCAAAAAATTGGAAAATGAGGGAATGTCCTTTGATTGGGGAATGGCTGAACAAATTGTGGTGTCTGATGGTGATGGGATATTATTGTGCTCAAAGGAATGATGAACTGGAGGAATTCCATGTGAACTGGAATGACCTCCAGGAATTGATGCAGAGTGAAAGGAGCAGATCCAGGAGAACATTGTTCACAGGGACCAATACACTATGGTACAATTCTTTGTACTTTGTAGCTTTGTAGCTACATTCTAGCTTCTGGTAATTGGGGTGGGGCAACAATGTAATTTCCCAGGGTTTTCATTTTTATATAGGAAGGATTTTTTTATTGTATTAGTAATATTTCACTAGTTTCCCTCATTCCCAAGAGTTCCAGCCAGTCGTTGTCAAAAAAAAAAAATATATTTTACCACTTACCTGTGAGACAATTATGCTTTTGGATATTTGAAATCTATAATTGTGGGGCAAAAAGAACTAGAAAAAGAAGACCAGGAGAAAACCTTTTTTTGTCTCATGGGTAACTTTGTAAACTTGTGAGGCCCTATTATAATAATTTAAGTTGAGAAAGTTGTTCTTGTGGTCTTGGATGGATCATTATTCTTGTGCCAAACATTATTCTATAAATTTCTCAGGTCCAGAGGCATATCTCTTAGGCCTGATGGTCATTAAGTAAAATCATGTCTCTACCAATGTCTTTCCTTTATGACCTTGTTCAAGTTCTTAATCATTTGAGCCTCCATTTCCTAATGCACTAAATGACAAGGTTTGATTCTAAAATCCTTGAAAGATCTCAAGTTATGATTGAACAATCATACCCATCAATGTCACATCCCTCTTGCGAGAAAAAGACAAATCTCTATATCCTTCCTTCTATGAGTTAGATTATTTCCAATTCCTTTTTTTCCTGTATTCTTCATCTATTCAGTTTTTGCTTTTCACCACTGATACTTTATATCAGGCACACATTAAATTGGAAATAATTTATTTCCCCAGCCCCTCAAGCCATAAAAGGAAGGGAGAAAAGGAAAAAAAAAAGATTTCATATGTGCAACATGGTGATGGAAAAATTGGTGAACTTAAGTCCTCAATAATAGTAGACATTTGCATAGTGCCTTAAAATTTACAAATAACTTTACATAATTTATCATATACCCAGATGAAGCTATGAAAGCTTAGATAAGGTATCAAAGGATCATAGAGTTCAAACTTTTGAAGGAACCTTAAAGATGATCTAATCCATTCTCTCCTTTTAAAATGAAGTAACTATGTCTTAGAAAGCTTAAATAAATTGCCTAGTGTCACAAAGTTAGAAAAAGTGGTGTATCTAGAATTTAAGTCTAGGTCCTCTGTCTTCAAGTTCATCTACCTTTCTAGTCAGTATCTTCAGCTGGTCTGAGCTTCCCTAGCACTCTAAGGGGAAAAGGAATTCTAGTTCAGAATCAAAATAACTCAGTTTAATTTCAAGCTCTGATATTTACTAGGTATATCTTCTGGGAAAAGTCATGGAAGCTGTCTGTGTCTCCTTTTTTTATCTGTAATATAAATAGTGGCATTCCAGAGGTTTGTTATCAGGATCTTGTTCCACTGAAAGCAGAAAGCAACCTGTTAATGACTTAGCACAGAAGTTTCCAACCTGAATTGTGCATATTCTGAGGGAGTTCAGTAAGCACATCAAAAGGATATGAGAAATATTTGTTAACTAACTAACTATATTATTGTTTTGGAAAGAATTATTTTTTGGAAAGTGTTATTTCTTATATACATATGAATGGGGAAATGTAGAATCTATTTATTTATACATTAATTTATCTATCTAATTGTTCAGTTTCACAATGAAAAGGAGAATGAGGAAGTTTCAAAAAAACACAGAGAGGAAAACAATTGATAACCCCTGAAATAGCAAGGAATCTCAGGATGTTGTTCGAAACATATAGAGATTCCATATTCTTCCAGGATCCCATAGAAATTAAGCATCAGAGAAAGATTTGAACCTAGCACTGTGCTTAATATTCCACTCTTCCTTTGTTTTTCTGACAAAAGTGCTTTGCAAGTCTTCAAACTCTGGCCTTTGCATTTCTAGAAAGTTAATTCAAACCACAGCATTTTAAGATCAGGTTAGAAAAATAATCGCATAGTGAGTCATTTGGTAAACTCATTTAAATTGAAATGGCTATAACTCAGTGTGATAGAAGAATGATCATGACCAGCTCACAGTGTTATTTTTTCTCCCTTTCTACAGGCTGATGATCTAAGGAGCTGCACAGAAAATATTAAGAAGTTTCTCTGAAATGCTAGTTTGTTTTTGTCCACCAGATAGCACTCTCCAGTGAGTACAACTCCCATATATCTTGATGTTTATGACTTTGGTTTGAGTAGCATCATAGACTTGGAGCTGAAAGGGACATTAAATGTCAATCATCAAACATTTATAGACAACTACAAAAGAGGTGGGGGTACAAAGAAAGCAACAAAACACTGTGCCCTCTAGGAATGCAGTTTGTTGGAGGAGACAGAGTCAAACAACTAGATATAAGCAAGATCTCTCTCTCTCTCTCTCTCTCTCTCTCTCTCTCTCTATACATATATATATATATATATATATATAGGATGAAATGGAAATCATTTCAATGGGGAGGTATTACTATTACAGGGAAATAAGAACATCTTCTTGTAGAAGGCAGGATTTTATCTGAGATTCAGAGGAAGTCAATGGGGGAAAAATATGAGAGAGAGAATTCCAGACTTAGGGAATGGCCAAATGAAAGCAAGGAGAACAATATGATGGGATAGCAAAGTACCTGAGAACTTTAAGATTTTAAGAGACCAGATAGGTAGGAGTGGGACAGACTCAACTTCAAATGCCAAACAGAGGATTTTATATTTCATCCTGGAGGTTTTGGAGTCACTGGAGTCGGCTGAATAGAAGGATGACATGTCAGTCACCTTATACAACTCTTATTTTACAGATAATGAAACTGACACCAAAAGAGTTTAAAGGACTTACCCAAGGACCTCAGAAAGTGTCAGAGAGAGAACACACTTTAGAAATCTTAAATTATATATTAAGCCAGAAGACTACTTGATGAGAAGAAAACCTAGTCTTTGAATGAGAGTTTTTATAACACATGTAGTGTGGGAGTTTTATTTTAAATGAAATTTGCATGAATTTGCATTTTATGCAAAATTGGAAGAAAAAAAAACACAACAACTTGAATGTAATCCATACTGCTCAATGGACCTCTTTTAATGCATTAACAAAGAGACAGTCAAGTGAATTAACCAATGGTAGATTTTTCCTAAAGTACTTTGAGTAATCTCCAGGTGTGTGATTAAGGAAATATTGCTTTGCTGAATTGATTTGTTAAAGTGCTTGATTTTTCATTGGAGTGTTTATGCCAAAACACATGGATTAATGGCAGGAAGGAAAAAGAAAAATCCAAACACTGCATGCTTTAATCTAATGACAACTCATTAAATGTCCTGATTTTTCTGAAGAGATGAAATCTTATGCCCCTGTTAAGCCTTAGTTTTTTAAATGTAAAGCAATTGCATTATAATGTAGCTTAAATCACTAGCATAGAAAGCAGAAGTCAGCTTATTTGTAATATTTTATTTGGATGAAGAAAAACAAAAGAAAATTAAATAGAGTTAGTTCTGTTTATGCAGAAAATTATATTTGTATCCTTCTCCTGACAAAAATATCTCCACTTACAAAAAATCTACTTGTTATAGGAGTTAGAATAAAAAGCAAAATGTTTTGAGCTAGATGATTGCTGAGTGATGTTGGCTTCTGAAATTCTAAGGTTTTATGATTCTAAATCATTCGTTCATGAGAGATAGGGTGGTTTGTTGGGTAGACGGCAGGCCTCAAAGTTAAATAAACCTCGATTCAGATCCTGACTCAACAGATATTATCTATGTGACTTTGGGCAGATTATTTAACCTCTCAGTGCCTCCAAGCAATTCTCAAAAATTGTAAGTTACAAGCCAATCATTGATTCATATTGCTGAAGAGAAGTTCCACACTGGGCATTCCACAGTGATGGAATTGCATGGCTCAGCTAAGTTATACCATATGCTCCTAGAATGAATAGTCTATTCACATATACATATATGTAATACCTACATATGAATGAATATGTGTCTATAAATACACATATATTTTCCATCAGCAGCTCCACCTTCATTCAACTCCATGGAACACCAGGCTTTATGCTAGATATTCCTTGGGAGCATCCCCTCCTCTTTCAGCTTTAAAAAAAAAAATATATATATATATATACATATATATATATAATTACCTTTCCCCCATTAGATTGTAATTTCCTTGAGGGAAGGAATCGTCTCTTTTCTTATTGATATCCATAGTATTTAACACAGAGTTGGCATTGATTGGATTGAATTGGATTGAATATACTTATATAATCTCAGTGAAATTTTAAACTTTTAATGTTTTAATAATTTAAAATTGCATGAAGCTTTTGAGAACTCCCTATAGAAAAAATGTTTCATTGCATATTTGAAAACATATTTAAAAGGTCAGTTAAAAGAACCAGAAAACATAAAAGAGGAAGTATGGTACAGTGGAAAGTGTCCAAATCTTGCATAGAAATCTGCCATCTGAGGCTTGCTACAATGTGATTTGGGGCAAACCATTTCATTTATTTGAGTCTCAGTTTCCCCCCTGGTTCAATGAAAGGGCAGAATGTGGACACGATGGCCTCTGAAGTCTCATCTATCTATAGATCTATGATCCTATTAAGTTTAATTTTCTTTTTGTTCAATGACTTCATTAGCCATTACTCTCATTCCCACACTCTCTATAGTCCAGATGAACTGATTTTTCTATTCCTCATACATAGACCTCCATTGCCCATCTCCTTGCATTTGTGCCAGCTCATTCCCCTGCCTAGGAAGGGCTCTGTTTTTTATGTCTACCTCATAGAATCCTCTTCTTCCTACGAGATGCGCTCAAGTGACATCTTCCATACAAAGTTATATATGAAATCATGTTTCCTTAGAGAAGGCAAACTCCTTGACCTAAGGGATAGTTTCATTCCTTGAATTTATACACCCAGTGCCTAACCTAATGCCTGACACTCAGAGGGAGATTTTTAAGAAATGTACCTAAAGATTTTATATGAAATTGCAAATCACTCAATTATTTCATCAAAATAAAATAAATATTCAGTGCTATCATTTAAAACATACCAATCTCCTTCCTCTGGACACTGATATTCCCCTATGTAGAGACACTCAAATTCCTAGGAACAATCTTCCTAACACACTTATGTTATGAATGATGAGCATCAGAGAACATCTTAATACTCTTCTATAATCTAAGCAGTAATTAACCCCCCCAAATATTTGAATCATTTTCAGTTTAGTTACCCTCTATGTCTTACGTGAATCTTAAAAGTCCAAAAGTTCATGGAGATGAGACAGAATACGGAAGAGGGGGGCCACATTGGAGATTTCAAGTTGGAGTTCCTCACTGGAGAAAGAAATGTTCTTTTTAACTTTATACTACTGCTCTGTCATGCCAAGGATATTATAATTTGTTTGACATCAAATGCTTCCTCACGACTTTGTCTTTTTATAGTGGCTACAATTATTCTCTGTCACCTAAGTGATATAGTGAATAAAATGATGGCATTAACACTCAGAAAAAAAACTTTAGTTCAAATCCTGAATCAGGGAACTACTAGCTGTGCAATTGTCAGCAAGATATTTTGACTCTTTAAGTTCTGGTTTCTTCATCTGAAAAATTATGCATTTTGATTCGATTGCCTCTTGAGTCTATCCTAGTTGAAAAACCTGGTGCTGTGAGCCTATTTTCTGATATATTGATTTGGACTCCCCTAATTCAATGGCAATGGTTGATGCTATATGATTCCACATTATTAATATTATGTTCTTCCAAGCCATGCTAATCCAGACTCAAGATATCCTCTAAGGAAATTGTCTCAGGGGGAAATTTGAAAAGGCATTGTTCTCTAAGGCTAGTATTTTCAAATTCTACTGTACTGAGTCTTTGTTCTCCTATATCATTTTTCTACATGGAAGTAGAAAAAGAGGCTCTATGGATAACCAAAATGAGAAACTAAGGAAAGTTTCAATTGATGTAAATGTGGCTTTGTTAGAACAGAATAGACCAATAAGAAACTAACATTTTAAGGAAGGAAGCAACTATATGCACTGTTTTTTTCCCCAAACATACTACTTACTAAAAGTTCATAGCCACAGTCACTTGTTCTAAGAAAAAAATCTGTTAAAAATTAAGCTGTGCTAAGATCTCAGGCAGTTAACCAACAAACATTTGAGTACTTATTATATGTCAGGGACTAGAAATATAAACATGAACATTTTGCCCTTAAGCATCATGTCTTCTAATAGAGGATTTTTATTGCTGTTTAGTCATATTTGACTCTTCTTGAATCCATTTAGGGTTTTCTTGGCAAAGATACTGGATTAGATTGCCATTTCTTTCTTCAGTTTATTTTACAGATGAAAAAACTGAGGCAAACAGACAAGTAACATACCCAGGGTTACCTAGTTAGCGTCTGAGATCAGATTGGATTTCAGAAAGATAAGTCTTTCTGACTTAAGACATGGCACACTATACATTGTGCTACTAAGCTGTCTACTAGTAGAGGATGAAACTCACTTATAGAGGAGTGGTAGCAAGGGGAAAATGTTTTTGTCTAGGCATGAATTTGGAAGTATGTCGTGTGCGTGGATCCTTTTGATAGTCTGTTAAAAAGTCTGGACACATTCCCAGAATATTTTAAAATAAATTCATAGTTGGATGAAATGCTAAATTTCAGATAAAAGGTAATGAAAATCAAGGCATTTTTTCATCTAAGCTAAAACACATACTGAAAACTATCCACAGATACTTCAAGCAGGTTATTAGATACTAGGTTAAGAACTCAGTCTAGGCAGAGACAGGGTTTGGGAGGAAAAGCATTCAGTCAAATGTTACTTTCTGTCCAGTAACAAGGATTTGATTATCCCTCCCACATCAAAAAGGAGACATGGTAAGGAAGGGGAGGCAGGGCAAACAAACCCAATGGTAGAGCAAGATTTCCATCTGTTGTGGGATTTACTATCCTGACGTTGATCAAAAAGGAGGAGATTCCCCTTTAAGTGGATGAAATAGATTAAAGCTTACTTCAGATTCCTAAATCCATAATCACTAGCAGAAGAATTTTGATTTGTTTCTTCCAGGAACCAATCTAATTCCTTTAAAGCTGACAAGGCACTTTGCATGTATTATCTTCTTTGATCAATCAAGAAATCAACAAGTATTTATTAACTACTTACCAAGATATGGTATTATGGAGGACACTGGCAATACCAAAAGGAAGAAAAAACAAAACAAAACAAAGTTCTCTGCCCTCAAAAGACTCATTTTCTAATGAAGGAAACAGTATATGCAAATCAGAACATATATGTGCTGCACTTATCCTTATTTCTATTTCATGGGTGTTGAAATTAAAACTCAGATGTGTTAGGTGGCTCTCCTAGGATCATGGACACTCATAGTAAGATGGAAAGTGTTAGGGGTGGAAGTCAAACCCAAGTCTCTCCTTCCTTAAGGTTTAGCCCTTATCCCACCACTCCTCACAATCACTCCTATAAAATGCAAGTTTTGTGCAGCAAGGACTATTGAATTTTTGTCTTTGTGCCAACAGGAGTCAGCACAGTATTGAGCACACAGTCGTGATTAATAAATGCTTGTGTAATGATTGCCTTTTTAACCTTCAGAGAATATTTTAAAAGCAAGTAAAAATGGTAAGCACTCACCACCACAGAAAATCTTACCTTCCTTTTCCTTCCTGGCTTTGTTTTGGAACTACCATTCTCAGGACTCAAGGACAGTGAGTGGGCTTTATTTTATTTTAATTTAATTTTACACTTTTTCCATGCTTACATGATCCTTGTGATCTTACTCCCCTCTTCCTTCTCCCCTCCCAGAGTTGACAAGCAATTCTACTGGGTTATATATATATTTTCACTCAAAATCCATTTCCATATTTTTTATTAACTTAATTTTTTTAATTTTGTGTGGGCTTTATTTTAATGAAGCTTAATGTTATGCACATTGTAATTGTACTTTTTGTAATAATAAATATTTTGGTATAGATGTATTCATTCATGTTGCAGTTGAATATTCTATCTCATCCAATAGGAAGAAAGCTCTATAAGAATACATATTGTTTCATTCTTTATGTTTGTGTCCCCAGTGCCTAGTCTAGTGCTTGGAACATTATATAGGCACTTCATAAATGTTCTTTGATTTATTGAGCAAGTGAATGAGTGACCAGTCAACTGACTTGCATGTAAATGGTTTGACTTTTCTCAGTTTAAAAGAAAAAAAGGAGAAGACAACATCCCAAATTACAGTTTTTAATGACTATGCTCATGAGTCAGAACACAGCTTTGAGTTCTTTGGAGCTGACATAATTTGACTAATCTCCCTTCTCAAGACTTTTGATATATGTTTGCTTTTTCTTCATAAGTGTACACAGCCTTTTGTAGAGTCAAACCCCTCATGAACTGTCTGCTCCAGAGCTAAATGGAGCAAATCCCTGCCCCTTTTAACTCCTTGGTGTTTTGCCAAAAGGCAATTTGTCTTCTTTATGTTCCCTAACAATTCAATCAACAAACCACTTACATCCTGTTTGGGGATAATAATTATTTGAGTTTAAGGCTTTAATGTGGTTTAAATTAAATTTACTTCAATAATTCAAGGATCTGTGATTTCATCAGTGTGGGTACCTCCTCCATCCATGGAGATTTCTGGGGCTGCAAAAACTCATCCCCCCAGAGGCCTTCTTTGGCTTGTCTGTCTTTAATTATTTACTTCTTTTTAAGTTTGCTTAAAAAAAATAACAAAAAAAGCAAAGGAGATTTATTTAGCCATAGCATAAAGAATATTCAAGAAGTATGTTCACTGAGAACTCAGAAACCCCCTTTTCTCTGAGTTTCCCATGGTGGGCCCTCATTGAAACCTCAGAGAGAAGCTGGAGTTCCTCAATGACTGTCAAAAAGTGATTCTGAACAGTCTAAGACTTTAAGACTGACTCTGCAGCCAATTAAGGCTCTAATATAGTTTTATATCAATTAAGGAAAAATTACCTGAACTTATTTGTTATGGGATAATAAATTGCTCTATCAATATTTCCTCCTTAGTGAGAATGTCTTTAATGTACCTATGAGTACTTTTGTAAGGGGGAAAAAGGTTTTTTTGGGGGGTTCAATATATTAAAAGGTGGTCACCAGAGGAAAATCCACAATTAAGGAATCCTCAAGTCAAAATTGACTTTTATGGAAATTTATTTACAATTGAGAAAAGGGAGAGGAAATAAGGAAATAAGAATCTAACACAGTAGGTAAATTAGTACGATCCTCTAATTAATCCAGGTAGATCTAATTAAACCTCAGCCAAGAGTCAGAGGCCAGAAGCCCTGAGCTTCATTCATAGAGTCTCTATTAAGGGGAAGTTCTCCTTAAGAGAAGTTCAGGAAGATTCAGTCTTTAAACTCACCACATGGACTTCTAAAGAAGATATTTAAAGCAGTCTCACCAAGGTCTCAGTATTCCAGCCAGCACTCCTCCACAAACCAGAAGAGCTCCTACGCCAGCCACCCTCTCCAGCAGAAGACCTTCTCCTTTTAAAGGGGTCAGTTATGCATCACTTCCTGTGTCTTCCCCCTAGTTTGTGTGTCCAATCACAATAGATGCTTCTCTTAGGACACCTAGGGGGCGGTCAGTTGATTCTGATTTGTCACCCACTCTAGCACACTTAGGATTTCTCAGAATTGGAGGTGCTCTCACCTTTGGTGATTAAATCTAAAGATGGGCAGTGTAGACTTAATCTAATTATCACACCTTCCACCACTTTCATGACTACAGGAGTCAGTTCCTGTTCAACATTGACTTCATATATGCAAGAAGACTGAGATAGGAAGTATTAAAGAAGAAAAGAAAAACAAATAATGCAGTAGCTCCCCCATAGAGGGGCTGAATATAGGATAGTGAAGACCAGAAATCCCAAATTTCTCTCTCTCCCTAAATCCTGGATATAAACAATCAAATTCATACATTGGTATATGCTAACTCTTTTCAGTTTACAGGGGATTCCTAGATATAAAGAGGCAACTATGAATAGGAGCACTAGCAGGAATATCCAAGCTAGTGTTAAAATGATGGTACTCCCCATATAGTCACCAATCTTCATTTACAGAGCAGCAAGAATTTCCCCAAAGCACCACCCACTTGTTTCCTGTGCTGTCTTCTAGGATCTGTCCCTCCATTGGGAGTAATATGGAAGGGAAACCATAAATCTTTACTCCACTAAAAGTCTACCCACCTTTTCTTTGGAGTTCAGAAAGACATTTTCATCTCTTCTTTGGTGACTGGAATGAATACTACTCCTAACAATGCCATCTTTTAGTCCCCAAAGTCCTTCTTGGTATGGAATTTTCCAATGATTTTACATTAACAATGTGAATGCGTCAAACATTTCTCTATTAGAGTAAGGAAAATAATAATACACTGCACTTAGACCTGGCTTTGAGAATCTCTATGCCTTTGCCTAGTTTGCTTATGAGTTTTTCTTAATTTAGTTCTATTAGTATTCAAACAAAATATGTACTTGGAACCTTCCTTGTTCTTCAGACCCTTCATCTTGTGAAGATAGAGCTTATGGACTCCTAGAAGAGTCATTTATAAAACCCATGGTTATTTTCAAGACAGAATGAAGCATGGAGGTAATTTAAGGAAATGTGATATTCCCTTTTGTCTGGAAGATTTTTAAAAATCGTCCATCTGATCAATGTTGATCCTTTTTCCATCATTGTAGACGGCAACTCACCTAATATCTTAAATCCCAGGGTTTCTAGTCTGTGTCATACTATAAATTCTTCTGTATAATGATACTTCCCAGTGTGATGGTGGCCTTCATCTAGAAGTTATGATACTACATTGGAAACAATGAAATATATAGGCTATTTCTCTGGAAATCTTATCCCTTGAAATTTGACTAATCCTTTTCCTTTTCTGGTCATACAACCAGGGAACTGTTTCCATGTTCTCTCCATGTAATTCATTATTTATCATAGGCTGTAGATTATGGTCAACAGGTATCTCTCTTCATTATCCTTTAAGTAATCTACTGTTTTATTGCTCATAACTTGTAGTAGTCTATCTTTTTTCTATTAGAAGAATTTAACTATGCAGTATTTATTATCTTTAGATTATTCTGTATTTATTTATATATGTACTTATTTCCCCTGTTAGGATACAAGTTCTTTCTGAGTGTGGGTTGTTTTAGTCATTTTATCTGTTTACTTGGAATCCAGTATGGTACCTGGCCTATGGCAAGTGACTAATAAATGCTTGTCAATTAAGATTTTGTTTTGAGGGAAAAGTTCTAGTCTATTAAATATGCTATACAATTTCAGAATTTTACTGAGCTCAAGGCAATCATAATATTGTCATTTTGAAGAACAAAACTGTCATAATTAACTTTATATATCTAATCCATTATGAAAAGTATAAGATATAGAAAAACTAATGTAATTACAACATATTATATGGTACAATTGAACACAACAGGCATATATGGACCATTTGGAATTATGCAGAGAATTGTACCAAGTTCTTGGAAAGACATATATTATAGTTACGACATAGGCACTTCCTTCAAGGAGTTTGCAGACTAACAGAAGCATAAGTCTCTAAGATTACTAAAATGCATGATAAATTATTATAGAAGTAAAGAACAAAAGATAATAGTTTCTATAGACCTTGAACATCCTTCCTGGAGGAGACAATCCTTAAATAAACATTAAAGTATGGGTAGGACTTCAAAGGACTAAATACACATAAAGAAAGGGTATGGCATTCATGTCATAGAAAATATGACATACAAAGGCACTGATTTTTTATGATACAGAGATTAAGATGTCATAAGAATTATATATTCATTGGAATAGGCATTTAGGGCACATTTAGTATTAAATATTCTTCCCACATTTATAATTTCATAATTTTCACCTTGATCAATGGGAATGAGAAATAAGGAAAGTAGCCTGCATACCACATTTAAAAAAAATGGTTTGTTCTTCACTCTTGTCTTATTTCCTTGATGAAGATGTTAATGATTTACATATTTTAAATGAATTCTCTGTTTTCTTTATTGGAAGATTATTGCCTTTTTCTACCCTTTCTACACACAAGCTATTCAAATTTTTGATTGAATTAATTGATCTGTCAGGTCAGTTAAAAATATCCCCATTTCAATATTTAGACCACAGAGCAAATCTGTCTATATCCATTACCCCAAAGCAAAAAAAAAAAAACGTATCTGAGAGTTTTGGTGTCCTCGCCTGAATGAATCCTGAATGTGCATAAGCAAGTGAATGTCCATATAAATCCAAACTTTAATAGAAATAGAGATAATTTGATTTTTTTCTACATTTTTGCACATAGTGCTTTGCAAGACCTCCTACACTGTTCTTGAGTCAACTAAACATAATATTTGATGAAGGACAAAGGATTTATCAATGTCATTTGTGATATTTAATATTCTATTAATTATCAAAACCACATTTCAATGAAGCTAGATTTCATTGAAAGGACATTCCCTTAAAGGAAACAGATTATATCTCCTCTTTGGTCACCTGGTGAGATCCTTTTCTATATCAATCCACTAGAACAAAGGTTCTTAAACATTTCTGGTACCTTGGACCACACTGGCAATCTAGTGAAATCTATAGACCTCCTCTCAGAAAAAAAATAAATGCATATAATAAAATGCATAGGCTAACAAAGGAAAATGGTTATATTGAGATTGTCATAAACTATTATTTTTTAATCATAGCTATCTGATTCGGAATCCCTGCACTAGAAGATCAGAAACTCAATTCCTTGGCATTGTTCCAGTGAAATACCAAAAATAGAATACATTTTTATTTCATTTGTTTTCTACATCGTATGAGCTTGAACAATGAAAAATTTTAATCAACTAGAAGCATTTTCTAAAATCCCAAGTACTAAAATCTAACATTGACTACTTGATATAGATATAGAATATATTTATTTACTCTGATACTGATTGATCCTAAAGAAAGTGCTCTTTTCAAAGGGACTTAGGCATTTCTCTCTGAAATTGCACAATAGTTGCTTATCTGCATTGACAGAGGCAATTTCCTCACTAAGAGTGCCCTACATCTATGGAATTATGGTACCATTCTGAAAAGATCTCTGCCAAATCAAGTGATAAAAAGGTGATAAGAATATTGGTGGTGGGTGTAAGTTGATTGCACAAGTTGTTCTTGGGTGTTTGGCTAAAAGATTTTTGGCAAATAATGCTGATTTATGAAAAATACCTTATGTTTATGAATTACTTGAAAGATTTCACAGGACTTCTATGCATAAAGACATCAACAATGGCCATAATAACATTTATGTAATACCTCAATGTTTGGAGACCACTTTAAAAATAAATATTTCATTTGATCCTCACAACAACACTGGGAGCTGAGTGCTATTATTTCTACTTCACATATGAGAAAACTGATGAAGATATGTCTTTGCATGGGATGATGCAACTAGTAAGTGTCAGAGACCATATTTGAATATAAATCTTCCTGACTGTAGGTTGAACACTCTATTACTGTCCCACCTTAGTTTAGTCCAGCTTCACAGTCACCATGTAAGTAGTCAGGTAATACCATCTCCATTTATAGACTAGGAAAATGAGATTCAAGGTGTTTAACTGATACATCCTTGATTACATACTTCATCAGTGTCACAGGCAAGACTTTTAACCTAGCATTCTATCCACTGTACTATATCACTTACAGAATTATCTAGTCTCAACATGTTCACATATGTGACTTGTATTTTTCAGTTTTTTCAGAATTCTTTTGTTTAACCCACTTTTTGAAATAAGAGAAAGAATCAAGCTAAGCAAATTCGCATAGGACTCAGAGATCAATGTGATGTTAGAAAGCACATTAATTCATTGAGGGAGAAATTGCAGCTATAGGTCAAATGACTCATCCATAGTTCCATAATTACTGATTATCTGAGGTGGGATTTTTTTCCAAGGTCTTTCTCATTTCCAAATGTGGCACTCCATTCTCTTTGCCACCTAGTTTTTCATCGCATCATCTAGCAACAAATACACAATAAAATATGTTGGAAAGCTACAACCTAGTGAGATCCAGGTATACCAGATGGACAGCCAATATGTTGCTCTGAAACAGATAAAATACTAAAGGATCTAGAGGAAGCCTTCAGCATTTTAGGGCTATGCAACATCTTATATAAAAAAAAAGAATAAGAATCACAAACCGTGAGAGAGGACTTGAAATATGCAATAGTGGAGAGTATGGCCATTTCAATGAGGTCATGGATCCATCAGAGAATGAATCCATTAGATCTGTTTTATTGTCCCAACTTTCCATTAATTATGTTAAGAACCCACTATCATGTTTTGAGTATCTCAACCTTACAACCTGTGGTTGGAACTTATTTATTTCTAAGGCATTTAAAAATATGGTTTTTGTAAATGGTCCCATAAAACATATAACCTTCCAGGAATACTTGCTTGAATTATAAGTGGCCCAGACCCTTAAAGGCTGGTGCCAGATCAAGAGTAGCTGAGAAACACCATGGCAGCTTGAACATCATTCTGACTTATTAATATTACTTTTATTTAATCAAAACAGAGTTAGCCAGCTAATTTGAAATTATCAGGAGAGTCTGGATGTATTAGTTTCACATCATAATGTAATGTGTCATTGTGTTTCATTATATGGCACATATGAATTCAATATGGGATTTTTTTCTTTTGTAAGTTAAATTATGTCCCTAATGGCAGCTCATAACAAAATGCCTTAAGGAGCCCTGAGACTTCAGGATATCCAGGCAACTTTAGATTAAATTAACTTAGGAATTGATTTCCACTTCAAGTGGAGTTTTGCTAAATGTGAAAGTATAGATTGGACAACTTGCTCAGGAAAGACTTTAGGTTAATAGGTCTAAATGTGCTCCTTAAATTGTACTCTAGTTCATGCTATTTATTCAGGCAAATCCTCCAGGTGTGGTATTCAAATTGGAGATGCCAACATGTTGATTTTTCTGATACTCAAGCAGGGCCATGCTTTTATCAACATATTGCCAGATCCTGTATGATACAGAGAAACATCCCATTAAAGATCAAGAAGATGATGGTATTTCTGTACTCTTTTCTTGTTATATGACCTCTTGAGTATTACATTCTGGGCACTGGATTCTAGAATGTAATTGATAAAAAAATAAATCAGTGGTTATTTTATGTCAAGAACTACAAAATGGTGGGAATGCAAACAGAAGAAAGTGAAATAATATTTGTCCTCAAGAAACTTTCATCCTAATGGGAAGAGATGATATTAAAGAGAGCTGGAATGGGGTGGATATTATGGCATGTCATGGACCAAGCTAAGATCATGATTCACATGATTGTCAAGTACATATTCATGACATCAGTTCTAGGGACAAATTGTGCCAAATATGGTCATAAGGAACTCTTCTGGCTACAACCAAGTTGGCAGGTAAAACTACTTTCCAAGAGCTCTCTGTAGCACTGTAACTATGAGAAACTACTAAGGGATAGAGCAACAGTTTTCCCCACTCCAGTTTTTAGAGCAAACCACTAAGGAGATTAAAATAAGAGCTAGGTCCCCTTTACCCAAATGGTTTAGGTTATTTGCCAAAAGTTGCTGGCTGAACATGAAACAACTGGAGGATTAAATGAGGTACTATATAACTCAATATAATCTACCAATGAATGATGAGCATCTCATATATGAGAAGTTGCCTATGAGAAAGACAATACTCCTGTAAATAGAATGAAGATTGTCTGTAACCAATTAGCCAGTTTGGCAAGATCATGCAGTGAGTAAAGGGGAATCATGTGCAATTAACCTGGAAAGGGATATTGAAGCTGAAATATAGAGGGCTTTAAATGCCAAGATGAGAAGTTCAGTTCAGGATTTTGAGGAGGATGAATGGATGAAGGGAAAATCTGGGAGCTGGTTGTTCAATTGTGGTTCTTCCTTCTTTTTAAAAGAGAAGCAATTACACTCATGAGAATTGGACTCAAATGAGGCAGAGTTGCCTGAAGTTGTCAGCCTCCATCTCTCTGTCACAATCATAAAAGTCTATGATATCTTGATCAAGTTCTAAGCACTCCATGACACCTACTTCAGCTAGCTTCATGAGTGTTGGATTTTTTTTTATTTGCCCCTTCTTCTTGGGGAAGTCTTCATAAGCTTTGGATAGAAAGCAGCCTAACTCACAAATTTATCTTGTCAAGTACCATCAATCTGGTTTAACCTGCCTTCTAAGATGGTTTTACTGGAATATCGCTGCTTTATATGCTATAGCTTCTTGGAATCATGAGTCAGTTACATGAAATATGGACACCAACGTTAGATGAACAGTCCTGAAAAAGGCTCAGCAAGTCCTCATGCCAAAAGTGCTAGTCCACCCTGAACACTCTATACACACAATTGGGCTTTATTTGAATAATCCAGATGAGAGCTGATGAGGTCTTATTAGGAGTTATAGCAAAGTGGAGAAAGAGGTACATGTGGGAGAGATGCAGGAATATTTTTGACAAGAGTTGGCAAATAGTCAAACAAGGGTAGAAGGAGGTGGAATATTCAACTTTGATTCTATGGCTTCAGATTTTCATGTATCTAAAAAGATAGTGAAGTATTCACTCAACAGAAATAAGTAAATTTGGAAAAAGAAGTGGCTTACAATGAAACTTGTTTTTGAAATTAATAATAATGACAATAGTAATGATATGAGTTCTTGGAATGCAGGAACTGCCTTTTCCCTCTTTTTATAATTCCAGGGCTTATATGTCTGGCATGTAGTAAGCACTTAATAAATGTTTACTCATTAACTAATAATAGTAATAATCACAGCAGTAATGACAGTTCTAGTAACATAAATATAGTACTTTAAGTTTTGAAATGTATATATGTAATATATACATACATATGTATATATAATATTTCATTTGGTCCTCACAACAATCATATGAAATAGGTTTTATTATAAGCCCAATTTTACAAATGGGGAAATTGATGCTGAGAAGGAGCCGAATGATTTACTTACTGTCTCACAGCTAGTTAAGTATCTGTTGTAAGTTTAGGTCTTCCTGACCCAACATTTATTCCTCTCTCCACTATACTACCTGGTTTTATGACATTCAGATAGTGACATCCAAAGAATTCCATAGCAACTCCCTAAAGGTAACTACAATATGCCTGGAGAATTTCCAAATACACAATTAGATGTGAAAGAGAGAAAATACAATGGAAGAGGATCACTGGGACTTCAAAGACATGGGTTGGAATTCTGGATCTGCAATTTACTACTGGATAACCTTGTAGAAATCATTTAATATGTCTGGACCTCCATTTCTTTCTTTGTAAAATGAAAGGAGTAAACTTAATGACTTCTTAATTTTCTTCAAGCTAAAAATTGATAATCTTGTCTAGAAGGATCATTCTTTGCTTCAGTGATCAGTGGAGAAATTATCAAGATTTGTGAACTTTAGATTCTTATGTTTTAGTCTGGTTCAAACTTTTTTTTTCTTCTTATTCAAATAATTAAGACTAAGACATTCTCTTTATTCTTATCTTATATCCCTCCCTTTTGGCCTTTCTTTTCTCTGAAACTAAGATTGTTTATCTCTGTTTATGACACTAGAATTGAGTAACCCAAACACACGCAGTTGAGAAGAACCCCTTTCCTCTTTAGGAAATACCTGTTTCTCTACTGAAACCCACACTGACTTGGTCCTAAGCTAATTAAGGAGAGAAAAAATATAACCATAAATACAAAAACATCATTGATTTCCTCCTCCTGCTTCGGCCTGAAAGCCATGTTTTTCAAAGCTTCCCGGTAATATCCTGGTGATATCCTCTCCCTATCATTTTCCAGTATTTATGTGAAAATGCCAGTTCTAGGCCAATTACAAAGGATTGTAGGCTGCCCTTGTGTACCTTTTCCCTGAAGGGAGTTGAGCATTTGTTGTTCTGGATGTTTTGCTGTGTTTGGAAACAGGAAGAATTAAGTTCAAATCCTGCCTCAGATACTTCTGAGCTGTGTAACTTTGAGTGAATCAAACTCTCTCAGACTAACTTTCTTTACCTGCAAAATAAAATATTACCTATTTAATGGGAATTTTGAAATCATATGAAATGATACATATAAAATATTTTGCAAATCTTAAAATGCTATATATAGGTGAACTATTAATATTATTGCTACTTCCCCAGTTCTCCCTCTAGGACATCATCAATTTAAGTCATATGTCTTTCCGTTAAACAACAAACAAAAAGAAAAACATCTATTGGTTTCTTCATTGACCAGATAATTTGGCTCATTTGTTAAGTCCCTTCAATCCCAACAACAGGTCCTAACAGAGTGGCCTTGCAATGAGTCTTTTTAGTTATTTTATTTTTAGTCAGCCTGACATGCAAGGCTAAGCCTGGGTAGATAATTATGCCTTCCACTTATTGGAGAAACATCAAAGTTGGAATTTTTCAACATAACAGCATGATATGAGGGAGACAGTTTGGTTCAGTGGAAAGAACTCAAACTCTGGGATCTGGAGACTGAGATCCAAAACTCACCTCTGACATTACTACCTGAATAACTGAGGGAAATTCATTTCATCCTCCTTGTCTACAAAAGTAGGTTTTTAGATTAGATGGTCCTATAATTCCTCCAGTAGATTTCTAAATCAATTATTTTTGTCATATTTCTTCACAGAGAAAGGCACTTGAGCAGAGAATTAGGAAATTTGACTCTATCTACAAAGCTCTTTGCAGGGGAGAACCTGTAATTCCACTCAAAAAGGAATACGGATTTTTTTCAAGTGGGTTTTTCCCTTTCAAGAGAATATATATTATGTCAAAATAACTGGAAATAACACAAATGGAATAAAAGGAAGAAATAGTTGAATAGTTTGTGACATTTGAATATAGTATATTCTCTTATGTTATTAGAAATGAAAAATATTGGACTGTAAAGAAAATAAGGAAAACGTATGCAGAGATGAAAGAGAAGAAAAGAATAAAATAATAAATGTTATGATAACATTTAAAAATCAGTCACAAAATCAAGAAAAAAAAGTATTAAAGTAAAAAAATATAAAGAGAACTCAAAAGCAGAGGATATTTACATTAGTTTACATTTATAATTTACATATTTTAAACAAATTATAAACAATGTGGAGTTTGTAGTTTTGCATTTCATTTTATATATGTTTAACTAAATGTTTTTTGGTGGTGGTGGTTACTAAGTATATAATAAAAATAAGCAAATTCATTTTTTTAATAAAAGAATATAAGCTCTTTGAGGATAGGGACAGTTTCACTTTGGTCATTTTATCTTTAATCCCTAGTATAGAAAATGGAAATATTATGTAATGTTGCTTGAATTAAATTCTGTAATGCATGCTATGATCATATCTTTCCTCTATATTCAAAGAGGCTTTCAGAGTATGAATGTTTGACCTGGAAATTAAAAACTCTCAAAAATAAAAAGAGCATATGATATCAATTGGTTAATAAAAAGGAAATTGACCCATGAACTTTCAATTCTTTAATTAGATCATCATTTTCCATAGCCTCCTCTAAAACTAGGGACTCCATTGGTCAATTTAAGTCCATTTGGTTCTCTTTGGAAAGCAAACCATCATGTATCAACTTCCAATTACTGATGATGGTTCTTTACTTATTATAGGGGAAAATATTATAGGAAAAAAATAATTTCTGTACTTCCCAAATATCTTGTCTTCAAATAATGAGCATTCATTTTGCAACAGTTTAAGGAGCTCTGTCCCAGAACAATCCGTGTTTAGTGACTCCTAAAAAGACCTGGACAATTTAATTCTCTTCTGGGTGTGTATGTTCATATGTGTTTTCTGTGGCTTTTATTTAAAAAAAAAAGACAGGGAAATTGTTTGAATATTTTGAAAAACATCCATTAAGAGGAATCCATTTAAAGCACTAAGTGGTTTAATGGCTTTTTCAGGGCTTTGGGAAAGAGTCTAACTGTGCCACAAAAATTAAGCTAACTGATAATATGTGGGAGCTCATTAACTTCCCATGAAAGGCCTGGAATACCCAAGACTGGTGTAGGAGCAAGAGATTTTTCTGAGCTGTGAGGAGATACAATGAATAATTATATTTTTTGCCCCACTTTAAATGGTAGATGAATAAAACACATTTATTATTCGGAGCATCTAATTGCAGAATCATTTCAGTAAAATGGGAAAAGTACATAAATCAAACTCAAACTGTAAAAAGGAATACCTTCAACAGAATATAAAATCCTTTGCATACACTTAATATATCAGAGTGAACATTTCAATTAAAACTGTATGAATTTCTAAATTAAATTAAACATATACTCATCAGACTTCGGGGGGAGTAGGAGGAGATAATTTCTATGCGAATGGCCCAGGCATGGCTGGTTTTGGTTTTGAAGTCTTGGCAGACATACCTCCTGTCAATCATGGAAGAAGAGAACACGACTAATGCACCCTAATGAAATTAAACACCTGCAAGGAGACTTTAGATTGGATTCAGATGTATTTATCACCTGTGACTTGGATATTTCTCACTTTTTCCCTAGGTGGGGAATGCTGTCCATGACTTCTTCTTCTTATTCTATGAATATTGAAAATCTAATTGTCTTACATGTTTAATTCCATTGTGATTGTGGCTATTGAACCAAATGATAAAAAACAAAGGCTCATTTTTAAAATTATGGCATAATAATAATAGTTAAAACTTATCTAGACTTTAAGATTATTAATATTTTCTCATTTGAGCCTTGTAACAATCTTGTGAGGTAACATTATCCCCATTTTACATATGAGGAAACTGAGGCACGTGAAAAGTGACTTGCCTAGGGTTATATTGACTATGGACTGTAAACTCTCTCCTCTTGTTGGTTTACTGTATTAGGCTTGTTGAGCTAATCTGCTCTGGGGCTAAGTCTTCAATGTAGTCAGCCTGACCCCAGAAGAAGGTACTCAGCCCAAAGGACCCCTGTTCCTCCCTTCCAACTATTGTCAGAGCCCCAGATCCCAAGGGTGGGTCTGAAGTGCTCCTCTGCTGGTGCAGCCTGGGTCCCAGGATGCCAAAGTCAGCCTAACCCTAATCACAGAACTCAGTAGGGTTGGTGAGGTGTGGGATGGTTGGTCAACATTTCTCTGCATAGAATTTTGTTTCTGGGCCCTGACCCACCCTTATGCCATGAAAATTAACTCCCTCTGCCTATCTTTCAAGTTCTGTTCAGCATGAGAGCCCTGTGACTCTATCTTGTTATTGGGTTTGGGTTCCTGTCTTTTTGAAGTACTTTTTAAAGATTGGTATGGAAGGATAGTCAGAACAGTTTGAGCTTTTGCTGGTAATAAACCACCATCTTGACTCGGATCCAGGATTATATTGAGATTTATTATCATCTACTGGTATTTTTTTTTTAGTTGAAGTGCAAAGAATTTGGGTTCCAACCTCAGTCTTTTTCTCTTCAAAATTTTTAATTGGGTGAAACTTTTCTGTTGAAAACCAATCTATGAATCTAGGCATCTATTTTAATGCAGATCACCATTCTACATTGCTACATACATGGATTCCCTCTGTGGCTAATTTGCTCACAAGATCTAGCAATCTCTCAGCTAAACTTTCAAGGTCATGAAGGCAGTACCAGCAGAATAAAGGATATGTAGCATAAACTCAAGTAGTGGAGACTTCTAAATTTCATTCTGTTAGATGAAGAGAGGATCATAATCACACTTCTCTCAAGATCACTTACCTCATTTCTGGGCTTAGATAAGTCCAGCAACATTAAAGAAGATAAACACATGATCTCTCTCTTGGTCATAAACAGAGAGAAAAAAATCTATTGAAGCATCATTTTCAGGTCCAATGTCAAAGAGGTATCACATAAAAAAAAGGAGTTTTAAAATTCTCTGTCACTCAATCCCCACCCCCTCTGACACCAGGTTATGAGTTCCTTGGACATGGAATCCTCTATTCTTTTCACTTCCTTATTGAATCCAGCTACCTTAAGGGAAGGAAGGAAGGAAGGAAGGAAGGAAGGAAGGAAGGAAGGAAGGAAGGAAGGAAGGAA
>NC_058131.1:704513166-704635666 GCF_016433145.1 Gracilinanus agilis
AACGAACGAAGGAAGGAAGGAAGGAAGGAAGGAAGGAAGGAAGGAAGGAAGGAAGGAAGGTATTTGACAAAATTTTCACAAGATTTGGATATGAAAATCTTCCCTTTACTCACTTTACCAATAATCCAGATAGTGCCCTTCTAAAGTCATCCTTGAATTAATGGAACAGTCTCCCATTCCTCTCTAATCTTATTCAGAACAATAATAACTCAGCTTTGTTCATGAAATGCGTCCACCAGAGAACCAAATTATCTATAAAGTGGTCTTCAACCTCCTGAGCATGGAATTTAAGAACCTCTTAAAATTTATAATAATTAATTTTTTTTTATTTCTTGAACATTTCCACAATACTTTCCTCACAGTTGCTTAGTGAAGGGCTTGGATGATATAATCCCAATCTGTGTTTCAAGTTTGATCTCCAACTACCCTAAAATATTCAAAAATACATAATTATCTATAGTTTATTGGCATGTTAATATTTTTTCAGATTTATTGAGTGTATTAATCAGCTTTACTAATTTTTTCTCTTCTGACTTTTTTCCCTTTCCTTCTTTTTGATTATTTGCCTTGGTTCCCTATAAATTAAGAAGAAGGAGAGATATTCTAGTTTTGTACAAATTATATCAATAAAATTATTTTAATAAAATAAAAATAAATGAAATTCCCTACACATCAAATTAAAAATCCTAAAAACTAAAGGTGACATTGGTAAAAATTGAATGTAAGAAAATCATTGAGTTAATATATTTAAGAGTTGTTCTTCATGTTTTGCATGATAATAAATGGATAAGCCAGATTGAATGGTTTGCCAGTTTGGGAAGGGGGTAGAGAAAAAGGGAAGGAGACAATTTGGGTTATATAACTTCAGAAAACTCATGTGGAAACTCGTTATTAAAATATGTTGTTTTTTCTTAAAGAATTGTTTTTATGAAAATAATCATCCAAATTGATAAACTATTGGTTACTCCAATTAAAAAAAGAGAAATTCAAATTATTAGCATTAAATATGAAAAAGGTGAATATAAATTTAAAGCAATTATTAAAATATATAAAACATTCCATTTGTTCTTTTATATATTTACATATGAATGTGTATATATCTGTATCTATACCTATAGATATAAATTTTAACACTGTGGAGTAGATTAGTATTAGATTCTCTAGCAGAATGAATCTTCTATCCTGTTGTTTTCTCTCAGGCTCCCTGAATGCAGATCTACATTAAGTCCCCACATACTTTCTTGAGGCTAGCAGCAGATTTAAGCCTGGGCATACACATGATCCAAACATGCTTTCTTGTGGAGCAATAATGATTTAGAGTGCATAAACATTATTTTTAAAAGTCTTACTTTAGTACTCATCATACTATGGAAGTATTCTTGCATTCCTGGGTGGTTGTGGCATAGGAACAAAAATTCCATGGATATGACAAAGCTGGAAAATCTTGATTTTGGAAAGAGTATGTTTCTGGCAACAGACTGTGACTGCTGCCCAAGAACCAATCCAAATAAATACGGTCCTACTAATGTATAAGTTTCAGACTTGTAAAATTAATGAAATTAAGTGTTGGGAAGAACATGGAGAAACAGGCCTAATATTACATTGCTAGAGCATTTGTGAATTAATTTTTTTAGAAAACAAGATGGAAATATATATTAACAGCAGCAAAATTGCTAGGGATCCCATTACAAGGATTAGGCTCTACCAGCATTATTGAAAGGGTAAAAAGCTGTGTATTTATGAAAATATTCTTGGAATTATTGTAATGAAAAAAAATTGGAAACACAAATGCAATGATTGGGGGAAATGGCTGAATAGATTGTAATATTTAAACATAATGGATTTTATTATGTTATTAGGAATGATATTGGGAATATAAAGAAAAAGGGAACTATATGAAGAGATGAAAAGAGAAGAAAATGGAGTAAGAAAAATTCATATTATTATATTAAAAATAGTCAAAATCAAGAGAAAAAGTATCAAAGTAAAGCAAACCAAAAGGTAACTCAGAAACAAAAACTGTATTAGTACATATATATAATTCACATATTTTTAAACAAATTGTAAATAATGTGGAATTTGTGGTTTTACACATAATTTTTACATCTGTTTATTTAAATGTTTGTTATTGTTGCAAGTGGTTACTAAGTACATAATTATTTTTTAATTGAAAATATAAAATGAAAGTGATAAATTGTAAACAAAACAGTCTAGACTCTAAGAAGATGCTTCTCTGCATTCCACTACATAGACAATGGGGGATAGGAGGGCAGGAATAGCAGATGAGGTTTTGGATGTAGCTTATAATTGCAGATTTTTTCAGTGCATTAATTTTCCTGAATTGTATTCTGTTCTTACTCATTTATTTTTCTTTTTTTAATGGTATAAGGGATGAATCTCAGGTCCAGGATTTGAAAGAGATACAAGGGAACATTTGGGTGATATAAAAGAGAAGATATCAATAAAAATCTATTTAGAGACAAAAAAAAAAAAAACAACAACAACAAACAAACAATGATTCTAGCCTGTTAATCAGGTTTTATTATGGCTGGGTGATGTAGATTCTGCTTATCCTAAAATATTTTTGTTGAGTTTTTATAGTTTTTTTTTTTAACCCTTGTACTTTGGTATATTGTCTCATAGGTGGAAGATTGCTAAGGGTGGGCAATGGGGGTCAAGTGACTTTCCCAGGGTCACACAGCTGGGAAGTGGCTGAGGCCAGGTTTGAACCTAGGACCTCCTGCTCTAGGCCTGACTCTCACTCCACTGAGCTACCCAGCTGCCCCATTTTTGTTGAGTTTTGAGCAAAAATATTATGACCATTCTGTACTTTCTGAATGTTTTTTTTCTTTTATCCTTCTCTTTTTGAGCATCCAGCTGGTAAATAAGTTTATAGTAGTCATACAATGATGTACAATACACTTCATGAATACTGAATAGGATTTTGTCATAACTCTGGAGCTTCTTTCAAATGTTTGTAACCTCCATTATATAATTCCTTAAGTACACATTTTATTTTGAATATTGTTTTGATGGTATGTTCTTTGACCACTCATCTTTTATGATTTCATTTTTAAGTCTCCATTTAGGTCTGTGTATTTTGTTTGTATTCCCTGAACTCAATACCATTTTTATTCTATTAGTCTATAAAGGGGGGAATGAGAATTTCTACCTTTTCTTTCAAATATTCTTCATATCTCTGTGCCTCATATTTAATTTTCATAAAAGTTTCATGTAGGCCTGCAAAATTTTTCTTCAGAATTCCCAGCAATTTGCTTAATTCTACTTTTGCTTATCTTTCAGTTAAATTTGACCAATATTGAGGGACACTAAATTTTCCTATTATTACATCTTTCTTTTCTCTTTCTGTAAAAATATCTAAATACTTTTGTTTTATTGAGTATTTCTTTCCATTGATAATTAAGGTCAGGTTTGCAAGGTTGTGCTGTCTTGCATTCCTTTGCCTTGTGGATCTTGTTCTCACCCCTTTTGATGAAATCATTTGCTGATTCCCATGACCATTTTCCCCATTTGATATGGAAACTTTTCTTTGGTTCCATGTCATCTCACCCTTTTAGATATCAGTTTCCGAAAGCCTTGTACAAAACTATTTATAGCCATGCTCTTAGTGGTGGTGAAAAAATTGGAAAAATGAGGGGATGTCCATTGATTACGGAATAGCTAAATAAATTTTGGTATCTGTTGTTGATGGAATACTATTGGGCTAAAAGGGATAATGAACTGGAGGAATACCATGTGAAATGGAATGAACTCCAGGAATTGATGCAGAATGAAAGGAGCAGAACCAGGAAAACCTTATACAGAGATGAATACACTGTGGCACAATCAATTTTAATGGACTTCTCTACTAGCAACAATGCAATGATCCAAAACATTTCTGAGGGACTTATGAGAAATAATGTTATTCACATCCAGAGAAAGAACTGTGGGAGCAGAAACTCAGAAAGCCAACTGCTTGATCACATGGGTCAATTGGGATATGATTGGGGTTGGAGAATCTAAACAATCACCCTAGTACAAATATCAATACTATGGAAATAGGTCTTGATCAATGACACATGTAAAACCCAGTGGAATTGCATGTTGGCTATGGGCAGGGGTGGGGGAGGAAGGTAGGGAAAGAATATGAATCATGTAACCATGGAAAATTTTTCATATCAATAAAATTAAATAAATATCAGTTTCCATTAGAATGTCCAGTTTGATTCATTCTAAGGCAGGATTCTGTCTATGAACTTACAACACTGTCTCAGAAGTATTAGTCTGCCTAAACATCACATTGCTTCAAATTTTGATGATTGTAAGTTTCTATCTATCTCTCATAAATCATCTCCCTCCCACTACTGATTTGAAATTTCTCCCTTTCCCCCCCTTTTTAAAAATCCTTTTCTCTGTCACCTCAACTATTCTCTTGAGGAACCTTTCCCTGAAAGACTAAAGGAGTTTTCTATTATGTTTTATTTTTAAATCTTCCTTAATTATTATTGTCTGACTATGGTAAAAAAAAATCAACATATTCCACCCTATCTAATCCTTTCTCTCTTCCCTCCAGTCCTTCAGCAATTTGGTATTTTAAAAAGACTACTATTTATACTTAGTGATAAACCCCATGGAAAGCATTCTACCTTGAGGAAAGGGAATCTGGGCTCTGGGATCAACTGAAATCCAAAAGGATAAGGAAGCATGGAACCAAAGAGGAGATTCCATAATAAATGGGGAAAAGTATCATAAAGAGGGCAGATGACAATATTTTCTATGACTTAATTCCCTTCTTTTCCTAGATGTTTTTTTTAATTTAGAATATTTTTCCATGGTTATACGATTCATGATTTCCCCCGATTTCTTCCCTCCCCCCTCCCAAAGGTGAAAAGCAATTCTGCTGAGTTATACTTGTATCATTATTCAAAACCTATTTCTATGTTATTCATTTTTTCAGGAGAGTTGATCTATTAACAACAAAACTGTAATCACATCCTCATAGAACTATGTAATCAATCATTTATGTTTTCCTTCTGTGTCTCTGTTCCCACAGTTCTTTCTCTGGATGTGAGTAGTATAAGTTACTCTGGATTGTACTGGATCGTGACATTATTGCTAATAGAAAAGTCTATTATATTCAATTGTTCCATAATGTATCAGTCTCTGTGTACAATGTTCTCCTAGTTCTACTCCTTTCACTCTGTATCAAATCCTGGAGGTCTTTCCAGTTCACATGGAATTCCTCCAGTTCATCATTCTTTTCAGCACAATAATATTCCACAACCATCAGATACCACAATTTGTTCAGCCATTCCCCAATCAATGGACACACCCTCGTTTTCCAATATTTTGCCACCAAAAAGAGTGCAGCTATAAATATTTTCATGCAAGTATTTTTCCCTATTATCTCGTTGGGGTACAAACCCAGCAGTGGTATGGCTGGATCAAAGGTTGGGCAGTCTTTTAAAGTCCTTTGCAAAATTCCAAATTGCCCTCCAAAGCAGTTGGACCAATTCACAACTCCAAAGCAATGTATTAATGTCCCAATTTTGCCATATCCTCTCCAACATTTATCACTTTCCTTTGCTGCCAAATTGGCCAGTATGCTAGGTGTAAGGTGGTACCTCAGAGTTGTTTTAATTTGCATTTCTCTAATCAGGAGGGATACAGAACACTCTTTCATGTGCTTAATGATAGTTTTGATGTCCTCATGTGAAAACTGCCTACTCGTGTTCCTTGACCATTTGTTGATTGGGGAATGGCTTTTTTTTTGTTTTGTTTTGTTTTGTTTTTAATTTGACTTAGTTCCTTATATGTTTTGTTAATTAAACCTTTGTCAGTGAGTTTTGTTATAAAAATGTTCTCCCAGTTTGTTGCTTTCCTTCTAATTTTGGTTGCATTGGCTTTGTTTTTGTTTGTATAAACCCTTTTTAATTTGATATAATCAAAGTCATTCATTTTATTTTTGTAATGTTCTTAATCTCTTGCTTGGTCTTAAATTCCTTCCTTTCCCACAAATCTGACCGGTATACTCTTTTATGTTCATGTAATTTATTTATGATTTCACGCTTTATATTTAAGTCATTTACCCAGTTTGAATTTGTCTTGGTATAGCGTGTAAGATGTTAATCTAAACCTAATTTTTTCCATACTGTTTTCCAATTTTCCAAGCAAATTTTTTCAAATAGTGAACTCTTGTCCCAAAAGCTAGGATCTTTGGGTTTTTCAAACACTAGCTTGCTGAGGCCTTTTATCTCTAGTCGATTCCATTGATCCTTCCTTCTGTCTCTTAGCCAGTACCATATTGTTTTGATGGCTCCTGCTTTTTAATGAAGTTTAATGTCTGGTACTGATCGGCCCCCGTTCTTCACATTCTTTTTAATGTAACTTAAGGCAGTTTGACTCTATAGTGCCTTTGAAAGAATAAAATGGCATTCATGACTGAAACAAAAAAGTCCCTTATTGGGAACATCTAAAAGAACTTAAACAGAAACACACACACACACACACACACACACACACACACACACACACACACACACTTCACGTATTTTTAATATGTGAGTATATACAAATGAGTGTATATACAAAGATATACATGTATGTATATTTATCTATATCTATCTATCTAAAACAAGTGACTAAGTCAAATGGAATTAGAATAGTTCCTGGCATGCAGTAGAAATAAGTACTAATTAATTGACTAGAATTTTTTGGAGCAATGGACTTATGACAGAAATTCAAAACCAGTCCACTGAAATTAAAAAGTACTAAAAAGTTACTATTGAAAATCCTAGATTTAATGAGAAATGTAGACCATACAAGAAATTTGTACCACACATCACTGCAGGCCATAAAATTTAGTTAAAATTATACATCAGAAGTTCACTTATCTTTAATGGACTGACGAATAACAAATCCCTATATTACAGATACAAACCTCAAAACGCCCCTCAGAATGCAGCACTATAAATTGTGTTGGAAAAGAGCAATTTGATTAAACAGATTAAACTATTGTCCAGAATTTCCTGAATATAATATTGATTCAATTAAAGAAAAAATTAGGGGCAACATTTAATAGATGTTTCATTCAAAATATTCTTAAATTCCAGTATACAAGAAATGAAGAAAATCCAAAAAAAAAAAAATAGAGAGCTGACCAAGGTCAAAATTATGTAGGAATAAGAAAGATAAGCAGAAATTTGAACATTTTTTATTTTTAAAAAATAGTTTGTTTTATTTTACTATGAGATTGCCTATTAAAGAAAGAGAGTAAGGCATTATAACAAGATAGTGGTTTTTACAAGGAACATTTGTATCTTAACTCTATTTAAAAAAAAGAATTAGATAATAACAAAGGTGTCACTATGGTTTTTTAAATTATTATTACTGTTATTTCCTCAATAAAACATCCAATAAACTGCATTCATAACTGATTGGGAAGACAAACTGAATTCTTTCCCACAACTGCCCAAACACCATTGTTGCATGAAAATTTAAAACAATATTTCAATAGAAGCCACCACACCAAGCACTGATAATTATTAATTTAAATGGAACAAAAGATTTTCTAGGATCTAATAGAATATAGCTTGGTCCCAATTAGTGTAAAAAAATTAATCCTCTGAGATTATTGCATAATTCAAATTTGCACTGCATATTTCCATTGGTTTGTAATATTTTGTAATTATAATATTTTTGTAATTGTAATATTTTAAATAATTTTAATTTTAAATAGTGTGAATTCAATTATAGCAAACCATTTGAGAGAAAACATTATGTTTATTCATCAGAAACTATTTATTGTACTAAGGATGTTTCAGTTACCCTACAGGAGATGACATTGCATCCTAACTCTGCTATTAATCTACAGAAAATAGGTATTTTACTCTCCTATATGATAACTAATAGATTATTAATAAAAGTATGTCTCAGTCTGCATACAGATTTCATTAGTTCTTTCTCTGGAGGAAAATGGTTGAGGATTGCCTTCAATCACTGAATTTCTGGGAATATCCAAGTCATTTATAAATGTTTATCTCATAATATTGCTGTTACTATGTACGATGTTCCACTGATTCTGCTCATTTCACATTGCATCAATTCATGTAGGTCCTTCTGGGTTTTTCTGAAATCTTTCTTCCAATTATATCTTATAGCATAATAGTACTCATTACAATCCTATACCAGAAACTCATTCAGTCATTCTCTAACTAATGGGCCTCCCTTTAATTACAAATTCTTTGCCAATGCAAAAAGAACTACTATAAACATTCTTGTAGAAAAGGATCCTTTCCCCTTTTTTTCATCTCTTCTGGATACAGACGTTGTAATGATTTTACTGTATCAAAGGCAATGCAGAACCTCAAAAAGCCCTTTGGGTACAGTTCCAAATTGCTCTCCAAAATGTTTGGATCAGTTCCCAACTCCACCAACAACGCATTAGTATACCAATTTTCCCAATACATCTATGAAAGATAAAATTTAGGCAAAATCAACAGACTTTGACAACATTTTGTATATAGAGGGTGAGAGAGACTAATGATTCCAGGATGACACCTATGTTGCAGGCCTATGTGACTGAGAAGATGAAGATAATGCCCATCATAGTAATAAGGAACATAGGAAAAGAGGAAGGTTTGGCAGAAAGATGATGAGTTAGTTTTAGAGAATGATGGGTTTTAATAGGTCTTCTAGACTTCCATATCTAGATGCCAAATTAGAAATTAGAGATGAGAAATTGGGGAACAACAGAGAGGTTAAGGTTGTATTTGTAGATTTTAGACTAATAGAGCATAGAGATGAAAATTATATCCATGGGAACTAAGGAGATAGAGTGAAACAGTAGTGACGAAGGACAGAGTCTTGTGGGATACCCATGGTGAGCTGGCTTAACTTTGATCAAGATCCAATAAAGAAAACAGAAAAGAGTCAGATAAGCAGAAGAGCCAGGAGAGGGTATTGTCACAAAATATGTAGAGAAAAAGGAATATCAAGGAAAATAGTGATCGATTTATCAAAGCATGAAGAGAGGTAAGGAATGATGAAAACTAAGAAAAAAGTCATCAGACTTAGCACATTAATCATAATTAATCATTAGTGACTTTGGAGAAAGTAGTCTCATTGAATGATGAGGTCAGAAACAAGACTGGCCCATTAAAAAGAAAAGGGAAAGAAATGGAGAGACCTGTTATAGATGACTTTCATAAATAATTTAGCCCACAAAAGGAAGACAGAATTTGGGGTGACAAGTAGAAGGACAAAAAGAAGTTTTTGTTTTGATTTGATTTGTTTTGTATTTTGTAGACTAAAGGAGATATATGAACATGTTTGTAAGCAACAGAGAAGCAAACAGTAGAGAAGAGGAGATTAAAGATAGGACAGAGTGAAATTGATGGAAGAGACAATCTGTTGGGGAAAATTAGTTGTAATGGGATCTCTTGCTAATATAGAAGAGTTTTCCTTGGCAATCAAAAGGGCTACCTTATTATGAGTCCAGGATGAAAATCAAGATAACCACAGAAGGCATCTGTGAGATGTGGCTTATGATGAGGAAAAGAGGAAACTCTTAGAGAATATTCTAATTTTTTTCAGTGAAATATGAAGTATCTTTCAAAGTTGAGTAGTTGAGGAGAAGAGGGAGTTCTAGGGGATTTTGAGAAGGAAAACCAACTGTTCTGAGAAGGAATATAAGTCAATTAGAGAAATGTAAAAGTATTGCCTTTCTGCAGTGAAAGCCAAGTTGGGATCACATAATATAAATTTGTAGTGGATTCAGCAAGACCTGATGAGATGACAAGGTTGTGGAATACACAGTGGTTAGAGAGGTTCATTACTTCATAATATTTAACTACATAACAGATACTCACAAATTAAAAAAGGGAAGTTAAATAAAAATGACAAGATGAAGAGGAAATGATATTTTAAAGACATATATATATATATATGTAATCTTATCTAATTGTTATAATGCAGGGTTACTAGAAGAATCCCATGCATTTGTAAAACTAACTGAAGCAACCCTGACAGTTGGAAAACAGAATGTTGACCCAGCCAGCCGGGGGTCTCATGGGCAAAAACTATTGGAGCCTCAGACTATAAATATTCCTGCAGAACCAACTGTAGGGGTTTTTTGTTGTTGTTGTTGTTGTTGTTGTTTTTAGCTTTTGGCTTTTGGCTTTTTGGATTTTGGATTTTGGGCTTTGTCTGATTCTCTTGCCCTCTCCCTTGACATCCTGCTCTCCCTGGTTATCCCCATTGGGCCCTGGGAGGAGGGTATTTTTGGTAAGTGGAGAATGTGGGAATTAGCTTCTATAGGGAGGTAGGGACAACCTTAAAACAAAGCCATCACCTCATCTAGTAATCTGCTAAACCTTGTTACTTCAGGGCAGTGAATTCATCCCTGACTGAGGGGCCGGTTCCCTTAGCCTGATTCCCCTCTTCTGTGACCCTCCCCCAGCACCAGCTTATCCCTTAGCAGCAGGTACCAGACCTTAACCCCTTTTCCCTCAGCTTACCCTTGGTTTTAATAAACCCCTTTGGCTCTTATACAAAGAGCTTCTGGTGATTCATTATAACAATTACTAGGGCAAAGGCTGAAAAGGGAAAGAATAACTTTCCTTTATTTCTTGAGGGCTAAACCAGGCATCCATCTTGGGCAGGAATTGAACCAGCTTTCACTTCCTGTAGGCTGGGAATTGGTCTCCAGAAGGAAGGGGCTTTTTACTCCTCCCCTCAAGGGAGGTTAGAGATAGCAGGGAGGCTAATTTAAAACATTTCAGCCAGGCTCACTCAATCTCTGGCTGACCTAAATTACCTTATACTAAAAAGATAACCTCCCTGCCTGAAGACCCAGCTGATACCACCCAGTGCCCCTCAAATACAAGCTTTCTTGATTAGCCATATCATATTTCCTTTATTTCCAATACATTGTACAAAGCATTTTTTTCTTCACTAGAATATTATCTATGTAATAGATTATGGGGCACTCTGTAGTACCTTCTACCTCTTACATAAAATGTGAAGATACTTATTCACACTCTAGACTGGGTCTCTTATGCCAATCTGACCTCACACTGGCAAATCATAGTTCATAGTAGAGCATCACCACACGGTTCCCCTCAAGCTGTCAAAGAATTCCCAAAACAGCATTGTTATGGCAATTTCCCTTTTACTTTAAAGGGACAGTACCATACATAATTAGAGAGAGTGACATAATTGAATATACATCATAATTTTCTTTAAGTGAAATTTGTAAAACAAATTACCAATCATGTATTTTCTTTCTCTCTTACTGAAAAACAAAAAACGACAAAACTTTTGTCACAAATAATCCTAGTCATACAAAATAAATTGCTTTATTCACCATGGCCAAAAATCCATCACTTCTTGCATATTAGCCCATCAACTCTCTACCAGGAGATAAATATCATACTTAATCAGTAGTCCTCTGAATTTAATGATTTTTTTGCAGTGATGAAAATTCTTAAATATTTTAAATTATGTATTGTTACAATGTTGTTTGGTTTAGAGTGGTTGTAAATGCCTATAGTCCCTGCTACTAAAAGACTGAGTCTAATGAATCCCTTGATTTCAGAATTTCTCAACTAAAGCAATGCTAAAGCCCACTGTATAGCCACACTAAGTCAGGAGTCAATATGATGAGCCCATTAAAGTAGAGAACCAGCAGGTTACCTCAGGAAGACTGAACTGATCAAATTCACAAAAATCCGTTTTTGTGCTGATTATTATTGAGATTTATCTGTGAGGAGCTGCTATATTTCCAGTCTGGATGAAAGAGAAATACACTTACTTTCATCAAATACACTGCCCATGTGAGTTTAGGCTAATCCCTAAACTTCTCTAAGCCTTTAGATGACCTCTAAATACCCTTCCAACTCCAGATCTACGCTTTTTTTCTGCTATGAATATTCTTGTGCCTTCCCAGTTTCAGGAATCTTCTATATTCTCTGCTATGCCAACTTCCTCTCAACAAAAATGTTCTGTTGTCAGCATGTAAGTTCAGACAGAACATATAGGCATGCTATAATCTTTATTTCACAAAATGCCTCCAAAGATAAAGTACTCTTACAGAATGTTAAAAGCACCATTGCTGCTCCTTATGTCAAATTACTACTATTTAGAAAATCAATTCTGACATATGATTTTCCAACCTGGCAGATACTGGCTTTTCCAAGGTGTTTAAATGGGTAGATGTTTCTTACCTGGACTCATAAAAAGAAAGAAATACCAGTTTCAGTAATGCAGAACAAGGAAGAAAATAAAACTATTCTAAACTCTTAGGAGAGAAGCAGAATTCCCTCTACCCACAGTGCACCCTGTCACACACAAACTCATAGAAATGAAGCTCCTGGATGTGTATGGCTATAGCTATTTCTTTTCCTAAAAATTCTTTTATGTAATTCCTAATGTATTCCTCTCCTTTGTTTCATTATATATTCAAAAGGTGGTGGGGAGGGAAGAAGGAACAAAAATATGGAAACAAGCATACCTGTGCAATATAATCTCTAATAAGAGTATTAACAAAATATATACGTCATTCATGGAATCTGAATGAGGCCTAACCATAGCTTATTGGAAAAATATATAGAATAATGAATCAAAGCTGTTTTTCCCAGTGATTTTCCTGAAGCAAGTCATTCTTCTATTCAATACTAGAACGGTTCCCTATTACCTCTAGGAGAAAGGTTCTTAACTTGTAGCCTGTGAATGTCTGTTGTTTTTTTTTTTAACATATAATTGGATAGTTCTATCTCAAATTATTTATTTTCTTTTTAATTTTATGTATTTTATATATTTTAACATATTATTCTTAGGAGGGGGTCCAAAGGCTTCCCAGGACTGCCCAAGGGACTCATGAAAAAAAAAGATTTAGAATCTTTCCTGTTCTACCTAGGAAAAAATACTAACATCTCTACATGGCATTTGAATCTCTTCACAACATGGCCCCATCTTACTTTTTATATAGAATGCCATTTGTTCAGAATAACAAGAAATTCAATGAAGCATGGATGGAGTACATGGAAGAAAGGAAAGTACATGAAGACTGAATAAGTGGAAGGAGCTAAGGATTGGAAGACTTTCCAAGACAAACATATGACTTTATATTTGGTTCTGAAAGTAGTTGGAGCCACTGGATTTTATTGAACAGAGTCATGACATGATTATACCTGTTCATTGGGAAAATCACTTTGGCAGTTTCTTTTATAATCATGTTGAATTTTTAATCTAGACTCATTATTTAATCCTCCTGGAGAGTAACAACATGGAAAGCATCATGGTTTGGGAATCATTTGGTTCAAGTCCTGTCTTTGACACTTAATATCTGTGTCACCTATTATTCCTTTAACTTATTTAGGCAATGAAGACATTGGAGTAGATGACCTCCAAAATTCCTCCCATCTCTTTTTCATCTATGATCCTAGAATAGTCTTACAGAGTTTGCTATGGGCTTGTTTATAGAAGGATTTAACTAATGATTTAAAGAGTAATATTTTTCAATAATATTATTTCAATAATATTTCCATAAATATATTACTTAGAGAGATGACAGAGTTTAGAGAAAAATGATGACCTCAGAGTCAGGAAATATAGGCATAAATCCCTTCCTGCCTAACTTATCTACTAGTGTATGAATGTGGCAAGTCCCAATGTCCTTGGCACTGATCAGGATATAACTCGCAAAGCAGATTCAGATCTGCATTGGTAGAGGCTTAGTCCTCATCAGGATTTCCATGTGCCAATAAAACCATAGATTATACCAGTGATGGGTAATCTATTAGAGATGGAGTGTTGGGCCCTGCCCCTGCCCCTCCCACAGTATCACACCCAGATCCCATCAAGAGCATAAGTGTCACACACATTCCACCACTCCACATCACCCCCAGGTTCCCCTCCTTGCCCCAGACACTTCCATTGGGTTGCTGGGCAGAGGGGCAGATGATGAGAAGCTCCCATGGAGAGGGGGAGGAGAGTGGTCCGAGTGCTCCATTCCCCTCCACCTCTGCTTCCCTCCAGCTATATGCCATGCCGTGAGCTATGTTCCACAAAACTTAGTTCCTCTACAACCCCACCACAAGAATTGCCTTTACCACAGACTCAACAGGCTTCCATCTGTACCTCACTCTCATGTAACATGTGAGCCCCCTACCCCACTCCCAGAACTTTATCCCAGATGGGGAGGGAAGAAGTACTCCCATGGGGCTGCTGGGAAGAGGGGTGGGTGAAGTGAGGAAAGTCCTCAGGCACAGGGAGAGGGTGAGAGGGACAGCTAAGCCCTGATTCCCTCTGGCTTTCTAGTAATGAACTTTGACAGGTGACCACAGGGGTGCCCACCCTGAGGGCTCTACATGCCCTTTTTAGCACACATTTCATAGGTTAGTCATCACAAGATTAGACCTAGAAAAAGAATTAAATGCAGTCACGATCTATGAATTTCATAAAGGAAGATTGTATTTTTGCTCAGCCATTTTAGCAGTAACCAATTCTTTATAACCCCAATTGGGTTTTCTTGGCAAAGATAATGGAGTGGCTTGTCTTCTCCTTCTCCAGCTCATTTTATAAAAGAAAAGGAGACAAATGGAGTTAAGTGACAAACCCATGGCAAAATAACTAATAAGGATCTGAGTGAAAATTTGAGCTCAAGGAGTTGAGTCATCCTGATGCCAGGTCCTATGCTCTACCTGCTGTAGCACCTAGCTGCCCAAATTTCACAGCACATATACTAGTGCTAGTGGCCCAAAGCCCTTGTAATATAACTGTGGTCCTGCTGCTGCATTTGCCTGAAAATCATAGAACTCCATGAGCTTAGAAGAATCAAAATTAAATATAACTCAGGAATGTTTAATGGGGTAGTATTTAACATAAAACCAATGAGTGTTATCATAGAATCAAACATTTAGAGCTGGAAACAACTTCCTTCAGAAAGCTACTGAGAGCAATGCCTTAATTTTATATATAAGGACTCTGAGTCACAAAGAGGGAAAATGATTTGTTTGCCCTCATATAGCTATTAAGTGCTTCAGGTAGGATCTGAACTTGAACCTTCCAACTGGTAAGATTAACAAACTATCTACTAGCTCATGTTCATCTCTGTGATAAATGGCTCCAAAGATATCAAGAACCTGTATGAAAGGAAAATTCCTAAGATCATAGGGTAGGGCTAGAAGGTATCTCAAAGGTCAATTACTCTATTCTCTGTCTCTCTGTCTCTGTCTCATTGCCTATTTGTCTGTCTGTCTGTCTGTCTGTCTGTCTGTCTCTCTCTCTCATTAGTTTGAAAAGTTGTTTATCCCTACATTGGCATCACAAATGAAGTGATGCATTGAACAACAATTATAGTGGCTTAGGTTGGGCAACAACATTATATGGAGTGCACTTGTATTTAAAAATATTGGCCCCAAACTTCCATTGAAGCATTTTGTTTCATTAACCTGTTAGGTTTCATCTGTAGTGTATCTACTCTTTGACCCAGTGAAACCACTACAATATTTATAACTCACACAATCAAAGATAGAAGAAAAATATAGGAGACAGATAGACATATAGATATAGATATAGATATGAACTTTTTTTGTGGTGGCCAAAAAACTGAATTTAAGGGAATAAAACTGGGCTCTTAAAACTGAAGAAAGAAATGATCTCACATAAACTCAGAAAGATTTTTATGCATTCATGCAAAAAAGGGGGGACAGAAACAGGAAAAAATTATAATATATTATTAACATTGTAAAAAGAGACTATTTTGAAAGATTTAAGAACTCTGTTCAACACAATGACTGGTTCTGATTCCAGAAAACTGATGGTAAAGAATACGAACCACCTCTTGATAGTCAATTCATACATTAATATGTAAAAGGTGGTATGTTTTTTAACATAGCCAACGTGGAAAATTGTTTCACTTGATTATGAATATTAGTTACAAATATTTTTTTACGAAATCCATGCGTATTGTTAAGAAGTAGGAAGAAGAAAAAATAGTTAATAATCTTAAAATACCTTTATAAATCATCAACACAATACAATTGAGAGGAACTTTGTGTATCTGTGTTTTTTTTTTCTTTATAGAATTAGGTGGCAAGCATTTATTTGACGCTTCTTCCAGAAATACTGGGACAACGTCTCTATTTTTCAGATCTCTCTCAAAGCCTTTGTTTGGTTTCTATAGATTATACTGTTTTACAACAGAAGTGTGCTTGTTCTCAGTGTTGTCTTTGGGGTTGGTTGGTTGGTTTTCCATTTTCATTTGCACTTTCCTTTGTACTTCAATGAAACTGATCAGTAGCATCTTCACCAGACTGTAAAACTCCACTCAAATCTATTTTGAGAAGACTTTTATTTTACTTCCTGTGAACCTTGAAGCCATGTCCCCATTTAGGAAATGATAATCTCTTTTTAAAAAAATATTGATAACAAATGGAATTGTTCCAGAATTGCAGAAACTCATAAATGGAGATGGAATACTGCAAAATGACTTTGCATCATACCAGGAAAATTTAAGACATTTATCAAGGAGATAGAGAAAAGCATACTTCATTAGCCTTGGAATCTGCCTGACTTAAATGCTTCCAAAGACTAATGGTCAATAATCAAGGCTAGACTTCAAAATAATAGATTATTTACTTAAAGTATGTTTAATATACCATGTGATAAAAGCCATCAGTTATCAAGCACTATTAAGCACTGACTATGTGCCAGGCACTATACCAAGTACGAGTAATAAAAGTTGTACTTTTATTGTGTGGATATTATAATTATTATTTTATTCTGTGGCTCATATTGAGTGAATCCTTTAAGGAGCTTATACATTAAGGAGAGAAGACAACATATAAAAGGAAGCTAAAGGGGGGAAGAGGGATGGTGCCATTATAAAGGCTTGATTAGTAAAAGATCCAGTCAGGAGAGGAGCCTAGAGAAAAATGAAGACATGGCTAGCCTGAACAACTTCCTTAAAATAGAGATTCCAGGAGGAAATAGCCAGTCAAAAGAAGGACCCAAAGTGTAGGAGTATACATCCAGTATGAGAATTCCAGACATGGAATGACTTTCTAGAGTGGGATTTCTGTGGAACAGAGAAACTATAGAGACTTAAAAGTGAGGCCTGAGAACTCAATGCAAAATGTAAAAGTGATAATAAGACTCAGAAGATGACACATTAAATAAGGGCTTTTTTTAGATGTAAAACACTGTAAAGTTTATTGAGCATTCATAAGTTTATTTTGTTCTGTCCTAGTTAATTTGCACGCAACTCTAGGAATACTCTTTTGATTGTTTTGAAGTTCTGAGGTTCTATCCTTCAAAAGATAAAATATTCGATAGTCTTAGGTTTCTTTTTTCAGACAATCCCATCATTCTTGTTCCAGCTTTAGAAGTTCTCCTAAAACAGATATGTAGCAGCTGGTCAATCAATATCACATTTTCTTTTAAACTCCCTCCCTCAACTTTTTTCCTCTTTGATTTCAATGCTATTTCAAAAAAAAAAAAAAAGAGGAACTGTATATTTGGAAGGGAAGTGAAAATCTGAGAACATCTGAAAGAACCATAAGGGGCTTCTGGAAATATGCATGACAAAAACTGAGATCAAGCAACCAAAGCCCCCTCTGTCATTTGCTTCTTAAAATTACTTTACTTTGTTGAATATGCCAATGCCCCAGTGGCACATTAGTAAGAGAGCTTTGATGATTTTGAAGTTTCTTTATTATCCATGTTAATAGCAAGTTCCTAGAAGCTGAAATTATTTTAAATAATAGTTTAATTGTTTCTAAAATGAGGGAAGATGATTATTCTACTGTTTCAGGACTGAACAAATAGTGAAATTGATGGTAGGGTTAGTTTCTTTACTTAAGAAAATGTTTGAGAGGCAATACTGTAGAAAGACATTATCTCTGCAGTCAAAGGATCTAGGTTCAAATCTCACCTTTGACATTTCCTTGGTGAGTCACTTTCATTTTCTCAGGCATAGAAATGAGTGTTGAATTGGATAGCTGAAAGACTATTCTGGCAGCCAGATGGATAGAGTGGCACACTGGATAGAGTACTAGTCCTGGAGTCAGAAAGATTAATCTTCTCAATTTCAAAATCAACCTCAGATCCTTGCTAGCTGTGTGACCTGGGGCAATTCACTTAGCTATTTTTGCCTCAGTTTCCTCATCTATAAAATGAGCTGGAGAAAGAAATGACATACCTCTCTAGGATCGTTCCCAAGAGAACTCCAATCTGGTCACAAAGTGGCATACATGACCAAAGCAAATGACCAATAAAAACAACAAGGACTATTTTAACTCTTCTGCTCCTATGTTCATGGTTCTATCACACATATTTGAGTTCTCTTCATGGTATCATAAGACTTAGCTTTAGAAAGGATGTAAGATATCATTTATTGCTGTATTGGCAAGCCTATGACGTGTGCTGAAGAGGGCTGCTCCCCCCCCTCTTCACATGCTCCTGAAGACATTCTCTTATTGTTTGCCCCTCTGCCCAGCAGCTGAATGGGAGTGCTTTCTCCTTCCCCTGTCTGGGGTAAAGCAGAGGGGCTCACATGTGGTGTGAGGGTTGCAGTTTGGGCACTTGGGTCTCTAAAAGGTTCACCATCACTGATCTACAGTAACCAAGTGCTCTCATTTTAGAGATTATTAAATTGCTATATGAAGACATTAAGTGAATTGCCCCAGGGCATTTATCTGTGAGGTTTGATTTTTATTTTGTTTCTAGAATGGATTAGTATCTAAGCATTTCCTCACAATTTTTCACATAAGGGTAGGATCTGAAAGAAATTGAGGTATTTAATAACTAGCAATTACAGAGCACTTACTATGTGCCAGGTACTGTGCTAAGTGCTTTATGGTTATTATCTCATTTGATACAACAGCCCTTAAGAGGAAAGTATTATTAAGTGTTTAGTATGGAGAAAAGAAGATATAGAGGGTATATGATTGCTGGCTTCAAGAATATCAAAAGCTCTCATGGGGAAAAGAGATTTGACTTGTTCAATTTGACTCCAGAGGGCAGGAACAGAAGGGGTGAGTAGAAATCGACAAAAGATAAGTTTGCATTTTATTTCCAGAAAAAATTTCTAAGGATTATAGCTCTCTCTAAATAGAATGGAGAATTTTGGAGAAAATTAATGAATGAATTTTTTTAGGACTTTTCCGGGCAATGGGTATGAAAAATGAATCCAAAACAATTCCTCACCTGGAATACATTCTAACAGTAAATAATATAGGGAGAAGGAGAAGGAGATGGAGAGGGAGATGAGACAAACAAAATAGGTATTAAGTAAATGGTTGGCTAGGGCAGATATGGAGAGAATACTCTAGCAACTGGATGTCAGGGAAAGGGTTCATTCAAAAGGAGATATTTGAATTAAGTTCTGAAAAAAAGCCAGAAGTTCCAAGAAACAAAAATGTGAATGGAGAATTCTTTGACTTCAGAGACAATATCTTTTGAATCTCCAATGTCCATTCCAAGTATAGCAACATCAAGTGAAAATTCATGTCAGAGTGAGAGTTTCAGGTGAAAGGAGCAGCAAGAAAACTGATATGACTCAATTGAGAGAGTGCCTGGAATATAGTAATATTCAATAAAGGTGGAAAGGATAGATTCAGTCTGCAAGAAGCTTTAACTTCCAGAAAGAATTTATATTTGATCCTAGCAGTTCTTGTTCCATCTTTGGAAACTTCTAGTTCCATCTAGAGCTGTGTAGGAGAAGCCATGGCAAAGATGCCAGGGCAGCAGAGGGGGCTGCTCCATTCTCCCTTTCCACAGTGTCTGAGGACATTTTTCCGTACCCTGTCCCTGTCTCCAGCCACCTAATGTGAGTACTTCCTCCCTCCACTGTCAAGGATAATGCAGGAGACTCACAGGCAGCTTGAAGTTGAAGTTTGGACACGCAATTTCAAAAACGTTTGCCAACACTGTTCTAGAGACAGTAAGGAAGAAGTTGAGTGTGGGGACAAAGCAGAGGGAAGAGAAATGAAATGATCAGTCTTATTTAAAAAAAAACAACACTTTGACCTCTATATGATAAATAAACTGGTATGAGAAGAAGCCTGAGACAGAGAGACAAAATTAGAGATTATTGAATTATTACAAGAAAAAATTGATGAAAGCCTGAAATGGGGGGATGGAGGGATTGTGTCAGTGGAGAGACCAGATTTATGCAAGAGACATTGTAGAAGAAAAATCCAGATGTTTCTAATAATGGATGATTGAGAGTGAAGAGTCAAGAATGACACTGAGGTTGTGAACTTGGGAGAGTAAAAGGATGATGATACTTTCAGCAGAGGTATGGAATGCTAAAGATGAGTAGATTTGGGGGAAAGATAATGAGTATTGAGATAGTGAATTCTTCCTCACTTATTTGTCTTTGAGGAAAGACTATATGTGACCCTTTGCTGGGTATCTTGTGTGGGGCAGGGGAGGGGGATTCATTTTTAGGGATAGATTGGATAAGATAAAAGAGTCCTTCAGCTTATATCACACTCCTCTTTGGCAGTCTAGGGTAACCTGCAAACCCCTATTAAAAGTAATGTTTTAAATGCATAAAACAAAATGCACTGGATTAAAAAGAAAATTATTTATGTTGAAATACAGGGATTACAGTATGTTTTCTCATTCCTGATATTTGTTTAAGAATGCCTGAACAAGATAGTCCATGACACTGTTTTTTACTTCCTCATAGTATCTTTTGTGAATCAAATGACAAGATACACTAACAGAGGTCTGAATGGAAACACTATTATGGACACTCATCCTGTTTGCATAACATATAAAACAACTTAAGTATTCAAAATTCCCCTCATATTTCCAGTTATTCATGTCCTTATTTGCCATGAGGTCCACACAGACTAGATAAGAAACTAAACCAAGGATGTCTCCTTGCTATGACTTTTTAAGGAAACCCCAAAGACCAAAGGGGAAACAGATGTGGGGAAAATGGTAAGCATGTCACTGAGTGCCATCCCTATTTAGCTATCATCATAGAATTTCAATACTTACTCATATTGTGGTTTTATTTTATTCTAACCACAAGGAGTTATAGCCTAAAGTACAAAGAAATTAGGAAAGGCGGACAGCTTGGCCAAATGAAACCTAAGCCATGAGCAAACCTTAAGACAGATATATAGTACAAGTCATCAACCTACTATTTACTTATTAGTCTTTTCTGCCTAATCCTCAAAGAAACCAGGGCAGAGATGAGATATAAAGATAAGACAATACTCTCTGGTATGTGTGTATGTGTGTGTGTGTGTGTGTGTTTTTCACATGGTGCAACTGAATTAACAATCATTTGAATAAATGCCATGTTCTGTGGAAGACTTTTCCCTATCCCTATGACTGCTACAGTCTCCCCCGTGAAGGTAATTTCCCATTTATACCCCGTGTATTTTGTATGAATCTATTTATTTGCCAATAAACACCAATAGACTGTAAGCACTTTGAGGGCTACAACTGCTTTTGATTTTACTTTTATCCCTAGCCTTTAGCCCAGAGTGTGGTATTTATTGAGTTCTAAATAAACACTCATATGATTCATTTATTGAGAGCCAAGAACTCTGAATCTGAACCATTGCTTTCATATTTGTGGAGTGGGGAAGAGAGGAAAAAAGTTTCTGCTTGCCTCCTGCAATTCACCTGACACAAATCTGAACAGAGGTTCTCCCTATATTTTTCTCTTCTTGCTGCATTTTCCAATATAATTTGCTGTCACTAACAGGATTATCTTTGCTTTCTTTCCATCCTTCAATATAAATGTCCTCCTGGGTTTGGCCAATTTTTACTGTCAGCTCAGCTTCCTTGCCGCTCTAATCGTTTCTTCTTGCTTCTTTAAATGTCTACATTGGTTCCTGCTTAAAGCTAAACTTTCTCCTGCTTTGAAAGCCATTTATTAATTTTCTCTTTTTCACACATTTTCCTGCCATGTGACTTGAGCTCTGCTGGCTAAACTTGCTTCTTTATTCCATTAGTATATACCCCTGATTTCTAGTTTTCCCCTAAAGAAGTAGGTTTTGACCAAGTAGCAAAACAGTCCGGGGTCATTCAGTCCAATTTGTTCCTGAACTGGAAGTCATTGTCCAATTTCCATGAAATAGTCACCTAGAGTCCATGTAAACATTCTCCATATTGGAAGAGAACTCAGTGGCTATTTACCTCAACTCATAACTGAACAAAGGTCTCATCATGGGTGAGGGGAAATCCACTACCATTTACTTTGGGAGAGCTCTAATTGCTAAGATTTATTTTTTTCTCCTTTCAGCAAGCTTCTTTGCAACTTCCATCCACTGTTCCCAGTTCTACCTTCTGGAGCCAAACAAAAAATAAAATTAAAAAAAAAAGTTTACATTTTCAATCTTTCATCCATTTGATAGCCCTTGAAATACTTGGAGAAAGCTTTCATACCCTCTCCCAAATCTTCAGTTCTTCAGCATAAATATCACCATTTCCTTCAAATGGTTCTAATATGGTATGACAACAAGGCTATCCACCATCCCTCACAGTTAACTCACATTAGGACATTCTAGAGATTGTTGATTTCCTAAAATATGGCAGAGAATCAAATCTAGTACTCTCAATTTGGACTAACAAGAACAGAGTACTATGGTGCTACCACCATCCTAGACACAGATACTTTGCCTCTCAAGAATATATTTTCTGACATGGTTAGATATGTTGATGCAGATGTTGATGCAGTCACTCCCACCAATGTTATAGATTATACCCCATTCATTGTTTCTTTTCCTTTGTGGCTCTTATCTATATCTCTTGACATTCATGAAAATATCAATGGAAAGTACCAATTGGCATTATTGCAATACAATTGGCACAATTATTTTTTCTGTTCTATATAACTAAGTACAAATGAGAAGAATGGAGAAGGAAGTTCCCTTCTCACTCAAATCCATGATCCTTTACAATTTTTATGCATAAAATGTTGCACCTAAATATGTTTACTACATATTTCCCAATGACCATTCAGATTGCTCTGAACTTTAATACTTCTGAGATCAGGGTACAATTATTCACAGGCATGGATCAAAATCCCAAATGACTACCTCCAAGTTGTAACAACCTCAAAGTTTCAGAGTGAGGGCCAAATGAGAAAATACATGAAAGGAATTATCACATAAACTTAAGGCATTATATAATGTCAATTACTGTAATTACCACTTGTTATTGTTGCTGTGCTTTTGTTATAATTTCCCCAAGTAGAATAGAGTTTCCTGTTGGTAGAGGCCATACTTAGTATTCATTTTCTATCTCCTACTGCTTTAGAAAGCAAAAAAGACTTGTCAATTGACCGATTATTCTACTTACTCACACTGATTTTAATCCAGTATTTTAGTTCATTCTATGTCTTTTCAGATGAAGTTATTTATCTTTTATCAGTCAGATTGTTGACTGAAGGTCAACCAACTACTTGTTGAATTTTCCTTCACATCCCACTGTTTTTTCACAAGGGCTAGCTCCCATATTTGTAATATTCTCCTTCCTCTCCTCTCTTTTTCAGTTTTCCCATCTTTATCTGAGGTTCAATTCAGGAACTATGTATTATGGAAAGCCTACTCTGATCTCTGATCCTTTCAGCTATGAATTCTCTTAGTCCCTCTCTCTCCCTTCCTTTTCTCCAATATTAAAAAATCAATACTTTTCTCTGATTAATAAGAGGTTTTTCATTCACTCACAAAATATTAATTATTTTAGTGTTATTAATATTAATTTTTACTATTAAATATTAATTTTTTAGTGATTGATTCCTATTATCTTTGCCCACTTCACCTCTCACAGATTATTTTTGCCCATTTTTATGTTGCACCTTCCCCTACCTCATCCTTAGACATTCAAATTTTAATGCCCTAAATGCAGGGATTATGTCATTTTCATCTTAGGATTCCAAGGTCAGGGTAAAGTGCCTTCCACATAGGAGGTTCTTAATTTATATTTATTTACCCAGGCAATTCTGTGGATAAAGCACTATGCCAAGGGTTCAAATCTGGTCTCAGACATTTACTAGCTGTGTGACCTTGGCAAGTCATTTTCCCTCTTTTTTATTGTTTGAAGAATAACTTGTGTCTTTCTATCTCCAAAGAAAGAACAGATTAATAAAAATAAATAAGATCTAGTTTAAATATACATATATCTCTTTTTTAAACCTCTCTGATAAAATCAATATCGTATATTGGTTCCAAGGCAGAAGGAGAGGAATTCTGGGAAGATGGTGGCTTAGAAGGAGAAAAACTTCCATACCAAGATAAAAAACAAAGTGCTTTGAGGGGAAAGAAAACCAAATCTAACAACAGAATAGAGCTGGGGAATCCTCCTGCTGGACTCAGCCCAAGAGGTACACCAAAAAAAAAAAAAATCCTGAATTCTTGAACTATTGGGTTAGAAGGTAAGGAAGAAAGAAAATCCTAGGACCTCTCCCCCACATTCTGTGCTGAGTCTTCAGTGGCTCCTAGAATCTCTGGGTGGGCAAATGCACTATTTGCAAGAAAGGGCCTTGCTGGCACAACTGTGCCAGGCTCAGGAAATTGAACACAGGTAGTAGGGAGGGGGCTGGAGGAGAAACACAGAGAGGGCATCCTAGATGCAGCAAGAAAGGCTCCATCTTGCTTCCCCCCTTCTCTCAAGGTTTTGGTCTCAGGTACATCAATCTCTACAGATCAACCCTGCCCTGGATTAATCCCATCAATTATGGCAGATAAGAAGTCTTCAGAGGGCAGAAAAGCTCCAACATCCCTCCCCCATAGACTACAGAGAAAGTAGCTACAAACCTCTGTTGCCAGCTAGGGAAGATCTTACATCAGAGCTCATTGAAACCATCTGCTTAACCTAATCATTCAGCAGAGCAGAGAAAGAACCCAAAATAGGCCAAATCCAAAGATCCAGCAAATAAATTAGAGGAGCAAGATTACAGCCAATTGCAGGAAGGAAAGAAGAAAAAAATATATTACTAAACAACAGAAAAAGAAAAAAGAAATTACAATTGACAGCTTCTTTCCAGGAAATGAATAAAGAGCAAATGAAATAGAAGATCAAGGAACTCCAAGAAAAAACACAGAAACTCCAACAAATTGGACACAGGCTTTGAAAGAACTCAAAATACAATTCAAAAAACAAGTAAGAGAGGCTGAAGACAATTGGAAAAAGGAAATACATGAACCAAAACAAGAAAATAGTGTCTTGAAATCCAAAATTGACCAGCCTGAAAATGAGGCGAAGAAGGTAAAAGATGACCTACAAAGAAAATCAGACCAGAAAGAGGAAGATGATCAAGGCAGAAGGACAGTAAGGGTTAGGCAGTAGAGGTTAAATGACTTGCCCAGGGTCACATAATAAGTAAGTGTCAGATTATATTTGAATCTAGGGCCTTCTGTTTCTAGGCCTGGATCTCAATCCATTGAGCCACCTAGCTTCTCCTTACATATATCTTTTTGTTGTTGGTTTTGTATTTTTTTTTTTGTAAAATTATGCCTTCTCAGATGGAAAGGGGAGGAAGAGAAGGAAATACCTTGGAATTTTAATATAAGAAAAAAAGTCAATTTTAAAATAAAAAAACTATAAATGAAAACAAAAATAATCAAAATGGAATGGCATGAATTTTTAGAAAAGAAATAAATGCATTTACATATGTGTCTTTCTTACAACTGCTCTCAAAGACACAAATAATAGCAGCTACATAATACAACAGATAGAATGAAGGGCTTGGGTCAAGAATATTCATCTTCCTAGTGAGAAAATGAATTTGTCACAAGGGAGCCCAAAAGGAAGGAAGACAAGGACAGAGGCCAGAGGTCATTGGGATGTTGACTGGAGAGGCAGTTGAGATATGCTAACAGCCCTGGGAGTCTTGTCTTGGAGAGAGAGCAAGATCTTCTTGGGAGGCTCTCATAAGACAAGTCATCCTGTCAGCTACTGTCATGAACTACTGAAAGAAGCCATTTTCCTGTCCAACCTGACATCAGGTACCAGAGTGACTTGGTTTATAATCCAGTTGTCTTGAAGGGGTCACCTTGAAAGTAACTTGGTCAAATCTAAGATCCTCCTTATCTGTTCTAGTCAACCTAGAGATTGAACTTATTTCTAAAGCAGACTTAGGGAAGCCATTGAGATCAAACTGATAATAAGGGTCAAGTCAGCCCAGCTGAGCCAGAGCTGAAGAAACTTGCACAGGGCTTTCAATGCCATTCAAGTTAGACTGTCCTGTATCCCTCTTTCCCAATCCTTCCTTGCTACCTTTCATTAACTACCTTATAGCTTGAAATCAATTGCAGTCAGATTAATTTTTAAGAGGGTGAAATAGGCTTGAAGGGTGAAGGGGTTATTTGAAGGGACACCTTTATTTAGGTCCAAATTAAGCCAAACCTTGGACCAACCATCACTGGTTTCCTTTCAGCAGGGTTTAATCAGAAGCAAATATCAGAGGAAGAATTAGGCTAAGCAAAGCCCTAATTCAAAAGTCAATATCTGGGGGCAGTTGTGTAGCTCAGTGGATGGAGAGTCAGGCCTAGAGACAGGAGGTCCTAGGTTCAAATCCGGCCTCAGATACTTTCCAGCTGTGTGACCCTGGGCAAGTAATTTGACCCCCACTGTCCACCATTACCACTCTTCCACCTAGGAGCCAATACACAGAAGTGAAGGGTTTTAAAAAAAAAAAGCTGATACCTAATTCCAATTATACTTCTATTCTGATACAAACCTTTGCAATTCCCTTTTCATACACCCTAACCAATAGAGACAGAGGGCTGCCATCAGTTCTCTGCCAGGAAGAAAGTGTTTTCCCCTTAAGGTCAGTTTATCTATCCATTCTGACCACAACATCATCTAAGGGGGACTCCTTTCTATCCTTATTACACTGGGTTGAAATCTGGCCTCAGATTCTTACTAGTTGTGTGTCCCTAAGTAAATCTCTTAACGCTCCTTGCCTTAGTTCCTTCTCTGTAAAATGAACTGGAGAAGGAAATGGCAAACCACTCCAGGAGCTTTGCCAAGAAAATCCTAAACAGGGCCAAAAAGAGGAAGAATATTGAAACAACTGACCCCTAGTAACAAAAATATTCCAGTGTGTGTGTTACACACCACACACATTATACACACACACACACACACACACACACACACACACACACACACACACACACATACACAGATTAAAACACTTAAAAATACAGAAAGTTTTGAACATCTTTTTAGAAGAAAATTCACTAACATCTAAGGCAGAATGATAAACATAATTAAAAAGTTTTTTATAAAAAAATGAGTTTAAAACTGTTTTATTCTTTTAGGACATTACTTTGCAAGTTGGAAGGCATCTTAGAGGCCATCTAGTCCAGGATCAGAGAGGTGAAGTGATTTGCCTAATATCAGGTAGCCCTTGAATCCTGGTCTTCTAACATGATATTTGGTGCTTTTTACACTGTTCCCCATGACCTCCTACCAGAGAAGTTCTTACAGAGTGGAAAAATAACTGGATTTAAAAATCAGATAAATTAGATTCAACTCCAGACCTACCACTGACTAGATTCACAACCTTTCATGAGTTGACAACCCTTCTTTGTGCTCTCAGTTACCTCATCTGCAAAATGAGGATAATGATATTTGCCTCATAGGCTATTGTGAAGAAATGGCTTTCTAAACAGCAGTACTAGGGGAATGTGAGGTGCTCTCATTCCCCATTGCAATGGAATCAAGTGGCATCTGGACTTTTGTCTATGGAAAAAAAATAATAATAGTTCCAATTTACAGTAGAGACTGCCTGACAAGTTCTTCATTACTACTATGGTATAAAAATGAAATGATAAAAATCATGGGATATTCACCATTCAGTAGGAAGAGTCTAAAATACCTAGAGAGCCTGGCATTTCTTTAATGATCAATTTTGTCCACTCATTCACCACCTCCTTACTATATGATCAATGATTCTGATGATTTGAGGCATATTTTTCATCACCAGTTTGTTGTAAAATTTGGAATAAATGGATATTTAGTTAGGAATAAAATGCATATAGAAGATATCAAAAAAAGAATAAAAAGAACCAGCCACCACAAAAATATAATACTAAAAACATCATAAGGCTCAAAAAGGGATTGAATTCAATTTTATAAACATTAAAGCACCTACCTGTGAAAGATTATGGGGCAGGATAGGTAACAACAACAAAGCAAATAGCTCTTGTCCTCACGTGGCATACATTCAATTATTATCATTATGTGGATAACTTCTAGTTCTATATATTCAATTTCTATATATTCAACTCAAGTCTCACTTCTGGGCTTGTTTTATGCTTGTATTATCAACTTCCTATTGGACAGCTCTGGCTGAACATCCCATTGATATCTCAAACACAACATGCATTAAAGAACAATCACGATAATACCTTCCAAGTCCATTCATCTTCCAAAGTTGCCTTTTTCTATTGAGAAAATGAGCATCCTTCCATTCAGGCATTTGACAACCATTCAGTTCATCTTTAACACCCCAGTCTTGCTGCTCATTCCCAATATCCAATTCATTTTCAAGTTATATTGTTGCCACCATTATAACATGTCCCTATGCATTCACCTTCCCTCCACTCATATGAACATCCCCACCCCATCCCCTCTATTTCAAACTTTCATTACCTCTTTCCTAGACTGTTACAAAAAGCTTTCTGATTATTGCCCTTGTCTCATATTTTCTCTTAATAACCCATCCTCCATGTAGCAGGCAATGTGATATTCCTGATCATACCATTCCTCAGCTCAGAAAATTCCAATAGCTCTCAGCTGCCTATAGATTCAAATATAGGCTCCCCTTGGTCCTCAAGGCCCTTCATCATTGAATTCCAGCCAGTTTTTCCAGATGGAAATGCATTATTCTCTACCACATATTCTATTTTGTCAACAGATTGTCTTTTCTCTCTTTCTTCTATATAGAATCCCCTCTCCCATCTCTGAACCTGTGTACAAGTTGTCCCCATGCCCAGGATATATGTTTGTTTCTATCACTGCTTCTGATAATCTCTAACCCTTTAAAAGCTCAACTGAAGCATCACCTCCAATGTAGCATCTTTTCTATACAATACCCCTCCCTCGCTCCCTCATCTAATCACTTTGTATTTTCTATGTACACAATATGTCCCAAAAAGTTTTGGTGTAGTTTTAAGCTTTTAAAGCTCTACCCATTCTCATTTATTTGAATCCAATATTTTTGGACATACAAAGATTTGGGGTCTCTATATACTGTGCACTTATTTCTGTGTGTATGTGCCATTTCTGTGATATTTAATATGCCTAGATATCGTTGTTGTTTGTGACCCCACTCAAACAATCCTCTACCACCTACTCTGTGCCAGGCACTGTGTTAGCCATTGGTGGGGACAAATATCATGAGTGAAACAATCCATACTCTCAAGGGAATTGCAATGTCTGATACATAGTAGGTCTTTAATAATTTATTTTGAAGGAAAAAAAGCACAATATGCCTGAATGCTGAATAATTATGACCAAGTTTGATTAATAATAATATTTATTAGTTTTATATTTATTTATTTATTTTTATTTATTATTAGTTAATAAAAGTTATCACTCTTACCTTCTCAAAAAGGTGGGAAACTATGTGGGCAGAATATAATATTAGGAGAATTGACTCATATGTTATTACTTTTGCTAAACTATCTTATTTTTCAAATCTTTAAATATCTCTCTGAAATGGGAGGAAGGAAGGATACATTTGGACCTCACAGTATAGAGACAGATGAGACCTCAATGGCCATGGAGCCCAAATCCCTCATTTAGTAGATAAGGAAAATGAAGAGGAACAAAAGTTTAAGTGATTTTCCCAGAGGCACACAGATAGTATGGGAGGCAGAATTCAAATGCAGGTCTTTCTGACTCCAAGTCTAATGTTCTACTTACTATATCACCTACTTAGCTCATATTGCTAGGAAAACAAAAGATATTTATAAAATATCATTAAATATGATGCTCTTGATTTACTGATTGATTTTACATAATATATAATTCACAGAGATGGATAATTCAAAGACCATATATAAGGTAATTTTAAGAACAATAGAGTACATGGATAAGCACAAAATTCACCGTTAGTTTAATTCATCTGTGTTAAACTTTTTCCCTTAACCAGAAGCAATGTTTAATTCATGGGCAGAGGATAGGAGTTCAAATCCTATTTCTACCACCCACTGCAACCTGTAAGACGTGTATGATCTTCAATAAAACACTTAACCTACTAGACATAGTTTCTTTATTTGTACAGTGAGGGGTCATACTGGTAGTAGTTGTCCTTCATACTTTTGTAATATAAATTAATAAAATATTTAACATTAGTTATTTAGGAGGCTTAGCACACAGGGCTGGAGAATTCTAAATGGAATGGGGAAGTAGGAAGGGTTGCTCTCTCTGAGATGGACCCCATGTTATCTGGGGACAGATTATAACTGACCAAGTGGGAGACCTCAGGGGAAGTGGAGTTTGTATCCTAGTATTCTGGTATCCTGAAGGAAGAAATCATCTGCCTGTGATGAGTTAGGTTGATTCTATAAAATCTAACGTGGGTTGCTGGTCATCTCAGTTTGGTTTAGCTCCCTGACTTACCCAACTCAAGGATTACTGGCTGAGGACCTAGGAGAGCTGTATCATTGCTGGATTTTGACAGGACTCAGCAGTGAGGATCCCACTTTCCTTCCTGATTTCCATTGTGCCCTGTCCTGCTATAATTTCTAGTTTAGTGTAGATAAGGTCATTCCCTGACCCTGGGGCTTGCCCATAGGTTGGTAGAATAGAAGCCCCTTTTCTCCTTCTTTCAATCTTTAGTTTATTGAATTTGTCCCAGTATTACTTAGTTATTTTGTTGATTTCATAGCCTCCCTGGCTAGGTGGATCTGTGAGGCAGTTGGGACCCTAACTGTCACTTCCTCCAACTGCCAAAACCATTCTTGAATTGTATTTCCCCAACTTGTTAGGTCCCAGTCTATTGCCCTGTCTATCCTGTCTCCTTCTCACCCTTTCTCTGAACCCAGATAATATATCAATTACCCACTAGTTTTCCCCATAAGAATACTCAAAGGAGACCAAAATGATATCACTTCTGATGCATTTTCACTTGAGAAAAAATTAAGATTTAAGTGAGGCAGAGTTTTGCAAATTTGTTGACTTAACTATGGCTTCTACAGCCATCAAAGTCCAGTGGCAAAACAAAAGACAAGATGACTAATGATGGCTCAAAATGCAGCAGATGGCCTTGGTTCTGTTAAGTTTAACCAAGCTCTAAGCACTCCACAGTGCCTACTTCTAACGATTTCATGGATGTTGGAACAAATTGTTCTCATTTGCCCCTTCTGCAAATGCTTGAGGTAGACACCTCACCTTATCATTGAAAGGTTTGAGATCTTTTGGTAACCTTGACTTGGTTTAGTCAGCCCACAAAGACAATTTACTGGGTGTGCCTACTGTTCATGCTACACCTTCTTGGAGCCATAGGCAAGAGAGCTAGGTAGCAGGTAGATACCAAAAGAGGAAGCAAGCCCAAAATGAGGTTGAACTCCATGGCTTCTGAGATCCTAGCTAATTCTATATCTATGTCCCTTCTGCTTTATCTTTGATATTATGATCATATTTCCCAAGGAGAGTAGAAAAAAAAATACTCCATTTAAAAGAAATGCTATTCAGGTAAAATAGTTAACCATTGTGAAGGAGAGAAGTATAATATATTATTCAAAGTCATGTGCAAATGTAATTTTTAAACATATCATTCAAGAATACATTAATAGTTTAGATCTAATGGTTTTGTATAAATAAGAGTATTTTGGCAGTTTTTGTCTAATTAAAGAAAAAAAAGAAATGATTTGCCATTTTATTAGTGCCAAACAAACATTTGTCCTGTCAAAAAAAAAGAATTAATTTTGAAAGTGAACCATCAAAAACTGTATTCACCCATGCTATGTCATTGACATCAGAAATGTTTTTATATTTGATAATTAATATGTACATTGACATACATGCTAAGTATAGGACTAGAGTAGCTATTTTAATTACAAGTTACACTTTTTTTTCTTAATTTTTTTCCTGCGCAAAAAGAACTCAGTGGGACTACTTCTAATACCATAGAACTTGATGGCCTAGGCAATATTCTCTTCAAAAATTTAATGATATAATTTCATAAGTTATATAGGAATTGTATTAGTTAAAATTCTAGTCATAAAACTGTGAGAATAACATTTTGACAAAAAAAGCTAAAATGATTGACTTAGATCAATCAAAGTAAAAATTAATAAGGATAAATGCAAAATCCACAATTGAGGTTCAAAAATTAATTACACAGGTATAGGTTTAGGCAAATTGGATTTGACAGCAATCAGCATGTGTGTTTGTGAGAGAAGAAAAACAAGGGAGAAAAGGCTTGAGTAAACCCATAGTGTAGTACAAATGCCAAGACAGAGAAATGAGAGGCAGAGATGCATAGATAGATGGTGGATGTGTGGGTGGAGAGAGAGAGAGAGAGAGAGAGAGAGAGAGAGAGAGAGAGAGAGAGAGAGTTAGTTCCCTGATATTCAAGTTCACACAGATAAGTAGGTGAAAGACCTGGGAATTAACCTAGGTTTTCAATTCCAAATTGTGTTCTTTCAATCTCAGCACAATAGTTAGAATATATGTGGATACCTGTGACAAAATCCAGAATATAAGAATAACAGACACCTTTGGATTTTGAAAGGAGTGTTTTTAGAATAATGTGTTCAAAAGAAGATGAGTTGATCATAGGGAAAAAGCAAAGGATAATCAGTTGAAAGACTGTGTACTCTGTTGGTGTCCAATAATAGCAAGAGGTAATAAGATATATGAAATGGACTTTTGGTTATGAAATCATGGAAGGATATTCAACATGAAAGAAGTTACAGAAACTTAAAATGTTGACAATACATTATTGAGATCTCTCCTTTATCCCCCATTTCCCTGGGGCATGGAGAAATCTAGGAAGTCCACCTTAAAAACAACTGTTTAGAAGTGGCATCTCAACAGATTGACATAAACATAACTCCCCCTCCCACTGCAATTGTCCATGAGTAAAGCAAAAGTTTGTGAAACTACTTTCTATGCTTTTAGTAAAATCCAACTTTGAACCTCCTAAGGGTTATGTAGGTCAAAATCTATATTTCTAGATGAGGATATTGAGGCCCAGAGAAAGGAAGTCATGTGCCAAAGGTCCTACAACCAGTAAGGACTAATAGGAAGGGTAGAGACCAAAAGTTCCTGATTTCAAATCCAGATCACCTTATGTGATTAAATTTTTCTTATTTTGGATAGCTTGAAAAAATGGAATTTTAAGGTTAAAAAAACTTTCAGGAAACAAAATTGATAATATTTACTCTATAGATAATCAGATTTTTAAACTATTTTCCATTCTATGCATTCCTTTCTCTTCATTCATTCGTCCACCACCTTGGTATAGGCTCTCATCACTTCTCTCCTGGACTATTACAATCATCTCTAAACTGATCACTTTGCCTTCTCTCTCCTTCTTCTTTAATTCATACTGTTCCTCATGTATGCCATTTTGTCTCTCATCTCTTTGCTTTTGAACTATCACTGTTTCCTCCCAGGCCTGGAATATCTCCTTTTTATTTTTTTTAACTCTCCTTTTTAGAATCCTCAGTTTTCATTTGAGCATAACTCATTTCTCTAGGCCTGTTTCAGGTTCCTGTAAAATGGGCATAACAGTAAGCCCTGACTCTTAGGGGTTTTGCTAGGATAAAATGAGATAATATTTCTAAAGTATATTTTGCAAACCTAAAAACGCTATGTAGAACTTCATTGTTGTGGTTTAGAATTTTATTGAGCCTTTTCCTATTCATTATTCGCTGCCTATATTCTTAGAATCTTGGTTATGGTCCCACTAAGGAAAAGACTCTGAAAAATTATACATCCTTAGAATGTATACACATAAAGAAAAAATAATAATAGTTGACATTGATATAGAGCAGTGGTTCCCAAACTCTTTTGTCCTACGGCCCCCTTTCCAGAAAAAAAATATTACTTATGCTCCTGGAAATTAAGTTTTTTTAATTGTAATAGCAATTAATAGAAAAGATAAATGCACCTGTGGCCATCACCTGAATCACTGCAGCACCCACCAGGGGGCAGTAGTGCCCACTTTGGGAATCACTGATATAGAGCCTTATAAACATCAAATTATTTGAAAAGCACATCTACCCTATGATATAGAGGCTATCATTTGCCCCATTTTCCAGATGAGGAAGTAGAAGTTAAAGAAGTTAAGAAACTTACCCAGATTCAAATAGCTACTAAATGTTTGAGGTAGAATCTGAACTCTGTTCTTCTTGAATTGAAGTTAGTCAACAAGAGTGTCTAAAGTAGTTAGTATGTGCTAGGCACTGTACTAAGCACTGAAGATTCAAAGAAAGGACAAAAAAGGACAAAAAATAGTCCTTGAGCCCAAGGAGCTTCCATTCTAATTGTAATTCTAATTTACATACATAAATCAGTGGTGTCTAACTCAAAGTCATAAATGGCGGCCACTAAACTTTACATAAAGATCTCTTCATGCTGCATGTTTACTTGGAAAACCACATTATCTTTTATTGTGTTTTAATTTATTTTGTTAAATATTTCCCAATTCCAGTTTAATCTGGTACCTGAACCTCTAGTCATGAATTGGACACCTCCAATAAATAACTAGGCCTCTATAAGATACACCCATACTACATGGGAAATAATTTGGTGGGGGAGGAGGCACTAGAACCTAGAGAAGCGGGAAATTCTTCCTCCAGATGGTAGAATTTGAGCTGAAGCTTGAAGTAACCCAACAAAATTTTGAGGTGGAAGGAAGAGCACATAATTCTAGGCATGGGATATAATCAATTAAAAATCACAGACATGGGACTATTGTATGTAAAGCTTCTACATCACTGTCAAAAAATCTTCAACTATATGGAGAGGAAATAAAATGGAAAATGATTGGAAAAAGTAGGAAAATGATTCATAGGGAAGAGCTAGAAATGCCAAAAACATGGGATCAAGGAGGAAAGAGGAGTCACTAAAACTCATTTAGCAGGAAACTGCCAGTCCAACCTATGCTTTGGAAAATCACCTTGGCAGCTGAGTGGAGGTTTGACTGGAATAGAGAGATGAGACAGCGAGATCAGTTAGAAGGCTATTGTGATAGTCCAAGTGAAAGATGATGACAGCATGTACCAGTAATCTATTGCTTAGCATGGGGCCGAAGTACAAAGTCGTTGCTGTTTTTCAGTGGTTTCAGTTGAATCTGCCTCTAAGAAACTATTTGGGATTTGCTTGCAAAGATATTGAAGTGGTTTGCCATTTCCTTCTCCAGCTCATTTTATAGATCAGAAAACTGAGGCAAACAGGGTTAAGTGTCACAGAGCCAATACGTCTCTGAGGTTGGATTTGATGGAAAATAAATTTTGTATTTTTTTTCTTTCTTGAGAGGAAGGAGATAATGATTTCCCTTTAAGGCATTCAGAGCTTAAGCTGCCTATACAGCATTCAGTTCTAGAAGTTCAAATGGTTGTTATACTGATATGTGACTGTAGCATAGGTCAGAGAAGGAGGCAGAACATATAGATTTTGGAATCAACTAAGACAGCTAAGATCAAATAGTCAGATGGTAAAGGGGAAAATGAGAAAGCTTAGAACAGAAGCTGGATCTCTAGCCACCTTTTGTCCCCTCCACTAAGCTACATGGAGATATATAAGGTAGTAGGAAGCCAGGAGAGGGTCTGAGAGAAAGAGAGGGAGGGTCTCTTTCTCTCATGAAAACAGTAATATCTGTTTTCTAACTGACCACCTGCTTTCTGAATTCATTCCTGCTTTCCTGTGGCAGATGTGCACTAGGTTTGGAAGGGATTTTTCTGCTTGTTTTTCCTTTTGTTCTTATTGCTTCACTTGACATTTCAAATATTTCTTCCAATATTTCCCTGAATGACTGACAGAAATCGTTTATCTGAATAAGTAGCCTATTCAAAGTTCTCTTGACCATTCACTTGTTTGATAGTGGTGTTTTATAGGCTTTCAACTTTGTTCCTTTTGACATAAGCAAGTTACATATTACACAAATAAATGGTCATGTATACTACTCAGGTATCTGTCTTTTCAAGGTCTAAGGATTATAAGAGAGAGAGAGAGAAAGGGTGGGGGAGAGAGGGAGAGGGAGAGGGAGAGGGAGAGGGAGAGGGATCCTGTGGATCACACCTCTTCTCAGATCTTAGGCTATAAAAGACTCTTGATCTGGTATAGTTTTAATAGATAAGACCCTAATTAATCCTCCTATATTTAAATGTAAAGGTTTATCCTGGAATTCTTCATTCATATGGTAAATGAGATATAGAGACAGCCCATGATGGTTGTTTAAAGAGCTTGTTTCAATCTCAGGAAGTCCTGGGTTCCTCTCCCTCTACCTCCTTAGCTTCCTATAAGTATCAAGTAAAATTCCATATTCTGCAGGAAACCTTTTCCACCTCATCTGACTTCTCTTAATTCTAGTGATTTCTCTCTGTAAATCATCTCCTTTATCTTTTATAAATTGCTTTGTAGAAATGTTTGTAGGTTGTCTCCCCCATTAGAGTATAAGCTCCTTGACAGCAGGGGCTATCTTTTGCCTCTTTTGGTACCTGCAACACTGGTCACAGTGTGGCACATAATAGATGCTTAATAAATATTAATTGATTGAGTGAATGATTAAATTCTCTCTCTGACATATAAATCAAAGGCTAATCACTTAACCTCTCAGTATTCCACCTAGGTGGTGGAGTGCTTAGAATTCTGGGTCTGGAAATTGGAAGACCTTGTCCAAATCTAATGTCAGATACTAGCCTTCTGACATTGGACAAGTTACTTAATCTCTGTCTGCCTCTTTTTTCTCATCTTTTGTTATAAGGAGTATTGGCCCTTATTAATTATTGGTATTGGTATTATCAATAGTTGATACTGATATGGACAGGCACTTGAGTTGATCTTGGGTTTTTCAGTTGAGGAATAATTGCTGGTCAAGCAGTTGAAGAAAAACTCCTGCTCAGGCCAGGTATATAAAACCCTATTTATTATAAATATCGAAAGGTTGTAAAAAGAGAAAATAAAAGGAAAAATAGGTACTTATAATAAAATATTTCCTATAACTAATAAATTCTAAATAAATCCCTGAAACAATCTTTCCGGCGAGGGAAGTCTTTGTGATCACTGAGTGATCCTTTTTATTCTACACGATCTAACTAAATTCCCCAGATATCTACCTTTCTATCCTAAATCTAAAATATAATTTTTATAAACAAAATGGAATAAACTGGATTTCTTCTCTCAGCTCAGATGTAACACAGGGCAGGCTTGTCAGTATTTTTCCATGGTCAATTTCACTCAGTTACAGCACTATAGTGCTACCTATTGGTAAATACACTGAAACTGCAGCACTACTCTTTGATCATCTAAGATGTTTCAAGAAAAAACAACAGATTTTCTTCAATTCACTGAGCAGTTTCCTTGAACCACCTTCCTTAGGAAAATCCAAAGTGTGAGTTATTGGTCCAACTGCCTTTCCCAATGCACCTTGGGATCATTCTCTTCCTATTATACCTCTCTGAGATCCTGCTCTGTCTTAAATAAATCCAACTCATTCAAACTCAGCTCTCCATTCATCTATTACCTAACCTATAATAAATATTTATTGCTTACTTAACTAGAAAATACTCATAACACTATAAAATGGGGATAACAATAGTACTTATCTTACAAGGTAGTTGTGAGGAACAAATGAGACAATCTTTGTAAAACAGTGCAATACCTGGCATGTAAAAGATGATTAATAAATGCTTTTTTCTATTCTTTTTTACTTCCTTCCTTTTTATCTTTTGCTCTTTCTCTTTATTTCATTCCTTTCTTTCTTCTCTCTTTCCTTTCTTTCTTTCTTTCCTTCCTTCCTTCCCTAGGCGAATCTTTAAGACTACACACTAGCCACTTCCCAGCTGTGTGACCCTGGGCAAGTCACTTGACCGCCATTGCCCACCCTTACCAATCTTCCACCTATGAGACAATACACCGAAGTACAAGGGTTTAAAAAAAATTAAAAAAAAAAGACTACACACTGCATAGAAGGTACCTACCTGCATTGCTAGAGGGTAATTTCCCCAACACTGTATTCTCTATGCCAGTGCAATCACAGGTTCAGGCTCTTACCCAAATAAGAAACAGTAGTAGACACAGAACTTACATAAAAGCTGGAAAACCCTGCCTCTGAAATATGTCATCTGTATCACTCTGGGCAAGTCAATTGTACTCTTAATATTTTAAGAAACCTTCTAAGATTGTAAGTTGCAGAGAAGTTGCCAACATCTATTAGTAGTTGATTTCAATTGGGCCTGTGATTTCAATGCTCTCAGGAGATCCCATATCTAAATATACAGAGAATTTTCTCAAATTTACAGAAATATGAACCATCTCCTAATTGATAAATAAGCAAATGATATGAACAGACAGTTTTCAGATGAAGAAATCAAAGTTATATATAAATACGTGAAAAAATACCCTTAAATCACTACTGATAAGTGTAATACAAACTAAAACAACTTTGAAGTATCATTGACACCCATAAGATTGGCCAAAATGACAAAAGGGCTAAATTACAAATGTTGGAGGGGATGTTGAAAAGTGGAGACACTATTACACTCTTGATAGAACTGTGAATTGATCCAACAATTTTTGAAGAACAATTTGAAATTATACCCAGAGATCTATAAAACCCAGCAGCATCATTGTTAGTTCTATTTCCTTAGGATATCAAGGGAAAAGGAAAATGACTTATATGTTCCAAAATATTTATAGCAGTTCTCTTAATATGAGAGATAACTGGAAATTGAGGGGATGCCCATCGATTGGGGAATGACTAAACAAATTGTGGTATGATTATGATAGAATCGTACTGTACTATAATAAGTGATGAGCAGATTAATTCTTAAAGAACTTGGAAAGAGCTTCATGAGATAATTAAGAGAGAAACAAGTAGAACCAAGAGAACATTATAAACAACTACAGATTTAATATTTGAAGAATAACTTGTGAATGTTCAATTCCAGGGAATTAATTGAAAAGTGGAAACTAAAAAGACATAATTTATATACTTTCTGGGAAGGGGCTGAATAAATAAATAAGTAATACTTAAAGAATTATACAAATATAAGATTATTCCTTGTCAGTGTTATTAGAATATAATAAACATTAAATTAACCCAAATGTAAGATATCATGTTTCATATTCCTGTGAAGAGTGAGTTTCAAACCCCTAATTCTACACACCTCTTTCATGCTAATTGAAAGGACATATTGGCTGTGATCCCTTTGGTCTTCATTCCTTGCTTAGAAAAATTAGCAAAGATAAGAAGCAAGTGGTTGGAAAGCCAACCTTGGAGTCAGGAGGACCTAAGCTCAAGTTGGGCCTTTAACAAAATCTGAAAGTCTGTATGTATTAGTTGATCCCAAAGTTCCTGGGCAACATCCAGGAAATATAATAGACTACAGAGCAGCTGTCAATTATTTTCTATATAAGGGATTTCTTTAATAGAACTTCCTCATGCCAATAAAATAATGAACCCATTTTGTTAAACCCTTACCTTCTGTCTTAGAATCAATACTGTATATTTTTTCCAAGGCATAAGAGCAGTAAGGACTAGGCAATGGGGGTTAAGTGAATTACCCAGTGACACACAACTCAGAAATGTCTGAGTTCAGGTTTGAACCCAGGACCATCTCTCTCTAGTCCTGGCTCTCAATCCATTGAGTCACCTAGATGCCCATTTTTAAACCCTTATCTTCTGTCTTAGAATTCATATGATTCAAAGGCAGAAGAGCTATGAAGACTCTCTGTTAATTGGGGTTGTGATTTGCCTGGTATCACATACTTAGGATGTGTCTGAAGCCAGATTGGAACCCAGGGCCTCTCATCTCTAGGTCTGGCTCTCTATTCACTAATCCACCTAGCTCCCCATGGATATACTTTTAGAAATAATAAATAAAGGGAAATTAAGTCAATGAAAAATGGAAATACTCTTCAGATTAGAGAGGCAAATTATTTATTCTCTTTGAAAATAAAGTGATCAGGTCAAGTAAAAATCAGGAAAGCCTGAAGTGCTATCAATTTCCTGAATACTATATAAATGTTTATCTTATTTATTATCTTGCATATTATATGTATATATATATGTGTATATATGTGTGTATTTAAATGAGATCATGTCTTTATGCTGCCACATTATAGATTACTAGAAATTGAATAAAAGATTCAGTACAGAGAACAGTGAGAATCTTCAACTAAAAGTGTAGGAGTTGAAAAAAACCTTAGAGATCATCTCAATCAAATTTCTCATTTTATATTTTAGGAAAGTGGGCACCAGAGTGGAATAAAAGATTGGACCACACTGCTGCTTAGTAGTGGAGCCAAGACTCTAAGAATGCTAACACCAAAAGCAGTGTTCTCTCCCCTTACATGACTCTGAAACTGAAACTAAATCCCCTTTAAGGTTATTTCCTAAGAAAATGATAAATCAATGAACTTTTCATTCAATCTTGAGAAGATTCTTTTAAACTAAGAACCTATTCTTAGACCCTCAGTAAGCCTATTTGAACTCACTTGTACTTTTGGGTAAAGCTCTTCATCTCTCTAGGCCCCTGAGTTTTCTCTTCTTTAAAGTAAGAATTTGGATGAGATGTTCTCCAAGGTGCCTTTCAAACTGTGACCCTCTGATTCTTAGCCATAAAAATCATTGACTGAACTTCACAAGGTAGATTTATTCAAAGTGCCTAAGGCAATAGCCATCCCTACATTGTAAGATCCTAGGGAGCAAGTAACCCAAAAGGATTCAAGAAGCTTTTAAATCCTTTCATTTCAAATCAGAGCCTCTACTTTTGGAGAATCTGTTCCAAACCATTAACATATATATCTCAGGTTACATTTAATTTAAATTGTAAATTTAATTGTTTCCAAATCTCATTACAAATGGTCAGCACTTGTAATAAAAAGGTCAAGAAACAAGTATCTTATCTTATTAATGAGTCTTGACTTGACACTCAAAATCTCATGGGAAAATGCAAAAAGACTGCCAAGGCAGTCCCTGCTTCCAGAGTGACTGAGACTAGGTCTGATGGATCATTCACTTTAGTTTGGGTGTTCTATACTATAGGATAATCAAATTCAGATAATCAGGAGTCAGTACTATGTCTAGAACCAGTAAGGTGATCCTTCCCCAGCAGGTGGGGTGGGATGGCACCCCTTAACTGATCTAAACTGAAAAATAAAGCAAGCCAAAGCTTCTATACCATTTGGGATTGAGAATAGGTCCATGGAAATAAGGAGGAATCTAAGAGAGTGTGGTTGTGATTCAAATATATTGGGATGGTCTCAAAAAAAAAAATTGAAGTGGTAAGAAAGAAACATTGGAACAAGGGGGGAAGGAGAGGAAGAATGAGGAAAATTACCTCTCATAAAATAAAAGTAAAAAAGGAAAAGTTTTATAATGGAGGAGAAATAGAAAGGAATATGTTGGGCAAGCCTTGAACTTCCCTTTCATCAGAATTAGTTCAGAGTGTGAAGAATATATAAATTGGCTATAGAAATACATTTATTTCTATAGTCAATTAGGAATATACATATACATATATATTCTTATATTTCTATAGTCAAGTAAGAATATGTGTGTGTGTGTGTGTGTGTGTGTGTGTGTGTAATAGAAATTGATTTTACCCAACAAGGAAGTAGGAGGAGAGGAATGGGGACAAGAGAAGAGGTGCTTAATAAAAGAGAGGGCAGATTAAGGTAAGAAATGGTCAGATACAAATCAGAATTTAGAGAAGGGACAGAAAGGGAGAGGGAGAGAAAGAGGGAGAGGAGAGGAAGAGAAAAATAGAAGGATTAATAGGACAAAATAGTATTAAGGAAAATATACAGTAATCATAACTGTAAATGTAAATAGGATTAACTCACCCATACAATGGAAGATCTCAGAAGGTAATAGTATACAGAGTCAAACAATAAAATGTTCACAAGAAACACATTTTAAACAGAGAGATAAACATGCTGTGAAAGAAATGGAACAGGATATATTATGCTTCAACAGAGACTAAAAAAACAGAAGCAGCAGTTACGATCTCAAAGAAAAATAAAAAAATAGACTTTAGAAAGGAAAAACAGGGAAACTACATTTTGCTAAAAGAGCATCATAGACAATGAAGTGATATCAACATGAAACATATATGAACCAAATAAAAGAGCATCTAAATTCTTAAAGATAAAGGTAAATGAGTTACATGAAGAAATAGACAACAAAACTATGTTATTGGAGGACCTCAAAGTACACCTCCCAGAACTAGATAAATCTAACCAAAAAAGTTTAGGAGATAAATGGAATTTAAGAAAAGTTAGATATGACAGAGCTCTGAAGGTAATTAAATAGGAATAGTAAAGAATTTATCTTTCCACCCCCCACTTTCAGTGGTACCATGGTACCTATCCAAAAATTAGCCATGTATTCAGACATAACCTCACAAGGGGAAAGCTTGTTGGCCCAATGACCTAGAGACAGGAGGTACTGAGATCAGACTTGAACTCAGACACTTCCTGGCTTGGGACATCAGACACATCATTTAATCTCCATTGCCTGACCTTATTGTTCTTTTTCTACCTTGGAACCAATACACAGTATTAATTGTAAGATGGAAAAATAAGAATTTTTTAAGTGTACAACTAAATGAAAAAGCAGAAATAGTAAATGCATCCTTTTTAAATCATAATGCAATAGAATTATATTCAATGAAGGGCTGTGCAAACATGTACTTAAAATTGATCAGAATCTACATATTCTAATCTTAAAGAATGAGTGTGTCAAAGAGCAAATCATTGAAATAACCAATAATTTCATAAAAGAGAATAACAACAATGCAACAACATATCAAAATAGGAAAGAAAGCAACATAACATTTCCAGATTAGAAAGCAATAATCATAAAAATAAATGGTACTGACTATGAAATAGAATGATGGATAAGAGAAATAGATTAGGTACATAATACATAGAAGTAACTGAACATGGTAATGTGTTGTCATTATTCAGTTTTTTCAGTAGTATCAAACTCTTATTGACCACATTTGAGGTTTCCTAGGCAAAAATATTGGAGTAGTTTTTTATTTACTTCTCCAGCTCATTTTGTACATTAGGCAACTACAACCAAAAAAAAGTTAAATGATTTGCCCAGGGTCACATGACTATTAAGTGTCTAGGGCTAGATTTGAACTCAGGTCTTTCTGACTTTAGTCCTAACATTTTATCCACTGTGCCATCTACCTGTAATCAAGTGTATGATGAATGCAAAGATTCAAGCTTTGGGGCAAGAACTTACTATTCCAGAAAACTGCTAGAAAAAATGGAAAGCAGCTTGGAAGACATTAGGCATAGACCAAAATCTCACACATAATTAAATTTGGCAAGCATGGAACTTTTTACCTGTCAGATTTATGGATAAGGGAAGAAATTTTGACCATAAAAGAGATAGATTCACAGGAAATTAAAAGGATAATTATATTCAATCTAAAAGGTTTTGCACAAACAAAATTGATGTCATTAAGATTAGAAGGAAACTAAGAAACTGGGATACAAATTTTATAACAAGTTTCTGATAAAGGCCTTATTTCTCAAGTATGTAAGGAACTGAATCAAATTTATAAAAAAAAATGTCATTCACCAATTGACAAATGGTCAAAGAATATGAATAGGCAGCTTTCAGAAGAAATCAAAGTATCAATAATCATAAAAAAGAAGCTCTAAATCACTATTGGTTAGGGAAATAAAAGTAAAATAATTGAGGTATCACCTCACAGTTTTATTCACTTTATGTTTCTTGCTTTTGTTTTAGAAATATGGCTAATATGGAAAAATGTTTTACATGATTTCACAAATATAATTGATATTCCACTGTGTGAATTCAATATAAATTGTACCCTCTAATTTCAGTAGAAAACCCATCAACCATTTGACAGATCACACATACACAGGATGATAAAGATCTTGTGACTCACATGCTGCATGGCTGAAAGGGTAGCCAGGCATACAGAAGTCTCTGTGTGACATGTGACATGTTTGGAAGTCAGGATTCTGGACCCTGACTGAGGTCTTGGCTCTCCAATCAGAGGGTCCTAGGAGAAGAAACAAAAATGGGCTATATAAGTGAATGGAGAGGAAACACTGCCTCTATTTTCCTCGATGCAAGCCACAGGCTTATCTCACTGATTTATTTCTCAGCCAGCAACTGGGAGCCATCAGGCCTTGGGCTCCAACAGGGACAGGAAAAGTGGCTAAGAATTAGGGCATCAAGGTGATCATATGGTCTTCTCTCTCTCTCTCTTTCTCTCTCTCTCTTTTTTCCTTCTCTCTCTTCTCCTCTCTCTCTGTTTTCTCCCTCATTCAAATGTGAGTTCTCTGAGGGTAGACAACACTGTTATTTTTCTTCCTACCGTGAATGCTTAGCCCATAGTAAAAGCTTAATCAATGTGTGTTGATCAATTTGAAGAATAGCAATATTCTGTTGTGCAGACAATTGTGTCAGAAGACTGGGAAAGGAGACACTCAGAAGTTAATAGACTATTAAATATGTACACATATATAATAGCATATATCATATATTTCTATAATAATGAAAGAAGAGACACATGCGTCATGAAATAGACTATAGCACCTTTCAAATCAACCATTGCAAAAGTAAATCAGAATATAAAATGTCATCAGAGAAATATAAATGAAAAAAGGACTCACTGTGTTAGTATAAAGTTTGTGTTCTACCGTGCCATGCTCCAAATTCAAGAAAAAAGTAGAGCAAGCCCCATTACTTTTGGGGAACAGTGAACAAGAGATCCCCTAGTTAGACTAACTTAGATTGTGACACAATGTATAGAGCACAAAGCCTGGAGTCAGGAAGTCCTGAGTTCAACTCTCACCTCAGAAATTTATCAACTTTTTGATCCTGGGCAAGTCACTTAGCCTCTATTTGTTTCAGCTTCTTCACCTTTAAAACAGAGATCATAACAGCATCTACCTCCCAAAGTTGTAGTAAGAATCAAATGACATAAAGATTGTAAGATAAGAAATAAGGATTAACAAATACAAAGTGGCAGCAATATTTTTTTAACCTAACAACCATGAATGACCAAGTAATTCTCAGCAAAGGACCAGGGGTAGGCAACGTATGCCAACTCTTTCTGCAGGAGCCATAAAGTCAATTTTTTTCAGGTGCTGTTACAGGAGCGGCACTGTGAGCACTGTACGGCTCTCACGAAATTACATTTTAAAAAATGTGGCGTTTATGGCTCTTATGGCCAAAAAGGTTGCCAACCCCTGCCAGAGACACATGATTTAAAATGTCATGTTCCCTCTGAGAATGAAATGATGGAGTTCGAATGCAAGCCAAAACATACTAAATCTCAATTTATATCTTCTATTTTTTCAAATCAGATCTTTCACAAAATGATTAATTGGGAAAAATGTCTTATAAGATTGTACATATAAAATCCAGATCAGATTGCTTACCATCTCATGGAGGGGGAAGGAGATGGAGGATGAGAAAGAGGGAGAGAATTTGGTACTCAGAATCTTAAAAAAAAATAATTCTTTAAAATTATTTTATATATAATTAAAGAGAAAGAAAAAGAAAAAACAAATAGTAATCATAGTCTAATGCAATTGGGGGGAAACGTAAGGAACTTGGTACATAGTAAGCCTTTAATAAATGTTAGTCTTTTCTAATTATTAACAATATATAAAATAATAACTAGAGGGAATATTCACATTGGTGAACAGGAAATTCATTTAAGTATTTGATTTTAATGTATAGAAAGAGTAAGTGTTATGGAATGTAAAGTGATAGATTGGAATTTGGGAAGACTCAACATCATTTCCTGCTTCTACTATTTCTGAACTGTGTAGCCCTTTACAAGTGAATGGAGCTTTCTGAACCTAAGACAATTCCTGAGCACTTAGCTTTAACATAATAGACATTGCAATCTGCTCATGGTTTGAGTTCCCACACCAGGAGATCCCATCTTGACAAAAAGCAGATTCCCTTCTCCAAACAATATTTGCACAATGGTGAGAAGCCAAACTGACCAAGTAAAACCTATGGATGGGAAATATAAATTTACGCAAAGATATAAAGCCCAGATTTATTTTCCCCATTTTTAAAGGAGAAAAGGACATCACCACTTGCTAATTTAATAGAACTGAGAGTAATGATAGATTACATTTCAGTAGTTAAGTACAGTTCTTAAATCCCCATCGCATCCATTATTTTATGCTTTGAATGCCCCCTTAACACACAATGAAATAATCAGGATAACTGTGACTAATTCAGTTTCTCATTGTGGAAACAGACTCAGAGATTTTATGTGACATGCCAAAGGTAACAAGTGGCAAACCTGGAAAAAGAATCCAATTTCCTTCACAGTTTCCTAGGCTCCATCAACTATACTAACTTGCCTCCCTCTTGAACTCACTTTAATCCCTTCATCTTGTCAAGCCATAGTAAAAGCACCGACTTTTTATTTAGTAGATCATTATAAAGGATATTGTTCTCAGCTGAGCACTTCTTGTGTGGAAATTCCCTCTACACATTAAGAAGAGCAACTATTCTCAAATTTATAGTCTTAGAGATTTGCCTGGGACACAGAAAGATGAAATCATTACATTATAGTCACACAACTGACAAAAAACAGAGTCAGAACATAAACCCAGGAATGCCTAACTCCAAGAAGAATTCTTTATCCACTTTTATAAAATATGAACTGTGGATCACACCCTGACCTCTAAATTTAATTCCATGAAGTCTAAGGCCCTTTTGAATTAGTCAGCTTATAAAGTCAGTTGTTAGTCAGTCGTAGGTTACTGTACGATCATGAAAGAACATTGTACAATAAGGTTGTTGTCCTTCATATTAATAGAGATCCAAAATGACATCATGAGTGATATCTTTTGTCTTGAACATAAATTGGATTGAAGTGAGGCAGAGTTGCACAGTCATCAGCTTCACTCATCAAAGTTCATCAGCAAAACAAAAGTCAGGATGATTAGCAATAACCAGGATCCAGTGGTTAACCTTGGCTTCTTCCATGTCTAACCAAGCTCTAACTACTCCACAGTATGCACCTTTGAGCTCTAAATCAATTATCCTGATATTGAGGAGTCCCTTGTTATCCACAAGTATGTCTGCTCATAAGCATTCTTTTCCTTGATCAAGTCTTATTTGGAAACAAAGCCAGGTAATTATATTGCTTCTTACTTTGGAGGACATCAATATCACTTGTGCTTTATCTCTAAAATGTGCTAAGATATCAGATATTTCTAACTCTTTATGATCCTTAAAAAAAAAAACACAATTACTAATGATTAAGTCAATGTAGTATGTGTTCCCCTTCTCTGATGATTACCCTTGCCTATGTAATTTACACACACACTGATTCCCCTAGTATTCTTTAACCTCGTTTCTTTCCGTAGCCAGTTGGCAAAGTTTTCATTATATTTTAATTGCATAGACTTCACTTCTCTATGCTTCTGTCCAACAAAAATACATTTAAACAAGGGAGTTCCCATCATTTTAATATCACCACTATTTTATGCCAATCTTCACTTAATACTAAGATTGTTCTCACCACACATTTACTCACAGAGTTGAAAAAATAAAAGGTCTTAATCTTTTTAGTCTGCTTTTTTTAACTGTTTCTACTTCCTTGAGTTTTCTTTCATTTTAGTAAAGAGCCTAAGTACCCCTGGTTTGGACACCTATGGTAGGTACTAGAGATATAGAGGCAAAAATTAAAACATCACTGTTCTCAAAGGGTTTACATTTTAACAAGGGAGGTAATATATACATATATGAATATCTGCAAAACTGAAACACTGTGTCAGGCTACATGTGTGTATTTATAATTGATTAATTGGTCGATGTTTATAAAATGTCTGTGTAATTTGAAATTTTTTACCTTTGAACTACATTACCCAGGAGCCCCCCTGACTTCCTGTTGTTACGTGCTGATATAGACAGGAGATAAATTCAGTGGATTTAGCCCTCTTTTCTTCCTATGAGGGCGGCTGTGAATGCAGGACTTTTGAATAGGTAGATCAGCTTGGGCACATGATTTTATTTTGTTACCTTTTTATTCCTTTACTTCTAGTGATTATAAATAAGTCATAAAAATATATTTAAAGTTATTATTGTATATTCATTTTAATTTTTACATATCTTTGATTGAGGAAGAAGAAGGAGAGAGAGAGAAAAAGAGAATGAGAGAGAGAAAGAGTACCCTAGGAGTTTTTAATATACTCCTAGCTCAGTGAGAATCAACAGTGAAACAGAGAATAACATCCAAAAATAAATGAAGAAACCAAGTAATACAATGAGGTTCTTTAGGAAAGGCTGGAGTCCAGAACATGAGAGCTCATATTGCCACTGAACTCTATTCTTGCCAGATTCTGCCTGATGAGTTTTTCTGACTGTCATATTAGAGCAAGGCCATCAGTGAGCTGCTGTACATGCAGGGGAGAGTGAACAGGAAAGAGAGGAATCTGGAAAAAATTCCATGCATTATCAGTTGAGGGAATTTTCTTTCCTAGTTCTTTCCAATTGAAGGAACTAGTTATTTTTAGCTCAGAGAGGACTTAGAGCATAGAACTGAATTTGAAAAGAATCTGGAAGACTGACAGGTGGAAGAATAAGCCCTATTCTACTTTACCAAAGAGGATAGAATTAGGATAGTATGCAACAATTTCAGAGATTTGGATTTTGCTTCAGTGTAATAAAAAAAAAAATTTAAAATAAGGATTAGAAGTAGACAAAAGTAGAATGGGTCTGCCTAGGTAGACAATAATAGCAACAAAAAAATTATGAGTAATAACACTCTGGGTGGTGATGAAGATGATGGTAGAGACATTTTAAAGCTTTTAGATCCCTTCTTTCTGTCAAGATACATCTGTGAAAGTCCGTTGATGACTTTAGTGACATTGTTGAGTGAATTCTCTGTTGTTTATGAGTTTACTCAATGATCTACTTGTGACCTGTAACTCTGAAATTCTGGGATATGATTAATACTTATAACTTATATTTACATGGTACATTAAAGTTACAAAAAAAAAGCTTTTAACCTATTAAAACTGCTTTAGTGGGGGAATAGAGAAACCATGTAGGAAGATCAGAGGTTGAAGGAAGCAAATACATTTAACCTTGTAGGCAGAAAGTGGCGTGTAGACAACATTACTCTCTTTCAATTTTGGAGTAATGTGAATAGGAAAAACTACTTGTTCTATTTCACAAGGGGCATAAAGGATGACATGGCACCAGATATGACCTCAATATAAAAAAAGGATTTTTTTTTCTCTAACTAGCCTTACATCAGTGAGCTCTCCATCACTGAAAGTATTCAGAGAAAGACCATGAAACCATATCCCAGAGATGTTCTATAGGGTGCTTGCTTCATGTATAGTAATTATGATTCTGCTCATCATCCCTGATGAACCTAAGATGACATCATTCCATTCTCTTTGCTTCTCACATTGGTAGTTTCTGATTTTCACTTAAGGCCCCCTGTCTCTGCTGGATCTTTGCCCAAGGCTGCAGTTTGGACTGAGGGGAAGTGTGTTTATAGGTCTATAATGAAAAAAGATTTGCACATAAATCTACATTTATTCGTATCGATGTGTATTCTGCAGAGCTCTGACAAATAGACTTAAAAATAGGTGAACTTCAGGCTAGCAAAGAGAGAGACTCCATAAGGCAACAGTGATAAATTGCCCAAGAGAAAACACTCAGAGAGCCTAGGAAAAGATCTCGGTGAGTATAAGTCTTAACCTAACTCTGTCTTTTCAGGCAATAGTTACCACTGGCAAGGTTTCTTTTGAGATACAACTTTAGTAGGTTCTCAAAAAGTATTTGACAAACTGAGGAGTTAAATAAAGGATGCAGTAGTGATGGAATGGAAGGGGTCCTGCCCTATTAAGTGCAGAGGACTGGGTTCAAGTTAGCCTAAAATACACTAGTTGTGATCTTGACATTTGACTTCAACTTCCTAAACCTCAGTTTCCTTATTAACAAAATATAAAAAAATGAAACTTGTCCTCTGTGCATCCCTGGTCTTGAAGAAGAAAATGTTTGTAAGCCTGTCTAAAGGTCAATGATTGTCAATAAATGATATGTTTTAATAAAATTTGGGCTCTGATCCTTAGATTTTAGTAAAGCTTATTAGGATTACTTGGATAGGTAGAAGATGAGAGATAGAAAAGGGGGCCCTAATCTAACTTTCCACATGGCTGCTCCAGCACCGAAGTTCCTTGGCAGAACACCTGAGAAAGAGAGAGCAAGAACTTCCTGCTTAACCCTTTTTATAACCTCCTGCTACCCTCCCCCAGCAACCCCTCCCCATCCTCTGCTCCCTTCCAGGTCAATTTCTGGCTCACCAATGCAGGGAGTCAAGTAGGCAGGTCCATGTCACCTGAACAACCCCAGAAAGGGAGGAGTGTAAATTTCCTTTGCACAGATATTAGAAGTTGAGTATAAATCCCCAGGATCTACTTTTAAGACAAGAAATTATTCTGTGATAGTATATAGCATCTTAATATTTACAAAGCACTTTTCTCTCAAAAGACCTATAAGATGGGTAAAATCCCTTTGCTTTATCATGGTCTTTTTACTGTCTCCCATATATTTCAACCCATTTCTCTTCCTTTGCCTTGGCTGTCTCTCATGCTTGGATCCTGCCCTCAAACTTCATTTTTCTTCCTGGCTCAGCTGAAGTGCCACCTTATCCCCACTCTCCACCTCAAGCTAGTATTGTTTTGTTTGCCTCCTCAGTCAAATCATATGGTTTTTATCTTGCATATATACCTTTATATGTAGATATCATTTCCTCCAATAGTATATAAATGTATTGATAAATTAATAATAAATTAATAATATAAATACATTTTTAGGCAAGCACTATCTTTTTTTTTTAAAATTTGTATCTTCAAACCTAGCATCGTTCCTGTCACAGAGTGGGCACTCGATAAATGCTCATAGATTGATGGGTATTTTTAATATCCCCAAATAAAAAATGAGGAAACTGAGGCATGGAATGACTTAGTAACTTGCAAGTTCACCCAGCTAAAAATTGAGAGCCAGGGTCAAATACAGGATTCCTAACTGGGTCTAATCCCATTTCCATTATGCCACAACTTTCTCCTGGCTTAATACCAAGGGTTAAATATACTAATTTAGATGGAATTCTAAATAAAAATCAGCTCCAAGGAGCTTACACCAAGGTTGATCCCTGAACTAGCAATTGCAGTTTAGGATCCATTCTAGGACATTCTGTGTTTTTCTTGAAGCATGTGTACTAGTTTCCCTTTGAGACTGTTGTCACACTGTATTAGGACATATTCCTCACAGCAGGGAGTATACCTAATACCAGAAGCATTAACGGGTTTTTTTGCTCTGTTTTTTTTTTTTTTTTAATCAAGCAAGATGTTATGGGCCAGCCTCTCCATAGAAATGCCATTATTTATGCAGTTGTCAGCTAAATGTCACTCTAGGCTGAGTATAGAGCAAAGGACTTTGTGGCATCCATGTTTCTGAAAGGGCTTCAAGCTGCATCACAGAATTCCATAGTGCCCCCCCAGAACTCCAAGGGAGGGGGCAGTTAAAGGCAGTTGGAGTCCTGGTACAAAAGCCAAGTCATCCCTCTTGCAAGGGTCCTGACTCTTGGCTCTTGGCTCTGGGCACACACACTCTGTGTAGCTCCTGGGGCTGAGGCATTCAGTCTCTGACAGCCAGGGCTGCTTTATTTGATAGCCAACCTTCAAGCAAGATCACAGTCTTACCTTCACTTTAGCTGTTTAGGTTTTAGAAGGAAGATTATTTAGGGGCTTAGATTAGAGTTCAGCCATTCAAGTTACATTTCCCCCTTTGTGGGGGAGGTGCTGCCTATTTTGGCATAGCTGATTTAGATAGCTTCCCCTTACCTCTCATTCCTAAATCATTTCCATTCTTCCCGTTCCCAGAAACCATTGAACCCTTTGTTATTTTTAAAAACGACAAAGGCTGACATTATAAGGAAAATAATATTTTAATTAAGGCCATGTTGATAGAATAACATCGGACCACTAGTCTGGGTATTCAAAATCCTGCCTCCGCCATTTTGTTCCATACCTTCCCTACACCTCTTCGTCCCCGGGGAGTGCGCTCAGGTAGCAAAGAGGAAGTCAAATGCCACTTCCCAATATTTAAAGACATGCTTTACCTCGAAGATATCATCCAAAACAGGAAACCCATTGGACCATGGAAAATGTCGTTTTCCAAGTGTCCACAGGAAGTTTGTCATTAAAGCTCAAATGAGTCTCAAATAGCTCTCAACAGAGCACCAGAAATTCTAAATAACACACCTTCCTATTTAGAAACTGTGCCTGGATACAGATAATTTGGGGTGATATTCACATCTTGCATAGGCCAAGTTCCTCTTTCTAGTAGCTTTGAAGTTGATCCTGGCTTCAGAGCCAGTGGGCTGCTCCTAAGAAATCAAGCCTCACCTATTTCTTTCCTGTGGGGAAATAATACATACAGAGAAAGATATTATCATCAGGGTTTAGTCTTTACCGTTACCAGCTTGAATCCTGAATTTACCTACCCAGTTCTAGCTGCCATTGCTTGACTGGAAGATAACAGTAACTGATTTTAACAGCTCACTGTGTGGGGGTGGAGGAAGATTCTACTCCCCCACTTTAGCCCCTCCCATCCAGTCAAGTCTGCCTGCTTCTCCTCTGATCTGGGACTGGGGAGACTCCATTGCCATCTGACCCTAATCTTACAACTTGAGCCAGGATGCCCATCCTCAAGACACTTCTCAGAATGCCCAATAACTGACTTGTCAGGGTCCTGGCAACAATATCATTGACTATGAGGGAAGAGTAAGGCCTCAGAGAGATCATTTTTAAGATGCACAGCAGACTCCGGCCTTGGCCATTTCATTATTTTATTATAGTATCTCTCTCTAGATGCATAAGGGAATAGAATAGCAAAGTCAGAGCTAGGAGACCTTAGGAGTCATTGGGTCAATTTCCTTCTTTTACAAGAGTGGAAATCAAGACCCTGAGATGATAAATGACTCTCCCAAGGTGATACATCTAGTAAACATCTGAGGCAGGATTTGAGCATAGGTGTTCCTGACTCCAAGACCAGTGTCCTATCCACTAGATCTTGGAGATCAAGAGAGGCAATGAAGGTCTACCAGAACCCAATGGATGATAGAATTTTAGAGGAGGAAGAGACCTTAGAAATCATTCTGTCAATCATCACATTTTTATAAGTGACAAATCTGAACCCCTGATAAAGTAAAATGATCTGTCCAAGGATACATGGACAAAATACAGTTCCTCAGTCTCTGTTCTTTGAAGGAAACATCTTTGGTGAAGAATAAAGAAGAATTATAATTGTGGCATAGTGGATAAATAAGGGTTAGTGTCAGAGTTAGGAAGATCTAGGTTAAAGTCCCACCTCTAATATATACTGTTTATATGGGTCTAGACAAGTTTCCTGACTTCTCAGTGCCCCAGCAATATTCTAATATCAATTCCTGAGAAACTACCAATATATGCTGATAGTGGATGTTCATCTTCTCCCTGCCATGAAATTAAAGCTCTGGACGAGGGAATCATCTTCATCCCTGTCATCCTGCTTTTATTAAAGTTGCCTTGATTACCTTTTCAGTGAGTCTCTAAAAAGTGCACTTGCGTCCCAATAATGTATTCAATTATAAATTTTAATAACAGCAATAATGTACAATGATCAGCTGTGAATGACAACTATTATCAGCACTTTGAGGATCCAGAACAATTCCAATAGACTCCTGATGAAAAAGACTATTCACCACCATACAAAGAACGGATAGTCTCAATGCAGATTAAAGCCTGCCAGAGTTCACTTCATTTCCTCCATGAATTTTTCTCTACTGAAGTGATATGTATTTTCTTTCACAATATGCTAAAAAATGGAAAAATATATTGTATGTTAACATAAGGACAACAGATATCGTATGACCTGCCATCTTACAGAAGGGAAAGGGTGGGGAGGGAAAGAAAGGAAATGTGCATTAAAACTGTATCAAAGTATAAAAAAAATTAAAAAGCCATTTTATCTGTCTGCACAATAACCATTAGAATCTTTAATACAGAAAAATAATGGTAGGATAGAAACTTGTCCCCAAATCATTTCTATTGCAGCTTCCCTGAAAAAGATGGCACATCCTCCTCATCCTCTTTTTCTTCTCTCTCTTCCTCATCCTCATCACAACTGGTGGCTCGATGTCACTTTGTTTTGCAAAGGATTTTAAATTTATTATCTCACTTAAAGAAAATCTCACTGAACACATAGAAGAGAGGGCTTAGGACATACCACCCCCCCCCCCCCCCATTCACTCACCTAGCTATTCCTAACAAATCTGACCTTGTTCATCTCTCAGGCTATCCTTATTCTCAGACTCTCTGCATCTTGGGAAATCTTAGAGTTGGCTTTCCAAGTCAATTGCAATTCTGTTCTCACTCCCCGTGTTGCATGAGAGCCCAAAGGAGTAGAGGCCATCAAACCTGCCCATGCCAGGTGAACTCATTATCATTTGAGAGCCAGGTGGATTGGCGCCCCACCTCCACTCTCTTCTGCCTCCACCTCTTGCTATGCTACATCCCTATCACTGGTCTCCTGACAGAGATTCAGGGGAAAGGAGCATAAAACACAATAACTTATTTAAGAGAGACTGCTACCGAGCAACAAGCAGCCAGGTGTGAAATTGGGGATCGAATTGGGCTTTCTTCTCTCTTTATTTTCCTTTTTTCATTGGCATTTTTCTCCTGGGAAATAGTGGACTTACTTTTTTTTCACGTTGGAGCAAAGTCTTTTAAAATTAATTCAATACAATTGAATAAACATTTGTTAAGAGCTCAGTATATATCAGGCAATAGGAACTGTGATCAGTTCAATGATTGAAATCCAAAAATTCAAGACTCTGCCTACAAGAGCTTCATATTCTACTATAAACATGTGTACATGGATGTGTGCATGTGTGTGTTTTGAAGGTATAAGACACAACCTGTTGTGCAAATACAAGGCCATCAGTGCAGTCCAGTAGAGCCAAATTTGACTCTCACCCCTCCACCCCCAGAAATAGTAGAGATAACTTTGTAACAACTAACCTCTGCTCTATGGCCCATTAGTTTTCTGACTCTTTTAAAACAAATAAATAAAAGCAGCCTTACTGCATATCAAAGCAGTGAAATGTGTTGTGAGTGTAGCTTGGACTTGGAGTCAGGAAGAACATAATTAAAATTGTTCTTCACATGTTTACTAACTATATGACCCTGGGCAAGTCAGTGAACCTCTTTCAGCCTCAGTTTCCTCATCTGCAAAATGGGAATTAAAATAGTGACTATTCTACAGGTTTGATATCATAGATTGAATAGATGAAGTACTTTACAGACTTTAAAGTTCTCTAAAATTATTAACCAGTGTATTATTATTAGTGTGTTATAAGTGTTTGCCCAATGGAGAGAGTCCCTGTGAAAAAGGGGAAGTACAAAGAGGCCCTTTTAAAAAGAGACCTCAGTCAGCTGGGCTGGTCTTCTGGTTTCTGAAGGGAACCTGAGGAAGATCTGCTAGTTCATGACTGGGGCATGAGTGTAAGACTGAATCTTCCTGAACTTCTCTTAAGGAACTTACCTTTTAATAGAGACTTTGTGACTGAAGCTTTTGCTTCATTCACCTCTGGGGCCCCTGGAGCCCCTGGCCCTCTGGGCCTCTGGCACTCTGAGTTTCTGGCCTTGAGTTGATTAGTTCTACCTGGATTAACTAGGGCAGGGGTAGGCAATGTATGGCTCTCGAGCCATATCTGGCTCTTTTGAGGGCCAGATATGGCTCTTTTTGCAGGAGCCATAAAGTCCATTTTATTTCAGGTGCTGTTACAGAAGCGGCACTGTGAGCACTGTACGGCTCTCACGAAATGTCATTTTAAAAAATGTGGCGTTTATGGCTCTCATGGCCAAAAAGGTTGCCAACCCCTGAACTAGGGGATTGGAGCAAATTACCTACTGTATTAGATTCTTATTTCCTTATTTCTTCTTCCTCTTCTCAGTTGTAAATAAATTTCCATAAAAGTCATTTTAATTTGAGGTTACTCTTTATTTGGGGATTGATCAATCCCCTGGCAACCTAACCTTTTAAAACAGTCAACCAAAAACCCCCTTTTCCCCTTTACAAGGCCTTATGGCCAGATTCTTCCCCCTCATGAAAAAGATGGAAGGTTTTCATTCTTCTTCTTGTCAGTTCTTTCACATCACCCTAATACCTTTTTCCAGTAGTATCCATGTGGAGAGAAAACTTGGTAGAGTAGATAGTGAACCTGTCTTAGAGTCAGGGAAGAATTGCCTTTCACACACATTGAACATGTCATAACATGTATATTTTATCATGGTCAAGTCTCCTTCCATCTCTTTAAATGGGGAACTCTCTAGGACTCTGCAGTACAGAATAGGTATCAAAATGCTTTGGGAGAGAGAGTTGTCTCATGGATAATTCCTCATGTTTTTCAAAAACATGTCTAGTTTAAAAATAAACAAAAAAAAGTCTCATTTGATTATCTCATTTCTCTGCTAAAGAATTCTCCATTGCCTCCCAATTGCCTCCAGAATGATATCTAAACTCTTCAGTTTGATGCTCAAGTCTCTTCAAAGTCTAACTGCTGTCACATTTGAGTCTCCTTTCCTTAAATTCTTCTACATAAGCCATATGCTTCAGATAGTCTAATTACATTCCCACAAACACGCCATATAGTGTGCCTTGACCTTATGTTCCAACCATGTTCTCTACCTACTGATCTATTGAAATATTTCTACTTTTATTGATCTCTCTTGCTTTTTTGCATCTTCAGTTCTTAATATGTCCTTTCCCCTCTTCCCTGTCTAGGGAGCCATCTGTTAAAATAAAGAATAAAAAGAAGAGAAAAAAGATAGTTTAGCAAACCTAGCCATTACAGAGACAAAAAGCTAATAACATATAAGTTTCAGACCTAAAGTCTGACCTTGAAGAAGAAGAGAGGTAGTGAAAGAATGCTTTCTACAAAGTATCCTCCTTTCTTTCCCTAGTGGGAAAGAAAAAGATACGACTTAATCATGGCCCAAGATGAGTGCTGTGAGATTTAGTACATGTCAAAGAGATTAAAAAGAAAGAGAAAGTTCCTTTATTCACCAAAAAAAAATTTATGGTTACTCTTTGGTGTTAGTAAAGAAACTTTTTTTTTAAACCCTTACCTTCTGTCTTGGAGCCAATACTGTGTATTGGCGCCAAGGCAGAAGAGTGGTAAGGGTAGGCAGTGGGGGTCAAGTGACTTGCCCAGGGTCACACAGCTAGGAAGTGTCTGAGACCAGATTTGAACCTAGGACCTCCTGTCTCTGGGCCTGGCTCTCAATCCACTGAGCCACCCAGCTGCCCCCAGTAAAGAAACTTTTAAAAAGAAATTTTTGTTTATTTATTTAATATTTTGCCATCATTACATGATTCATGTTCTTTCCCTCCCCTTCTCCCACCCTCCTCCCATAGCCAAGGCGCAATTCCATTGGATTTTACATGTATCATTGATCAAGACCTATTTCCATATTATTAATATTTGCAATAGAGTGATCATTTAGAGTCTACATCCCCAATCATATCCCCATCAAACCATGTGATCAAGTAGTTGTTTTTCTTTTTGTGTTTCTACTCCCACAGTTCTTTCTCTGGGTGACATGGGCATTGTACAGAGATGGCAGGGACCCTATATCCCTTAACTCAGACAGGCTGTGAACAGGGGAATTCCTTTCCCCCTTCTTGCCCTTGTGACTCCCAAGGCAAAGACCATAGTCCTTGGAATTCCTTTAAGTTGAGATAGATAAAGAAATACACCTCCTTGATAACATCAAGTTGTATATCTCAGACATCCATCTGTCCCCTAAACTATGAGGGTCACTCCCTATGTCTCCAGGCAGACCCCGATCAGATGACCAACACACACCCCCCACCAAATACCTGAGTGTTTATCACTCTAGAATCACATCCTCATCATGACACAGCATCACGTCCCCACAATTGTAAAAGTATATAATCCCCAGGATTGAGGGATTCGGGGGAACCTCTCATGGCTGCTCCACTCATGCTGTCTTGCTGGCCATTAATCCTATCTTACTAATAAATCTTTATTTTTCCTTTTAAGCTAAGTTTGGAGTCCTCTCATTCTTGAGAATGATTTCCTTCCCGAACCCAGGGGTTCACCAATTTGTACCCCTATAACATGGGTGTGGACAGCATTCTTTCTCCTAAGTCCCTCTGAAGATGTCCATCAATTTCACAAAAGTTCCCAGTGGATAAAACACTCAGGAAGAGGAACCAGAGACTGAGAGAAAAATGGGTTACAAGTTAAAGACTAAGGGAAGGAGAATATAAGGTGAGAATAAAGACACGAAAACAAAGAAAGTTCTAACATGAAGAAGTCAGACAGTGAGTTAGCTCTGGTAGGATAGAACTTCGCTAAAATAACTCTGCTGAGGAAGAGCTTTGATGGTCCAGAGCTCTGGTAGTCAAGAGCTTAACCCTTAGCCTACAAATTGGTGTTTTATTGGGGTTACAACAGTATAGGGAGAAGGGAAAATGGTAATCAGGCAAGTGGTCTGACAAATTAACATTATGAGTCTATCATCACAAGATACAAACTTCCAGATTCTAAGACAATAGGTACAGGGAATGCCCAGATCAGGAGTTCATATGGCCTAAGGAATCTAAGTTTGTTTGATACATATGTTAATTTATTGTTATTGGTAAAATAAGGAGACTGATATAACTGACAAGTCTTCTGGAGTATAGTGTCAGGGAAGGGCTAGGAATTTCATAAGATTAAGGTTCAATTTAGGTCAAGGTTACAGAAACCATTATAAGTAATACATGAGTTAGCTTTTTGAGCACCCCTAAAATAATATCAGTATTAATATATGGCTGGGCTCCTACACCTTCAGAATTGTCTGGGGTCATTACATTGCTGCTAATAGAGAAGTCTATTATGTTCAATCATTCCACGGTGTATCAGTCTCTGAGTACAAAGTTCTCCTGGTTCTGCTCTTTTCACTCTGCATCAGTTCCTAGAGGTCTTTCCAGTTCACATGGAATTCCTCCAGTTCATTATTATTTTTAGCACAATAGTATTCCATCAACAACAGATGCCATAATTTGTTCAGCCATTCCCAAATCAAAGGGCATTCCCTCATTTTCTATTTTTTTGCTACCACAAAGAGCGCAGCCATATATAGTAAAGACACTTTTAAAAGAGTAAAGGTTCATCAGTTGGTAAATGATAAATTAACTGTGATGTATCAATATAGTGGGACATGATTATACCACAGGAAATGGGGAATATAAACAAATAAAAATAAAAACATAGGAAGACATATAAACTGATGAAAATTTAAGCAAGCAGAAGTAGAAAAAATACTAGAACCTTTTGAATGGGAAGAATACCACCATAGAGGGGGGCAAGAAAGAAGTACAGGTGTGTATGAAACAATGCATATGTCAAATTCAGTAGATGTATGGATTAGTTTTCAAAACTACTTCCCACACCAGGAATAATAATAATGCCTGGCATTTATATCGTGCCTTAATGGGTTCAAAACACTTTATATATTATTCTGCCATTTATATATCATTCAAAGAATTTTATATGTATTCTGATATATATCTATCATTTTATATATTATTCTCATTTATATATCATTAAGTATCATCTACATATAATTTATCAAGTACAATATGTCAGAATACAGGAAGGTAAAAGACAGTTCCTTATCTCAAGGAGCTCACAATCTAATGAAGGAAATAACATAAGTACTACTCATAAACAAGATATATAGTGGATGAATTGTAGATAAACAAAAGAAGGAAGGTTCTAGCACTAAGAGACATCAGAAAAAATCTGAGAAGTTACCTGTAACTTGAATGAAGCCAAGAGACAAAGACCAGGAGGGAGACTATCCCAAACAGAGAAGACAACCAGTAAAAATTCTCTGAGTTAAAAATTGGGATACTAATGCACTGTTGGTGGAATTGTGAACTGATCCAACCATTCTGGAAAGCAATTTGGAATTAAATCCAAAGGGCTAGAAAACTCTGTATACCCTTTGATCCAGCAACACCACTGCTAGGTCAGAATCCCAAAGAGATAATTTTTTTTGGCGGGGTACCTATACAAAAATAATTATAGCAGTTCTTTTTGAGGTGGCAAAGAATTGGAAATTGAGGGGATGTCCATCAATTGAGGAGTTAGTGAACAAATTGTGGTATATGATGCTGATGGAATAATATTTTTCTGTGAGGAATGAAAAACAGAAAGATTTCAGAAAAAGCAGGAAAATCTACATGAACTGATGCAGAGTGAAATTGACATGGGCATTGTGCAGAAATGGCAGGGACCCTGTCTGTACCCCTTAACTCAGGCAGGCTGTCAACAGAGAAATCCCCTTCCCCCTTCCTGCCCTTGTGACTCCCAAGGTAAAGACCATTATCCTTGGATGTCCTTTAAATTGAGATAGACAAAAGAGATACACCTCTAGGACACACCTTGATAGCCTAAGCCCTGAGGGTCTCAGACAGACCCCCCCACCCACTGAATGCCTGAGTGCAAGGAGTCATGTCCACACTACTGGAAAGAATATAAAAAGCCCAGAACTGAGGCACTCAGGGAGCAGCCTCCCACGGCTGTTCCACTCATGCTGTCTTGCTGGCCCTTAATCCTATCTTACTAACAAATCTTTCTTTTTACTTTTAAGCTAAGCTTGGAATCCTCTCATTCTTGAGAAAGGTTTCCTTCCCCAAATCAGGGGTTCATCACTTGCACCCCTATAACAAAATAAGCAGAACATGGAGAACATTATACACAGTAAAACTGTGAAAGACTTAGCTGCTCTCAGCAACGGAATAATCCAGGATAGTTCTGGATTTATGACAAAGAAAGCAAGGTATCCAACTCCAGAAAAAGAACCATTAGAGTCAGAATGTAGATCAAAGAATATGCTATTTTCCTGTAGAGAATAAAGAATAATTTGTAGCTTTTGACCCTGGTTGATATGTCAGATAACAATGTCCTGGACAACAATAGCAATGTTTGGAAGAAGCCAGAATTTGGCTGGAGGAAGGAGATAGAGTTCAGTTGAATTTAAGATGTTTATGGGATAGCCAGTGTGAGATGTCTAACAGGGAGTTAGAAATAAGAGTCTAGAGGTCAAGAGAGAGTAGGTCTGAAAAATTAGATCTGAAAACCATTAGCACAGAAGTAATTAACCAAATCTTTAAGAGTTGATGAAATCATCAAGTAATTTTTTCTTTAAAAAGGAGAACACTCAAGACATCCACCTTTAGTGAGCATTAACCTGGACAAAGATCCAGCAGAAGAGCCTGAGAAGGGTTCTGTAGGACAGGGAGGAAGAAAAACAAGATATTGTCAATGAAACTTAAAGGGAAGAAGACATTAAGAAGAAGAGGGTAAATGACAATATCAGAGTTGTAGAGAGGTCAAGAATGATGAGGATTGCAAAAAAAGACCATTAGATTTTGCAACTAACAGATCATTAGTAACTTTGGAAACAGTATATTAGGTTGAATGATGAGGTCAAAGGCTAAGAAAGGAGTAAGATAAAAGGAAACAGAACTTCTACTATAGACATCCTTCTCAAGAAGTTTAACCACAAAAGAGAAAAGAGATATGGGATATTTTATCAAACAACAGCCCTGGAAATTAACTGCTATTATTATTCCCATTTTAGAGAGGAAGAAATTGTAGTTGAAAGACATTAAGTGATTTCCTCAAGGTCACACATTTGATAAAAGTCTGAGGTCAAAAGAGATTGCTCTGTGAGCTGAGAATGGAGAAGAGGTGTATTTGGAAGCAAAAATGATAGAGTAAAAGTAAATAGTATAAGAGTCTTTCAGAAATGATTTCAAGAGCCTTTTCTTACCTATATGTAACAGGAAGGAATACTAGGTTTCCAAATTGCTTTAAAAGGGACCACAGAAGATAAATAAGGCCCTTTACTAGGGAGCTGAGCTAATAATGAATGGGAAAAGGAATATATGTTCATCTAGTAAGTTATAACTACCTGTCACTGATTTCTAGCAAAACTCCTTTTTTAACCTTGATGTTTATTTTTTTGTTTTTTACCTAATCATTTTCCTTTTTTTTTTTCAGGATATTTACAGATTTATGGAGTAATTGTAACACATGGATCACCAGCATTAATGTCTATCTATTTATCACTGTGGGCTAATACATATTTTCCTTCTTGAAATTACATTTGTCATTTCCTTCTGAGAGGGCTTCTAATCATTTTGGAGCCAAGTGCCACAGTGTATCTTATTTCCCCATGTTTTTTGCCATTATGAGTGACACTTTGTATTTCTTAATATTGCTTTGAGGAAGACAGAATCACTAATAAACTTTCACAGCTGACTGACATCACACCAACTTTTATTCTTCACAACCTCCTAAACTACAGTCACTTCAGAATGTATCCCCATCTATGCATTTTTTTCTTTTTGAAAAAGGGAATAGGAGATCTTTTCTTTTATAGTGCATTAGTCACACTTTGCCAGATTATTTAAGAGATTGTCTAGTTGTCAAAGGCTTTTACGAGGGAGAACAAAGAAAAAGTTAGTTATAATGTTAATGCTTTGAGGGTTGAAAGGTCACCAAGAGTACAAAATATTGAAGGGATAACTAATTTAGTAAAATGACTCAAAAGTATGGTTATTTCTTTACTGCCTTTTTTCACAAGAAATTGGATATGCCATAGTTTTGTTCATAGTACTGTGAAAGTGAATCAAACTCTCTTTGTCTATCAATCAGCAACTTTTATGTTAATCAATCTAGAACTTAATGTACCTTACTCACCATTAAGTATGAGAGGTCACAAGTCACTTGCTGGAGTGGGTGACAACTCCAGAGGCCACTGCCCCATCCTTGGGCAGTGCTAGGCAAATTGAAAGGCTGTGATTGGTTCCCATAAAGTAGGGAAGGGACAAGAAGTGATGTGGAAAAAGAACTATAAAAAATCCTGAACTTCCTGTCAAAGGAATTTCTCTGAACTTCTTCTCCTTTGGAGTTCATCTTTGGAGACTCTGTGTTGGTGAGCTAGACTGAAAGAGGAGACTTTTTCCCTGGATCCCGTGGGCTTGCTGGGTGAATAGCTGGTCTTCCTTTCCTAACTTTTGGAGAGATTGGTTCCAGAGATTCCTGCCTTGCCTTTGGAGGAGGTTGCATTGGTGGAACCCTGGCTGAAGATGTCACTGAGACTTCTGGCTGAGGATTACTGGGAAAATCCATGTGGAGACAGAGTCTTGGAGAAGTCCTACTGGGGCTGAGCCTGACTTCTCAGAAGAAGGGCTGGTAGTCTTAATTCCTCTTTTTATTTACATTTTTCCACTTTTATTCTTTCTACCTCTTTGTAAATAAAGCTAATAAAAGTCATTTTGACTTAAGCTGTAATATTTTTAAATCGGCTACCACAATATTACTTTATAACTTTCATACTAGCATAAAAACCTAAATTTAAATTCTTACAGTGCCAAAAACAAAGACTATGTCCAACAAGCAGAATCTGCTAAACATATTAAAGTAATCAGAGTCCTTCATTTCAGAGATAAGGAATTTCAGATGCAAAGGCCTTAAGAAGCACACCCTTAATAACACAACAATCAGAATTCATATCTTGGATACCCTGCATTGAAAGTCACTCATAATTTCATCATTATAACATTATGATTCTGATAAAAAAGAAAAACATAGAAATTCAATTCATTAGAAACTATAGAAACCATATATAAGAGTGATGGTGAACTTATCACATGCATTCCAAAGATGGCACACAGAGTACTCTCTGTAGGCATATTCCCCATCCTCCCCACCCCTCCCAGAGTCCCTTATTAGAAAGACAGAAGGACTGGGGTGGAGCTGCTCCCTTCCCCTTCTCTACCATGTCTGAAGATATTTTTTTCACATCTCCCTCCCTTCTGCCCAGCAGCCCATGGGACTGCACAGGGAGTAAGGTGGGCAGCTCATAGGCAGCAGAGCTGGAGGGAAAAAGAGCCCTTAAACCACTCCTCTCCCCCTCTTCCCTTGCACTAAGGACATTTTTTCACTTCACTCTACCCTCTGCCCAGTAGACCAATAGAAGCACTTCCTCCATCTCCTGCCTAGGGTAAGGGCACAGTTCACAGGCAGCAGAGCTGGAGGGGAGCTGAGTGCTGAAGCCACTCTCCTCTCCCTCTCAACACACAATGAGGACATTCTTCACTTCACCTGCTCAACAGCCAGATGGGAGTGCTTTCTCCCTCCCCTGTGTGGAATAAGAAGAGGGTGGGACATGCCTAGCACTCATGAGAGGGTGGGGCACAGCACATGATCTCTGGGGGGTGAGGCATGACACTTGGTCTCGAAAAGATTTAAGTATACTTGTGTCTATATGTATACATATGTTTACATGTATATATTATTCACATATCTAAATACCACTATAGATACACACGTATCCATCTACATGACAAATTAATCAAAATCTGGTAAATAAAATTGTGATGGGGAACAAAAATGTGATGCCCTCTAACCTCTTTCAGAGAAAAGAAATCTTATTTAATAAAAAGAATTTGGAGCATGAGGATTGAGTAAGACTTAAGGAGCCCAAGAAAGTCCTTCATAATAATCTCAAGATTGGAGCTCAGCAGACCATATACAAATGACTTAAAGATAGCCCAGGACTGACCTGATATCACAACATTGCCAAGAGTGGTAAAAAAAAAATAGGACAAAACTGATATTAGCCCTGTGTTACTTAAAAAATAAACAAAACAAAACAAACAAACAGAAGGCTTCTTTTCACCTTAGACCCAATACTGTTTATTGGTTCCAAGGCAGAAGAGTGATAAGGGCTAGGCAATGGGGTTAAGTGGCTTGCCCAGAATCCTGTGGCTATGAAGTGTGTGAGGTCAGATTTGAACTTGGGACCTTTAATCTCTGGATTTGGCTTTCAATCCACTGAACCACATAACCGCCCCCAATCCTATGGAATTTTTTTTTTTTTTAGTCCTATGGAATTTTAAGGCCAATGCCACCTGGGGGCTACCTGCATCAAATTGAAATTCTTACAGTACCAAAAACAAAGACTATGTCCAACAAGCAGAATCTGCTAAACATATTAAAGTAATCTAATCAAATAAAAATCAGAATTTTTACCCTTGAGCTGGTTATAGGATGCTGGAAGGTTTGTGATAAAGAAGCTCAGATACACCCTGAAAATATTTGAGGATGAGGAGAATGCAGCATCCTTTTTTCTCCATTTGCCCCTCACCTCTCCCACCCTGCTTTAAGAAATTCAGGGGACTTGCCCAGGGAAGTGATAGAGGAATAGAGAGTAGACCTGATGAGATTTGAGGAAAGAGGGAGATGCCTCTTTTGTACAAGCTGACTAGCAGAAAGACTGAAAAGAGATGAGACCACACAGACATAATAAACAGAGCATGAAGTGCTCCCAGTGAGAGGCAAGGCAGAAAGAGGAGACACAATGATAAGTGGGGTGGAGAGAGCATCTCTTTGTACCTGGCCTGGCCTTCTCTCTACCACTGATCTACAAGGAGAATCAAATAGCAAGAAGCAGTCAAGGCTAGCGGCCAGGGACACGGAATGGGAAAGCACCAGTCTATAGTTCTGCTAGATTGCAGTTCCAGAGTCTCTGCCCTATGCCGAGAGAGGTCCCGGCTCCCAAGGTCCTGAGTCCTCATCTAAAGACTTGGTCTACTACAAGGATGCCTTGAATGTTGAGTAGAAATGCTGTTCATTGTATAGCTCTATCCACTTATAAAATAGGTCACTATGGAAACTAAAGAAAAAAGCTTTGTCTTCCCTACAACTACAGGTCTGGGGCAATTTATGTAGAGTAGCAGGAATGACCAGGGTCTGAAAAAAAGAAGATGGGACCAGAAAAGCCATTTAGTAGTTGATATATACAACTATGAATATGTCAAATGTCCTAGCATGCAGCACTTCCCAATTGTCTTTTGTGTGTGTGTGTGTGTGTGTGTGTGTGTGTGTGTGTGTGTGTGTGTGTATTTTTTTAAACCCTTAACTTCTGTGTATTGGCTTCTAAGTGGAAAAGTGGTAAGGGTAGGCAATGGGGGTCAAGTGACTTGCCCAGGGTCACACAGCTGGGAAGTGTCTGAGGCCAGATTTGAACCCAGGACCTCCTGTCTCTAGGCCTGACTCTCAATCCACTGAGCTATCCAGTTGCCCCTTTTATGTGTATATTTAAAGGCACAAGCACATGTATGTGTCTGTATTGACTACCCAGAATCACCCATGTATGTTGAGATATGTGTACACATGTAGGTGTATCTACATACATGTGGGTGAACATCATTCCCATGCATATATCTGTATGCACACATATAAATCACATGTAAGTGATGTATGCAATGACACTTGGCACAAGTGTATGTGCATGCAAATATGTACATGTGAACATATGTGTACCAGCCATCTAGTTTACCCTATATGTGTGCATGTGTGTTTATCGATCTACACACATACATGGCATGTTCATGCACATGTGTTGTTATGTACATATATACATGAGTGCTAAAGATGGGTGATGGGAACACATGCAAATATATGTGTGTGTATATATATATACATACATATGCATATATACATGTAGACAAAATGGCAAATATATTTACATATTGCATATGCATGTGTGTATGCATATATATGTTAAAAATTTGGCTATTAAAAGAGTAAATGGTTACATGATCTAATTCTGTCTTTCTGTTCCATGGGGTTGTCAACACCATCATGAGAGGATCACATTTGCTATGTTTCAGAGAAAAATTGCACTTTGGGAAGAGGTAGAAGTGAGGGCTCAGTGACTAAGCCAAATGGATCAAATGCACCATCATTCACAGCCCCTGAGCCCCGGGGAGTGCTGGAGCTGGGGGAGAGGCTGCCGTCCACTCTCTGAGAACCAGGGAGAAGCTGGCACTTTCCTAATATCTCTCTTTAATTGGCTGATGAACTTAAGCATGGGGCAAGCACTAGCCTGGATGTCCTTTAAATGTGGCTTTCTCAGACGTTATCTGCTCACTTCATTCTAGTTAAAGGTCTTCTGCTCCAGTTCTGGCCCTTTCTTCCTCCTTGTAGCAGCAATCCTGATGCAACCTTCCAGGGGAAGAAGTTGATTCCTTCTCAATAAACAAGACCAGGAGAATGGCAATCAGTCACTTGTTAGTTGAACTAGAAAAGTAAACCCTATGAAAAATGTGATAAACAGACATCCAAGAGGAGCAACAGGTCGCGGGAATATAAGAGATGGTATGACATCTTAGGGAGCAAGTTGGCCATGACATGAGGAAGACCTTGACTTGGCTAGCTGTGTTATCATAGACAAATGACTTTACCTTTGGTAGCCTTGGTTTCCTCTTCTACAAAATGAAAATAATTTTTAAAAAAGCCAGCGATACAGCTTTTCAGGATTTGAAAATGATGATGATGATACTACTAGGATATGTGTCACAGGATTTTTATGAGGCTCAAATAAGAAAAAAAAAACTTTATAGTGCTTTGAAGATGACAGCTGTAATCATTGTTAACTGAGGGGTAGAGGAGGCTGCCAGGAAGAAAAACTACCAGCAGTGGATTTTCCTCCTAGCAGTAACTATCATTGGTGGTTCCCAAATTCAGGGGCAATAGTTAGACTGATATTGATAAAGAAACTGAGACTGGGGGCAGCTGGGTAGCTCAGTCGACTGAGAGTCAGGCCTAGAGATGGAAGGTCCTAGGTTCAAATCCAGCCTCAGACACTTCCCAGCTGTGTGACCCTGGGCAAGTCACTTGACCCCCATTGCCCACCCTTACCACTCTTCCACCTATAAGCCAAAACACAGAAGTTAAGGGTTTAAAAATTTTAAAAAGAAAAAAGAAACTGAGACTGTGGCAAACATCATTATTTGGAGTTCTTTCATGAATTGGCACTCAGTTTTTGTTTGCCTCAGTTTCCTCATCTGTAAAATGATCTGGAGAAGGAAATGTCAAACCCAAAGGTAGCCCCAAATAGGTCCATGAAGAGTCAGACACGGCTAAAAAACAATTGAGCAATAGCAACAACATTAATTGAGCAAGAATGTTTGAAAGTTGGATGGAGGCCATAATTTTCAGGAGAGTTCATTTAGCAGATTTAGAGACAAGCTCTGCGATGAAGAAAAAAGTATGAATATCCCCAGAAAACCTCATTAAAGACTTTCATGTCAGAGATATCAGAATCACACCAGAAACGACCCTCCTGTGTGTGTGCCAAAGAATCTTAAAAATTATTTAAAGCATTGAAAGTCAAATTCTCATAAGTTATGGATGCGATCTTCGAAACCTTTATTTTCTTTTTTCTTTTACTCTTCTTATCAAAGGAGGTGCTCCTACTCACTGCATTATAACAAAAGGACAATGCAATGGTTACACCCCGGCAGCTTATCCATCAAAGATGAAATGTTTACTTCAAATCTCAGCTATAAATATATTTCAGTCTATACTTCACCCGTGTGATCGGTCATCCTAGCTGTCAGAAGCAGAAGTTGTGATGAGAGTTGGCAGAAGAGAAATGTGAATCAAATGCAATTTCAAAAACAGCAGTAGACTGGTAGAGTAAGCAAACTTTTATAGGAATGGCTATCCTGAAGGTAAGAGGCAATGTTTCATAGTGCAAAGAATACTGACTCTGGAGTGAGAAGACCTGGATTCAAATCCTACGTCTCAGCTTTTTTGCTTATATGACCTTGAATAAGTCATTTAACATCTTGGGGCCTCAGTTTCCTAGTTAATAATGGAAAAGAATTTAGTAAATGATTTCATTGGGCTTATCACTATGAGTACAAATTCAAAAGAGAGTGTTCCTGGCCTCAGAGAGCATGTATTCTAATAAGGGGCATCCCGCAGATCTATTAAATGATGGGAAACCATAGTTAATTAGCCAGATCTATTTATCTTTGTCATAGGGAAAAGTGCTCTGTAAACACGAAAGCAACAAAGAAAAGTTAGTTATGAGGTTGTGACCCCAGTTTCAGTAACTACTCCCAATCAAGGCTAAGCCTTTTGTTACTATATCTGAAAAGGTGTTTCTGTAGATAAATTGAGATGATGACTCACAGCTAATTGATTAATACATCATGCAGTTCTTTCAATTTATGGGGAAATATCATGACTTTTTTTTAAATTTTATTAGAGCCTAGGGAGGGAATTAGTGAAGAAAAAGCCATCAGCAGGTACATAGGGGTGAGGATTGGTACAGTGCAGTTATCAACTATCAGGTGCCACGACCTAGCAGACTCCCACGTAGACTACAAGTGGGATCATTATCCCCCTAAACCTGCTTCAATCAGGATTCATTTCTCAAGCCTGTTACGATGATGGGGTGTACTATTTCATAAGTGACAGGCACTTTGGATTTATCCCCCCAAATCATAACTTTGCAATGGATATGGAATAACAACATTGATTGTGACAAGAATGTGTTTTTAGGCAATAAAGCCATCAATTTCTCCCCCTCTTTCCTTGACAAATATCTACTGGTTTTTCATTGCTTCCTCCCAATCCTTCTTCAAAAATAAATAATAACTGACGTTAAGATAGTACTTCACGTATCTAATCACATTTGTGCCTACCGTAGGAGAGAAGCACTGCAGGCGTTATTATCCCCCATGACACACGAGGAAACTGAAGCTTAAAGAATCTAAATCACACCATGAGCAAGTATCCAAAATAAGATTTGAACTCGGGTCTTCTTAAATATAACACACCCTCCACTATGGCACACTGCTCTGCAGATCTCAAATCTCCCTTCTCCAGTCAGTTAATTCTTCAACTTGGAAGCAGCTTCCATGGCTGTAAATATTCTTGGTATTTCATGGAACGTCTCAAGTAGGGAATTAATGGGTGTCTATATTTTTTTTATGGTTCTATACACTAATATTGAAAAGGAAAATATATACACACATGTTGTGTGTTCAAGTTATGGATAGACAGAGATAGCATGTGTTTGTATATACACATACATAAATATACATAGAGATACACATCCTCTAGAGCAGTGGCTCCCAAACTTTTTTGGCTTCCCGCCCCCTTTCCAGAAAAAATATTACTTAGCACCCTGGAAATTATGAAACTATCTATTGAACTCAGAAATGCACCTGTGGCCATCACCGCCCTCTTGGATGGCTGCAGCACGCACCAGGGGGCGGTAGCGTCCACTTTGGGAATTACTGCTCTAGAGACACTGAGGTACACAGGTAGGATAGATACATACGTGTGTATCTGTTCACATATATAGAAAGACGCACACATAGACACATTATATAGAGATATAGGACTCTAATCAATATAAGAGTGGAAGCTCCTTCTGCAGATCATTAATGACTAACTCAATAAACAAAAATATATGAATCACCTATCATGTACCAGATGGTATGCTAGGGAATGAGGACACAAAGGTAAAATGAGAGCCTCTGCCCTTGAAGAACTTTATACAATATGCATGTATATGAACATGTAGTTATATTTGTGTACAGATATATACACATTGTCATTTATTACATATGTACATTTGTGTACTCATGTGTCATGTATGTAGACACGGCAAAATAGAATGATGGAGGGAAAAGATGAGGAAAAACTTCATGGGGAAAATGACTTGAGCTACATTTTGAATGAAACTAGAGATTCTTTCATTGCTTTAGCAACTTGCCTAAGAATTCTTCTCATCATAAGATTTATTATTTTAAGTAATAGATAGATATAGGGGATAGCTAGGTATCTTGGTAGATTGAGAGCTAGGCCTAGCAATGGGAGGTCTGGGGTTCAAACCTCATCTCAGACACTTCTCAGTTGTGCGACCTTAGGTAAGTCATTTACCCACTTCCTGGCCTTTCCTGATCTTCTGCTTTGGAACCAATATGCAGTACTGCTTCTAAGATGGAAGATAAGGGTTTAAATAAAAATCAGAATAGATAGGTATAGTTGGTAGTTCCTGGTATGGCTCAGTGGATTGAGAGCCGAGCCCAGAGATGAGAGGTCCTGAGTTCAAATATGGCCTCAGACACTTCCCAGCTGTGTGACCCTGTGCAAGTCACTTGACCCCCATTGCCTACCCTTACCACTCTTCCACTTAGGAGCCAATACACAGAAGTTAAGGGATTAAAAAATACACACACACACACACACACACACACACACATACACACACATAAAAGACAATTGGGAAGTGAGACCTTGGGTAAGTCACTTAACCCCCATTGTCTAACCTTTGAGATTCTTTTATTTCACGACCAATAGACAGTCTGAATTCTAAGATGGAAGCTTAGATTTAAAAATAAAGAAATAATTGGAAAAATAGGAAAGTTTGTCCTTGGAGTACAAAATAAAGCAGATCGGAGAGGAATAGAGTTTTGTTAAGAAAACTCACTGGTCATAGCAAACACTCTTTTTCAACAACCCAAAACCAGATTGATTATAAACTTTACATCCAAATGTGAAGAAGCTCTAAGCAGTCACTTAAAACAAGGCTCACTGTGACTCAAATCATGAGCTTCTTATTGAAAAATTCAGACTTAAATTGAAGAAAGAAGAGAAAACCACCAGACTATATAGGTATGACCTAAATAATATCCCTTATGAATGTGAAATGGAAATGATGAATAGATTTAAGGAATTCGATCTGGTAGCATGCCTAAAGAACTTTGGACAAAGGTTTGCAATATTATACAGGAGTCAGCAACAAAAAAAAAAATATTGCAAAGAAAAAGAAAAACAAGAAAGCAAAATGGCTTCTGATGAGGGTCTACAAGTAGCAGAGGAAAGAAAATGAAAGATAAAGGGGAAAGGGCTAGGTATACTATTATATTGAATCTCTGGGAGCCAGGAATTCACACTGTGATTGACAGGTGGATCAGTTGGATATCGGAATGTTCCCAGAGAGGCATGCGGACAGGAGAGAGCAGTTGGGCCGGGGGGAGGGGGCGGTATAAAACCACCCTGGTAGCCCTGGCAGGGGTTCTTGATGCTTGATGCTTTCCCTGAGACTGGAGATCAGTGGATCCTGGTCCTTGTGGGATTGAGACTTGCAAACTCAACCCTGCAAGCTCCTCCTGTTTGTTCCTGTGCCATCAACAACCTGTACCCAGACCACCATCTCTGATTCTACTGCCCCTAGAAATTAGGAAATCCATCATCTTAGTTATCTAGGTTTCCCAAAGCCCGGGAGGGATCCGGGAAGTGGGCAGGAGAAGAAGAAGAGGGTGGAAGGGGTAGATATCTCAAACTGGTTTGGCTTATCATCTAGTGAAGAAGAAGCTGAAAGATTATCAAGCAGTTTGCCTGCTCTGGTGTGGCTCTGGCTGGGCTGTACCAGAGAGAAGCTAATCATCTTAATTCATTCACTTGCCTACAGTTTAGAGATTCAACAGTATCATTTAAATTAGGGTCTCCCAAAATCTCTATCCAAACCCATTATCCTCCTTTGTTAAATACAACCAAAGTTTTAAAGTACCTTCCTGAAGTGGTTATTCAAAGCTTCTTTGGGAAGGGAGAGATGCAGCCAGATACCAGTGTTACCCAGCTAAAGAGCCCAATTAATAATATTAATTAACCCCAGGTGGGTCCTGAAGGGATATCATCCATTGACCTAAAGGATCCTGCCTGGGCAACTGTTATAAAGGAGAGAGAGGTGTCATTCTACCTTCTCCCTATCCTCCATCTACCTACATCTACATCTAGTAGGGAGAGGAGTATCAGTGGTCATTTTATTATAACAATACCCAAGTGAGTGCAGAATCCAAGAGAATTACAAGAAGAGCAAAGATGATTTTCTTAAATGAGCAATACAAAGGAATAGAAGAAAACAAAAGAATGGAAAAGATCGTTTCAAGAAAATTAGAGCTATCACAGAATATTTCATTTAAAAGTGAGCATGACAAAAGGCAAAAATCATAGGGATTTTATAGAAACAGAAGAGATTAAGAAGTGACAAGGGGGCAGTGAAGTAGATTCAGTGGACTGAGCATCAGGCTGAGAGATAGGAAGCCTTGGGTCAAATCTGGTCTCAGACACTTGCTAGTTGTGTGACCCTGGGCAAGTCACTTAACTATCTTTTCCTAGCCCTTACTGCTCTTCTGCCTTAGAACCAATACAAAGTATTGATTCTAAAACAGAAGTTGATTTTTTTTAAAGAAGAGGTGGCAAGAATATACAGAAATACTATACAAAAAAAAATCTTAACATCACGAATAACCACAATGAATTTGGCTACTGATCTAGAGCTAGTCATCCTGGAGAATGAAGTCAAATGGGCCACAGAAAGCACAATAAGGCTAGTGGAAGTGATGAAATTCCATCTGAGATACTCAGAATCCTCAATGATGTTGCTATTAAAGTACTGAAATTAATATGTCAGCCAATTTGGAAAACTCAATAATGTCCACCATACTGGAAAAAAAAATCAGTTTATATCTCCATCCTAAAGGGCAATGCCAAAGAATGTTCAGGTTGCTGAACAGTTGCCCTCCTTTCACATCCCAGCAAGGTTATGCTTAAGACTGCTAGCTAGGCTTCTGCAATATGTGAACCAAGAATTACAGGAAGAGCAGGCTGGTTTTCAAAGAGAGAGAGGAATTAGAGACCAAATTGCCAGCATTCTCTGGATTAGGGAGAAGGATAGAGAGCTCTAGAAAAAACACTTCTATTTGCGGGACTACACTAAATCCTTTGACTGTGTGGATCAAGGCATAATATTGTAAATCTTCAAAGAGATGGTAGTTTGGATCATCTTACTTGTCTCCAGAGGACCCTATATGTGGGTCAACAACAGTTCTAAGCAATTATTAGAACCAAACATGCCACAACTGATTAGTTTAAGATTGAGAAAGGAATACGTCAAGGCTGTATAGTGTCAGCTTCTTTATTTAACTTAGATTCAAAGTACATCATGCAAAATGTCAGAATAGATCAATTAAAAGCCAGAAATGAGCCTGCTATGAGAAATATCAACAATCTTAGATAGTCAGATGATACCACCCAGATGGGAGAATCTGAAGAAGAATGAAAAAGTCTCTTGATGAGGATGAAGAGGAGAGGAGAGAAGTTGGTTTGCAACTTAACAAAAAAAATCTAAGATCATGGCAACTAGTGCCATCACTTCCTGATGAACAGAGGGAAAATAAATGGAAAGAGTATCAGATTTCATATTTTTGAGCTCAAAGATCACTGCAGATGCTGACTGTAGCCATGAAATTAAGTCTCTTACTTCTTGAAAGGAAAGTTATGGCAAATCTGAATAGCATACTAAAAAGCAGACATCACCTCACTGACAAAGGTTCATTTAGTCAAAGCTGTGAGAACTAGTCTATAAGGAAAGCTGAGCACCACAGAATCAATGCTTTCAAGTTGTGGTGCTGGAGAAGACTTTCCGGAGTCCCTTGGACACAGGAGACCAAATCAGTAAACACTTAAAGGAATCAATTCAGACTATTCAGTGGAGAATCATATACTGAAGCTGAAATTTCAATATTTCAGCTACATAATGAGAAGGACACACTGGAAAAGACACTAATGTTGGGAAAGAGAAAGGCAAAGGGACAAGGGAATGACGGAAGATCACATGGGTAGAAAGGTAGTGTCATGGAAGCTATTAAGATGTGCTTGAACAGACTTCAGGAATGAGAGGAGGACAGAAGCCCTCTGTGTGCTATGGTCAGAAAGATTTGGACAGGATTGAATGACCAACACAATGACATGGTCCTTTAGATGGCACATTTGTTAAAGAGCTGGGCCTGGAGTCGGGAAGATTTGAATTTCAATCCTGCCTCAGATATTTTCTATCTCTCTGACCCTGGGCAAGTCACTTACTTAAACTCTGTCGGATTCAGGTTTCTCATCTGTAAAATGATAACCAATAGTCCCTTCCTCCTGGAGGATCAAATGAGATGATATTGTAAAGCATTTGCCACAGTGTAAGTGCCAAATAAATGGTTGTTCCTCGCCTCTCCTTGTGGTCCGTAACCTTCTTGGGACATTTACTACACATTTGACCCATGTGACATTATACGTACCACTGAACTTCTTGTGGTTTCCATTTTATAGTCTATAAAATGAAGGTTGTTGGATCTCATGACCCCTGAGGTCCCTTTAAGCCCAGATATATTATTTTATACAACAGGATAACAGACTTAGAACTGGAAGGAATCTTAAAGGGTTTATATGTGTGAATGTGCATAAATACGTATATAAATACAAATGTATTTACATATGTACATATAGATATATGTACACACATAAATATCTAGATACATACACACAAACATACCTACAGATCTCAGCTAAGTGGTACAGTGGATAGAGAGTTGGACTTGGAGTCATAGAGATTCATTTTCCCATTTTCAAATCTGGCTCCAGGTACTTACTAGCTATATGACCATGGGAAAGTCATTTAATCCTGTTTGCCTCAGTTTCCTTATCTGTAAAATAGGCCAGAGAAGGAAATGGCAAACTAGTCCAGTATTTTTGCCAGGAAAACATGAAACGAGGTCTTAAAGATTTGGATCTGACAGGAATAAATGAACAACAATATATAGAGATAAAGAGAGTATATGTATGTTTGTGGGTGCATTGTGCATATTCCAAACCCTCTTCCCCAGACACACATTTCCAAATGCATACATTTCCTATAGGAAGTCATAGGGGTCCCTAGAAGTTATTTGCCCAGGGTCACATGATCAGGATTTATTGGAGAAAAATCTTGACAGCAGGTATTTCTGCCTCTAGTCATCTTTCTCTCCATTATATAATACTTCTTTTCAGAGGATGTTTGTTTTGTCCGAAATAAACAAACAACCAACCCTTGAGTTGGACCAAAAAAAAGAGAAAACGACCTGAGTTCCCCTCTGACTTTCTTCTCTTCCTGCAACCATCACCTGTACTTCAGACAGCACTCCTACTGACTTCTCCAAGAACACTTGAAAAAGTCTGTTTCAAATAGAAGTAATTAGTCAGTGATTAAGAGGTAGAGAGTAATTAGTACCAAGTCGAAATGTCTTTGTTTGTATAAGAGCTGCCATTTGGCCAGAAGAGAAATGTTAAGAGGAAACTTTTGGGGTTTTGGAAGATTGCTAAAGATTTTTTTTTCAAGTTTTAAGGTTAATTGATTCACAAGCTAAAAGTTCAGAGCTGTCAGTGGCAAGGCAGCCTTGCTAGCTATATACCTGAAGGTGCTGCTCAGAAGACTCCTGCAGAGAGAAGGGGGATGAAGGGAGCCTGGGAGGGAGGGAGAGGTTTCTTCTCCAGTTTGGTGCTTTTGAAAGTTTGCTCTTCCTATGTCTTTGTTCTGTAGAAATGTGTGTAAATCTGACTAATTCTTTCCTGTCACCCCAGACTCCAAACCTGGAGATGGGAATCAAGAAAGCATTGCTCCTTCGGGGATTCAGTGGAGACCATCCACCTACACACTCTCACCAAAAATGGAAGCAAGAAGTTCTTGTTTTCTCACATTCCCTGCTTACCAGAGAATTACTCTACTCCCTTTGACTGTTATATTTTCCCACCTGATTCATCACTGTACAGTAATAAAAATTTGACCAGGTTATGCACAATGCTGTCTTCCCTAATCCTTTCAGGTGCTTGGAGAATGCTCTATTTATATCCTGGCTACCATTTGGAAATCTTCTCTCAGATTAGTCATTGTCAAGGTGTTGATAATGTATTTTGGCAGCATGGGGTAGTGGCATCCCCATTAGACTTGTTCTCAGAGCATCATGTATTATTGATTTAGAGTTAGAAGTGACATTAAAGGCAATTGAATCTCACTTCCTCATTGTACAGATGAGGAACTAAAGGCCTAGAAAGATCCAATGACTTAACCAGAGTCTCATAACTAGTAAGTGTCTGAATCAAGATTTGAACCCAGGTCTTCTTAATTGAATCCAATACTCTATGTACTATGCCATGCTCCTTCCAGCTTGAGTTTGAATTCTCTCTGGGTTATTTACCATTTCTGTGACCATAGACAAGTGATTTAATTTCTCTCATTATCTATTCTTAAACTAGATATGTGTGTATTGTGTGAAGTAAAAAGAGGAGACACCATGGTGCATTCAGATAGAAATCAATAATTGCTTTTTGGGTGTCAACCTGGGCTTTGTATGCACATTGGTGAATTTCAGCCCTCCCTCTCAAGGGTGTAGTGACAGTAATGAGGAATGGTGGTCAATTGTTGGATTCAATAATTTCTAAGGTCTTTTTCAATCCAAAATCTCTGAGCCCATGGTTCATCTCATAGCCCAGTTATATTTTTAGAGATGGAAGGGATATGTTAAGTCGTTTAGTCCTAGCTTTCATTTTCCAGATGAGGAAGCAGAATCAGGGTGCTTAAATGACTTGCCCAAGCTCCCATGAATAAGAATCAGAAGAGTCAAGATGTAATCAAGTCCTCTGAATCCAAATCCCAAATCCTTTTCACTACACCTCAATGCTATAAGATAAGAAGAAGGCTTTGGCAGTTTACAAGAATCACACAGATTATAAATAGCAGAAGAAGACATCTGAAACCACATTTTCTGTATATGAAGCCACTGTTTGCTTTTTTCCACTCTACACCAAATCCTTAAAGGCTTATTATTAGATTCACAAACATTTATTAGTAAAGGGAAAGAGAGAAATAAGATTTCCAGTCTTTTTAGCTTAAGAAAAAAATTTGGTCCCACATTGCAACAAGGGGATTCCAGAGCCCTCTCTTGTCAAAGATCAAGAGATTAAAATAAAAAGCCATCAGGAGCAATCCCTGAGAGAGAGAGTCAATTCAGAGAGAACAGGAACAAAGAGCCACTTGACTTCAGGTGCTAGTCTTTCAAACTTAAGCTCCTCCCCCTGAATCCTTACATTTGCCAGAGGCTTGCCATCTGCCTTCATGCTCTCACATCAGACATCTCATGCTGTGACTGCTCTGTCCATCCACTGGTGAGTCTTTTTCAGGATTGGACTGGGACAGAGTTCCCCCAAGATATTTACTTCACATAATGCAAAATCTTATATCAATTAAAAATGATTACATTTTGGCTGTCACTGAAAAAGTTTCATAGAGAAAATGTTGATTACATTTTGAGCTGAATGACAGGGAGACTAGGTCTCTTCAGACCTTCCCAGAGGCCCACTCTAGTTTGTGATTACCCTAGGACTATGGTAACAAACCTATGGCACATATGCCAGAAGAGGCATTCAGAGCCCTCTCCAAGGGCACATGCACCATTGCTCCGGCACAAAGTTTATGAGAATTTGTTATTAGAAAATCAGAGGGATGCAAGGCCGGGCTACTCCCTTCCTTCTCTCCATTGGTAACTGAGGACATTTCTCACATCACCTGCCCCTTTAAAAGGTTTCCATCACTGCCCTAGGAGATAGAAGCCAACTCCAGATCTTGGAAACTTTTGAAAGGCCAGAAACTGGTGGAATCATTTTGAAAGACAGTGATGAAGTAGAAACTCTCTGATTCCCCCCTTGAATTAACAATCTCAAATATTAGGACAGAGGAAAGGTCATGATTGATATGTAAAGGGTCATATGTCTCTTATTGTGAACTACTTTGCTTGACACTGAACCCAGTAAAGAATTCAACCCACTGAGCTTGCTATTTAAAACCTGCCTCAAAAAGAATCCTGTGATATTGAAAGAAGAAAGGGTTGTAGAATGGGTCAGAGAGGTAGAAAAAATCCAAAGTTTGTTCCTCTTCATTGACTGAAGCCATACCAATATCTAATAACTTGGTATAGTCATGTAGACTTTTTAGTTTATCCAAAGATAAATAATTCTAAGTACTCTATGGATTTTTCCATTAACTTCTCATATCTGAGAGGCTACAAAGTTAAGTTTCTAAGAGTTCTTCACTTTTCATGGGTGTCATAGAGCCCTTGAGTAATATCCGGTGAAGTCTATTCAGTATTCAGAATAATGATTTCAAATGCATAATTGAAATATATAGGGTTACCAAGAAAACCAATCCTATCTATCTATCTATCTATCTATCTATCTATCTATCTATCTATCTATCTATCTACCTATCTATCTTTCTTTCTTTCTTTCTATGTCTATCTGTCTGTCAATTCATCTATTTATCTAGTCAACTAAATTTCAATGTGATATCAATACACACATATAACTCATATGTGTATGCATATATGAAAATGTGTATGTGTCTGTGTGTGCATATAAGTTGTGAACCCCAGGCTAGGGATCCCTGAAGAGTAGACAGAGAGCTGGCTTTGGACCCAAGGAAATCTGAATTTAATTCAGGATGCTGACATGCACAGTGTGACCCTGAACAAATTATAGCCTCTCAGTGTTCTAGGTAACTAAGTTTCAGAAATGTCATTCAGTGTGGTAGGAGGTGTTTCCTCATCCAAGAGTTCCCTATGCCAATGAAATCACAAATCTATTATTGCAATGATAATTTAATAGTTCCAAAATTTCAGACTCAGAATAAATATACCTTCAACTGAGAAAGAGGGCAAACCTTCCTTACCTTCACAGGTTATTCAAGAAGATGTCATAATTTTTTTTCAATCATATAAGATAGATGGACAGCTATATTTCATTTCCAACTTTGATACTCTCTAGTGTACTCTTCCACTGAGAGCCCACACCAGAATGACATCATAATCCTTTCCAGGTTGGCCAGAATTTGATTTTGCTGTTTTCACCTTTGAGAATCTCCAGTCTCTGTTGGGCAATAATGAGCTCCCAGAGCAGGACTCTAATAGAGATCTTTCAGAAAAATCTTCCTAATTATAGGAAAGAGGAAGGAGGCATCTTAATTAATAATTGATTTTGTTACTTGGATTAATTAAGAATGATTGGAAAAACTAGAAGGATTACCTATTTCTTAGCCATGAACTATTAAGACATTAGTTCTTAATGCAATTAGACTATTTCCCCTTTGATTATAAAATTATTGCCCATTCCATGGCACCCTGGAAAAAAGCAGGATATGATGTGAGGCCTTTCCTGATTCCACCTCCCCTGAAAGGTCATCATTCACTATCAAAATTACTGTGTATATATCTGTGTAGTTCCTGCAAAAAGAATGTAAGATCCCTGAAGGAATTATTTCATTTTGTTCTTTGACTCCTCAGTATTGACACATGGAAGGTACTTAAGTTCTTTCTGTTTGACTGAGTCAGGGAAGACCACTACCAGCAAGTGTTTCAAAGACTCTTCAACACCCTTCTTTCCCCTACCCCCCTGCTATGTCCATGACTGAAGAATATAGAGTTAGACACTAGGGTGGGGAGGCAGTGGTACAGATATTTGGTGGTTAAATTTGATTTATTGAAAATTAAACTTCTTTCAGTCAGGAAATGTTCTTGCTATTTTTTTCTCTACAATACCTTCCACATAGTAAGTACTTAATAAAATCCTTTTGATTAGCTGGCATAAATTCTACAAAATGTATTCTGTTGAAACTGCCCACTCATGATGGGTAAAAGGCCACTTGTACACTCTGGGCTTCATTTTCCTTCAGTTTAAGATGAAGAATTTGAATTACATTACTAAAGATTTCTTCTACATCTTATTCCTATGAAGCTATGAATCTAAATCCTATGGTCCCTCTTAGTTCTCAACATAATCTCCTAAAGCCTTTGTGGCTTTAAATCATATAATCTCTTGACCAAAGAGCCCTTTTATCACTGTATCCAATAACTTATGACATTTGGGTCCTTGGAAATTTGAAAGACTATGAATATTAGTGTGTCCCCAAGAACCTACCATCCCTTCCTTATACCTTTAACTTCTTTGATTCTAAAGTTTTGTGTTGTTGTTTTTTAGGTATAATTCCTATTTTCCTGATTAATATAATTGCTGTGTCAACAAACACTCTCACTCTCTATAAAATTCAACCTAGAGGATGCTCCCTCTACTGAGCTTGAAAAACTAAACATCTGTTTAAAAACTAAGGGATTCTCTTAGTCAGAATAGTATTTATTGGGTTTACAGTATATCTTTAGCTCTATGCTAGGTGATTTTAACTTGCATCTCATGAAAGTTTTTTCAATTATTTATGATTAAAGAAAAATTATAATGTAAAAATAAATTCTGAATTCTAGAGTTGTAGAGTTGCAGAAACCTCAGTGACTTTCTAGTCCTCCTCATACCTGACAAGAAGAACACACTACAACAAAGTGAGTGGTTATTTGGTCTTTGTTTTAAATTGTAGTATTACAAATTGAAGCAGGCCACTCATCACCTTATTTCCTTCATAAGTTTATTTTTTCTTGTATGTGTGCTATGTATCTTCTTTTATAACATGATGAATATGGAAATATATACTGCATGGTGGCACATGCCTATTTCAGATTATTTAAAGCTCCAGGAAAGGGAAATGGGAGGAAAGGAGGGAGAGAATTTGAATCACAAAATGTCAGAAAACAAACATTTAAAATTGTTTCTACAAGCACTTGGGAAAACTACAATAAAATATTGTAATCGGAGAAAAAAGAAATTCTTGCCTTAATGGTAAGCCCCTATACAGAAATACAATCCATTCTACTTTGATAGCTATAATTATTAGCATTTTCCCCCTTTCATCAAGATTAAATTTGTCTCTCTTCAGATTCTCCCCAATATTCATGATCCAGGAACTAAGCCCAAACTAAACAAGCCTAATATCATTCAAAGAAGCCCAATTCATTAAGCTGTGTATTAGTCCAGTGGAAAGAACTCAGAGTCAGCAGACTTTGCTAAAAATCTGTGACTTGGTTACATTCTATTTTACTGACTTTGGGCACTTCCATTCTCTGAGGCCTGATTTTCTTCACTGTATAGAGCCATGTTGGTGAACCTATGGGATGCTCCTTCCCTCTCTTCACAAATGCCAGAGGATATTTCTCACATCACCCACCCCTTTGTCCAACAGACAAGTGGGAGTGTTTCCTCCTTCTACTGTCTGGGGTAAGACAGAGGACTCACATGCAGTGTGAGGATTATAATTTGGGCACTCACTCTCTAAAAGTTTCACCATCACTGGTATAGGGTGATAGAATAAAGACATCAAATCTAGATGAACTTCAGCGTCCTTTCTAGTTCTGTATCTATGCTCAACACATAGATACACTGAATACATCTGAATGTGGCTTAGCTAACAGCTGATAACATGGCCTGGCCCCACTTTAAGATTTACCTTATGGTACAGGACTGAAGACAAATCTTACTAGATGTTCCAACTTTCTCGAGGGAACACTTGAAAGGCTAGAGGAGTTAATATTCACACTTCATATTCACAGCCTGTTCAATATGAATTTGTAAAAGGAAAGCAGGCACATCTTTAATTAAAAGGAAAGTTGAAAGAGTAGGAGGAACAAAAATGTTCTCAACTTCAATGACACTATTGGAAAATAATTATTTCAAAAACAGCTTATCTGTTCAAAAGCTGGCAAACTCCCAGAATCTTGATTGCTGTAAGCAATTTTATAACTGCTTTATGCAGATAAATGGAACAAAGAAAAATTAATTTCAGTCTCATAATAAGATTCATCTTTCTTCCAAAATGGAGGCTATATGGCAATCAAGGCTTTCTCTAAGTTTGATCATTAATGAGAATGGTCAAGATGCTGAATAGCTACTATGAAAAGTCCATCTTTTGACTTTGTCAACTCTTTCCTGACCACTTTGGTCCTCTGCCCTTTTCCTTCAATGAGCCAATCTGAACGATGGCGCAGGTGGAGCTCATAATGATTAAGCACTTTAACAAATCTTTTCTGAATGGATACCCAAGTCAGACGGAGGAATAAGCTGCAATAACTATACTTAGATCAGGGGTCAGAAATTATAATTATAATTATTAGCAACTTCATCAAAATAATAATTTACTGAGAATTATTTCTACTCAAAGGTAAACCTAATTTCCATGTATGCAAATATTAAAGAAGTAGCTTAAATGTAAGTTCCATACTTGTTACCCAAACCAGCCACGAGCACTGGTTTTTAGCATTAGAGGACCTGACTTCAAATCTTGCCTTAATCACTTGGACAAATCCCATCACATATCTGGGCCTCAGTTTCCTCATCTATAAAATGAAGAAGATAGACCAGATTGCCTAGAAGCTTCCTTCCAGCTCTAAATTGATGATCATATGATATTAAAGCTCCAGGTTTAATACTCAATACATGCTCAATTTAACAAATATTTAAGTACCTATTGTGTATGAAAATACATATAACTAGGCATACAAAGACAGAAAATAAAAATGCCCCCTGCCTTCATGGAACTTATATTCTATTATTGGACACAGAGAAGTAGAGTCAAATGGAGTGTGATGAAAACAATGGGCAGATTTAAACCAAATGGAATGGAAATTTTTGAGAAGGAAGGTGATTGTGATGTTGATAATGAAAACACTTATGGAGCAAGAAGACTGCAAAATACTTTGTTTCTATTATCTCATATAATCCTCACAACAATACTATAGAGCAGTGTTGGGCAAACTCAGGGCTGTGGGACATTATTCCTAATCTGATGAACACGATGAGTAGGATACAACACAATGAAACTTCGAAAGAGTTGCCTTAGAAACAGACTGACAGATGAGCATTTCCTTTCCTTTGGCCCTCTCTTTAAAAACTTTGCCCATCACTGTTATAGAATAATTACTATTATTTCCACTTTTTTATTGTTGTTCAGTTGTTTTCAGTCATGTCAGACTCTTCATCACCCTTTTTTGGAATTTCCTTGGCAAAAACACTGAAGTAGTTTGCCATTTCCTTCTTTAAATGATTTTGCAATTTCCATCTTACAGAAGAGGAAACAGGCTGATGGAAGTTGTGAATTACTCAGGGTCCCATAGCTAAAAAGTTTCTGAGGCAGGATTTGAACTGAGATCTTCTTGACTCTAAGCCTCATATTGTAGTCTACCCACTACAACACCTACCTGCTTCAAAAACATTAATTGGAAAATAAAAGAATGGGGAACTCACTGAAGGCTCCAAGAAGGAAATGATATCTAGGTGAAAACTTGATAATGATTCAATTTTCCATTTTTATTTATTAAATTTATGGGAATCCTGACTCCAATTTCCCTTGAACTTCTTTGGGACAAAAATAAGTATGCAAACCTGCTTCCCATAGCTTAATTTGTTTTTTCCTCACAGAGCTTAGGTACATCAAAGACATACTTATCATGAAATATCTTTGGATGAGAACAACAAAGATTAAGGATTGGAAAGGACTTCAGTGGCCATCTGTCTAGTTTACTCATTTCACAAAAGGATCTTCACTCTATCAAACTTAACAAATAGATGTCCACCTCCTGCTTGACAGTCTCAAAGGAAGGAGGATGCACCATATTCCCAGGCAGCCCATACCACTTTTGTATAGCTCTAATTATCAAGAAGTCTTTCTTGATATCAAACCTCAACTTATAGCTTGGCAATTTCCACCTGTTCCTCATGGTTCTACCTTCAAAGTCAAATGTAATTAGTCTAATTGTTTCTTCACATAGCAGACTTTCATGTACTTGAACAGAAATCTCATGCTCCCCTTGAGTCTTCTTTTCTCCAGAATAACCATGCCCAATCTCTTCAATCAATTATCCTCATATGCCATGGACTCAATGTTCTTCACCATCCTGGTTATCTTCTAGATATTACCCAGTTTATCAATATGCTTCTTAAACTGTGGTACCCATAAATCAATACAATCATTCAAATGAAGTCTAATAAGATCAGAGTGTAATGAGACTACCACCTCCTTCTTTTAGAATACCTGCTTCTAGAAACTGTATTTCTCCTAATATAGCTCAAGATCTCATTACCTTTTTTGGTCCTCTCATTACACTGAGGACTCAATTGAACTTTTACACCACTAAAACCCCTAGATTCTTTTCCAAATAATCACTTTCCCACAATTAATATTTGTGTAGAGTATTTATGGAGCTATTTATTTTTTGTTCCCAGGCTTAAGACAATTTTCTATTCAGCTTAATACTCTAACTAGGAGGAGGGAGGAGAATTTTTGTGCACTGACACCATCATCCAGTGCATTAGTTGCTCTTCCCTTCTTTTGTCTTCTGTAAATCTGATGAGCATCTTATCTATGCCTTATCCAAGTCATTGATAAAAATGTTAAAGATCACCGAACCAAATGTGGATCCTATATGTTCTTTATTGGAGATTACTACAGAGACCATATTGACACTAAACCAATAACAAATGCAATGGGGTATCTGACAAGTGTAGGATCGATCTGATAGTGTTATTGTCTAACTTTTATATTTTCATTGTATTAACAAGAATCATATAAGATTTTCAGAACTTCAGTAAAATGTAGGCAAACTATGGCTATTCAATTCTTCTAATCTCCTAGTTTAGTAGTCCTTTCAAAAAAGGAAATGAGGTGAGTTTGACATGGCATGATATTTATTAAGCCATATAGGTTCTCTGTTGTCATCATTTCCCTTTCTAGCCATTCACCAATCTTCTTAATAATGACAACAAAAAAAAATAACTAACATTTATCTGGCACTCACTATGTGCCAAGCACCATGATAAGTGCTTTACAGTCATCTCATATGACCCTTTAAGAGAAAAAAAAAAAGACTCTCAGGAGGTAAGTGCTATTATTATCCCGATTTTATGGATGAAGAAACAAAGGCAAATAAAAGTTAACTGACTTTTTCTGGGATTACATGGCTAGTAAGTATCTGAGATCGGATCTAAACTTAGGCCTTCCAGATCAAGTTCTTTGTCTATTGCATGTCCCTTTAATGAATGACCTTTCTAGAATTTTCTTTAGGAACAAGGACCAAATTCACTATAGTTTGCAGACGTAATACCCTTACCTTTCTTTGGAAACATTTGGATTCTTCCAATTTCCATAATCTTTCAAATGTCAGTGACCCAAAGATTCAGTTCATCTGGTAGTGGTGACTTGAATTCAACCAGGGCAGCTAGGTCCTCTTACTATCTCCTTACTTACCTGTAGTCTCATGTCCCTGTTATTCTTTTTTGTTGTTCTGCAATTTTCAACGTAATGGTCAAAGGCCTTTCTCCTTTGCAGAGAAAACATACAAAAAAAAAGCAACTATGCCTTCTCTTTTATCATTTATCATCTTCCAACCCCAACCTACAAAGATCCTTTCCTTTCTTTGATCATCTCTCCCCAGCTCATTCTGAACTTTATCATTTCTAACATTATTTTTGACAAGACCATGTCATGCTCTTCTATTCACCTTCTATACATTTCTGGTTTATATATAGGAAGAAAATTTCAAGAAGAAAATATGACAGATCTCATTTGTGATTTTTTTTGTTTTCTTTTGCAGTATGTCTGATATTGAAATATTTTGCATGATTTCACATGTATGATCAATACCATATGGCTTGCCATCTCAAGGAGGTGGGAGAGAGAGGGAGAATTTTATGCTCAAAATTTTAAAAAATAAATTTTAGGAATAATTAGGTGGCTATAGAGAATCAGGCCTGGAGTAAATCTGGTCTCAGATACTGCCTAGCTGTGAAACTCTGGTCAAGTCGCTTAACCCCAGTCGCCTAGCATTTACTGTTCTTCTGCCTTGGAACTGATACTCAGTATCAATTTTAAGCCAGGTAAGCTTTAAAAAATGAATGTTAAAAATGGGCATATTTAATTAGAAAATATTTTTTTAAGTAAGTAAAAAATATTTTTAAAAGATGATGTATTGCAAGGCAAATTGGGTAAGGGACAAAATGATAGACTTGGAGTCAGTCAGGAAGACCAAGGTTTGAATTCCCTCTTATACACTTAAAGGTATGACTCAAGGTAAGTCATTTACCAGACTCGTTGCTGCAATGGAATCAATAGACTAGAAAAAAGACCTAGAGGACAATTTATAGGGTAGAAGGTTTAAATGGATTAAGATCTGTATCATTGGAGGAAGTGCTCAAAATAATATGAGATGTTCATTGACATTTATATTTTGTATGTTCTGAATAAAGGAAGTCATTACAGATCTCCCTCATCCCAAATACCCAATAGGACCTTTTCAGTATGGACATGACAGCATGCTCTCAAAATTCTCTTCAAAACTGTCCTTGTAGGGGCAGCTGGGTAGCTCAGTGGAGTGAGAGTCAGGCCTAGAGACAGGAGGTCCTAGGTTCAAACCCGGCCTCAGCCACTTCCCAGCTATGTGACCCTGGGCAAGTCACTTGACCCCCATTGCCCACCCTTACCACTCTTCCACCTATGAGACAATACACCGAAGTACAAGGGTTTAAAAAAAAAAAACAAACTGTCCTTGTAGAGCGGTATGCTCTCAAAGACTATTTCCATAGAGACAGTAGAGACCTAGTAGTACTTCCAAGCTAAGGAAGCTTTAGGTATTGACCAGTGATAGTCTTTGTGCCTAGAATTGAAGAATCAACCCAGTTAGTTACACAGAGAAGCTCATGTATGAGTTTATATCTTGATAAGACATTTAATGACTGTAGAAATGATAGCAGTAACCAACATTTCTACAGTACTTTAAGAATTTTGTTTTCTTTTACTTGGTTCCTGAGGCAAAATTATGTACAATTGGTAGAAATGAACAGAAGAGATTTTGGTCCAATACAGCAAAGACTATTTAAAGATTAAATCCAACTCTCTAATCCCTCAATCCTTGGAATTGTTGGACTTCTTGGACCTAGACTCAAAGGTAGAAGGGACTTTAGATGTTAATTAGTCCATCCTTCACAGTTGAGGAAGATGAGATGTAGAAAAGTTGAGATGATTTCTCCATGCTTCCACAGTATAAAAGCCAGAATTCAAGACTCCTTCCACTCCAGAGACAACAGATTCTATATTCTTCTATTTTTCCTAGAAGAATTGAGCATAATGGACGAGTCTGGAATGACTTTTCATTTTCATATCTTGGCTATAAGCAAATTTCAATATCTTTCATTTGTATAAACATACAATAGTTTTCAAATTAGCTTCTACATACATTTTCATTGGTTCATTCATGCTATTTAAATTTGTCACCCAAACCTAATCCTAGTGGTAATTATATATTGATCTCCTGATTCTCTTTCTTTCCTCAATGAGTCTAATGCTTGAATCAGTTTCTCCAGCCTATCTTCTGCCCTCATAGTAGGGTACTTCACTATTTTAATTATACTCTTTCAATTACCATTGCTATGCAATTTCTCAATCTACTCAGTTTTTATATACTACTCAATCAGTTTACCTTAGCCATACAACCAGATGAATATGTCTTTAGATCTTGACATAACACTTGAGGGTTCTATATTAATCTTCATGAACTATGAAGTTTCTTTATATGACCATAACTTTCATTCCACCTTTCTCTCCAGCTTATAACCTTAACCCTTTTTTTCATCATTTCTTAGGTTTCTGGCCCTCAATGCTTTTCCAGGGTATCACCAATGAGCTAAATATCTGTATCCCTCAATAAATCAATTCAAATCTAAAATATCCTCCACAAATGAATCTTTTACTTCTTCTCCTATCACTTCTTACTCTGCCAAGTGTCAACACTGGGTGACTCTCTTCAACCAACTCTTTTACTCATATTGAGGTACTACTGAATGGAATGGAAGAAAATTACAAAACAATTCTGATTGGTTTCACTTCAAATTTATGTTACATAGTCTAAAATAGGTCTTCATTGCAGCAAGGCAATTCTAATACACCTCCCTAATCAGTTCATAAGCCATCCAGTGAAGGGGCTTATTCAAACATTTTCAAACCTTCTAAAGTCCTTCATCACAATCACTTCCCATATTCTCTCAGCTAAGGAAAATAATTCATATATCAATGAAACAATAAGATCATTAGGGAAAAAGCCCCTCTTCTCTCCTCCATCTTATATCACTCAAAATTCTTCTCCTGCTATTGAATTTTTTAACCAAGGACAACTCTCTGCCACGATGTTATGCTTCCTCTCACATAGCAGATATATAAATACTATTGATTGATGGATTTGTTTCTCTTTATCACAATGCAGGCAAGAATGCTAATTCTTATGGCTAAATACTAAATAGAGAATTAAGAGGGGGGATTCCAAACAAGCAAATAACTTCAATATGAACATATGTAACCACCATCTTTGAAGACATCCAAATTGTCTCTAGACCAGCTTTGCAAAGTCAAGAAAGAATCAAATCTCTTATTGACTCATAAAACACTCTAAAACTAAAAAATCCTGTATTTTCTTTCAGCTAAAAAATAGCTTCCTCCCTGCCCTCCTAACTTTCTCTCTCTCTCTCTCTCTCTCTCTCTCTCTCTCACACACACACACACACACACACACACACACACACACACACACACACACACACACAGAGTACCTTTGACAAGACCTAGGGTGGATTTGAGCATCAGAAAGGTGCCTTCTTATCACTGCATTAAGTAAGATATTTCACAGAAAATGAAAAGTTTGCATCTTGTTTTGGAGTTAGGGGCTGGAGGAAGGAGGAGAATTCAGTGAAAGGAGGTGACAGGATTAGGGACAGCAGAATATGAGATTACATAACTGGAGGTGAAGAAAGGAGGAGAAAACTAAGGAAAATAGCAGTCAGAGAAAAGGAATAACACTCTAACAAAGGAAAAGCAGCTATATGATTTGTAGAAAAGGATTAGGGTAGAAAGAGAATCAGAAAGGCAAAGGCCAGTTCTATTAAAAAAAAAAAGAACTTTCTCATGCATGAACATACAAAGGGCACTTTTGAAGCAGGAATGACCTCTAGTCACTAAAATTCATATTTCACATACCTTATATGGATTGCCCATAGTAGACAGAACAGGTAGACAGAAAGATGTCTGTCTTGAAGTGATGATATACCAGAATGGCCAAATCTTTGGTATTAATCCCACTTTGATTGATTGATTTTAGGTTTCCTGTTTCCTTATAACCCCTTTCAATTCTTCTTTCTGCTACTAGGTGTGATTGTTCTTTCCTGGCTTCCAGAAAATGAGTTAGTAGTGTTTAAGGATGTTGGCCAGAGAGGTAAGGCCCAGGCTTATGGAAGACAATGGATTCCATTCATTTTCACACTCTACTTTTCTTCTTTTTCATCTAAATAAGGAAATCGTAGCTAAGGGCTCAGCTTTAAACCATTCTCACAAATAATCAATACACTGTAAGAGTCAAAGCTAACAAGTAATGCTAAAATCCTTCTTGTTTATATAGGAATCATGAACATGTCAACCCCATAAGTCAGTCAATACCATTCGAAGCTGTAACATTTAACACATATACCTCTGTTTATTTGCTTGTTTTTCCTTCTATTCACCCTAGACCAGATAGTCTTAGAATTCTGTTTGCATGTTAATTTGGCAGCCTGGTGAACAAATGGACCCCTTCTCAGAATCATGTTGGCTGTCAATATTCATGATTCAAAGAAATGCTAAATTTCAGTTAGAAGTTAGGAAAATGAATTTTTCTCAACCAAATTTATGAACTACCTGAAATATCTTCCCAGAATAAGAACTACTATTATAGTAACTTTGATGTTATCAATTCCCATAATTTCATACGTGACTCTCAATTTTCTGTATATTAGCTAGGACTTATATAAATGTTATAAGGTTTGCAAAGTATTATATAATAGTCATTTTATTTGAGCTTCAAAACAGCCCTATGAGATAGAGGATATTATTATCCTCATTTTACAGATGAGGAAACAGCTGGAGAGAGATTAAATGGCTTGTCTAGAGTCCCAGAAGTAGGGTCTAATACAGAATTTGAACTTGGGTCTTCTTAATTCCAAGGTTAATACTATAATCATTATATCACCAATATGTATCTTTTTATCCAGTGTCAACTTCTCTTTCCAAATTTCAGTCATGCACTCTGAATTGTCATTCCATTAGTCAATAAAAGTTTATAAATTGTCTACTCTGTACCAAGTACATAATGGCTTCCACTCTCAAGAAGATCGCAATCTAATGGGAGAGAAAATATGGAAGCAACACATAAGCTAGAGAGCGGATAAATTGGAGATATTCAATGGTTGGTATATATGTTCTCCTATACAGATTTTTTGCATCTCAAACTTGACACAATCACGATAAAAATTAATATTTCCTTTATAGTTCCATATTTTTGAGGGCACCATTTAATGTTTTTTGAGAAGGTATTTACCACCTTTCCCTCATCCATATTATATCTCTATATCCATATTATAATGTCCAAGTCATCTCTGACTCCCCATATCCAATCTAATGTCAAGTTTTATCAAGTTTACTTTGACAATAACACTTTTCTGATAGATACTCCCCTAGTTCAACCCCCCATTATATTTTGACTGGATTACTATCAAAATCTCCTAATTGGTCTCCCTCCTTCCAGTGTTTCCTCCTTCCCAACTTATTTTTCTTCCCCTAACTGCCAAAATAATCTTCCTAAGACAGGTATAACTATCACTCTGCTCCTCTAAAACCTTCAGTGACTCCCTATTGCCACCAAGATCAGCTACAAATGCCTCCGACAGGCATTTTGGTTACTTATTTCATAAACTCCACCTAACAAATTAACTTCTAAATATATCAGAATATTCATTGGTTTCTAAATTCCATACTGTCTCTAACTCTCTTTATGTATCCATTTAAGTCAGATGTTGAATGCATTTCTTCCTTACATCAAGGAAAAGTCCTGTCTTACTCCAAGGCTCTTAGGTACTGCTATCTCCTTGAAGCATTCCTGGATCCCCTTAGCTTTTAATGTTCTCTCCACTTTCAACTTTCTTCATACCATATGTAGGCCATGTCCCCATCAGAGGATGTAAGTTTCTCATTTGAAAGGTTGATTCATTTGTATTTACCTCCCTGGTACCTACTGGAGGGTCTAGTAAGTTATAGACACTTGAAAAATATTTGAATCAACTTGAACTGATTTATGTGGTTTATTCCTATTAGTAGTTTAATTAAAGTACAATTCCCCAGAAGGAATTTTGAGAACTTCCTATATGGACTCCATGTTTTGGGAAGTAAAAGTTAGACTCTGTAAGATTAAAATTAATATCTAATAACTTCAAGTGTTATATTTTATAAGATTTATTAATAATCACTTGAAGTAGAGGAAAACAAAAACTGAGATTAAAGAGCAATTTACGAGACCTCAAAAGCAGGAAAAGAGAGAAAGGGTAGAGTTCCAGAAACTTTTATCTACAAAATGTAAGGATGTAACATGGGGACAAAAGAGGAATTCTGGGAAATGATGTCTAAGGGTACAAAATTTTAATTACATAATTCTTCCCTGTGATCCTTTGGAAGACCAGTCTCCCAATGGATCAGTACACATAACCAACTTAAAAGATCTTTAGCTAGTGGTACATATAATTTTGCAATTTCTAAAGGGAAATCATTATAATTTGTGAATAATAAGGAAATAAAAGAGGGAAAAAAACAAAACCAATGATTGCTACATTGACAGAAAGCCAATTTTGGGGCAGTCCCCTTTGGCATAAGAGTGTACATTCAAAACAAATGCATTCAACCCCCTCACAGTTCAAATTCACCACATCGCAAAGTTCACTCTGGATCTTTTGTTGCAGCGTGTGATTTTTGCAGGTATCTTCATGGTGCCTTCTCCAAGCAGTTCACTTTCTGGATTTGGGAGGTAGCAAGTTTCTTACCCTAAAATTACTCTCAAAAGAATTTAAACTTTGCATTATAGGATAATAATACAATCCCCCTCTGAGGAGGGTGCTGAAAAACACATGAATAACCCAGGGATAAATGGTGAATTATGATGTATATGAATCAATTGCCAAAAGAAAATCAAAAACATCAAAAAAAAACAAATAAAAGAAAAAATAATTTCTGGATGATATATAACATATCAAAGACTTATGTGTAAAAATCCTAAGTAAGGAAATTAACCCTATATCAAGTCCTTGAATCAGGACCTGATTAAAATGATTTGTGTCCCACAAGCCTGTAGTAACAATTATGCACTTACCCAATCAGCAGCCAGGACTATAGAAAATTACTACACTATCAAAGAAAGAAAAAGGATTAGATTTTAGCACTAAATGGGAAATAGCATTCCCTGGTCTGATTTTATCTTTTCTCTCATGGATAGGGGACCCAGGAGGGTAGCCAAACTTCAATACTTTGTAGAATATGGTACAGGGAAGATCTGTGTCTGACATATGTCAAATAGCCAAAATCTCAAACCTCAAACAAGTTCAAGTCCCACATCTTGGCACAGAATCTCATCAATCCCACAGGGATTTGTTATTTTCTTTGACCTTGTGCTCATTGGCACTGTGTAGGTCAACTTTGTGCTTCTTGGCACTGTATAAAGGCTCTTTTGTGATCCCTTCTCCTGGAATCAGACACAATCATTAATAAAAGTCCCATAATATTTAACAATCAATGGCACTGTTTCTATAGTCTAAAGCTTTGGGGTATGCATTGACATTAGGGCTAATGGACTTGTTAAACTCACTGTAGTGCAAAATAAAAAAACCTTAATACTGATCACATGTGTTTCAAGTACAAAAAAAAGAGAGAGAGAACAAAAAGAAAACTCAAATACTGTATTGCATGTACAAAGGAAAAACAATAATTAAAAAAAATTTAAAATATAAAAAATATAATGCTTACAATCACTGACACACTGTGTCAGCCAAGGAGAGGTAGAATACAAAGCTTTCTCACCCAAAAATGAGATCCATTTCCTTTTTAAGTTGGCCATGATCCATAACATGAGTGTTAGTGAAAATTACTTTCACCAAGTAATAGTTTTATAAAACAATAGTACAATAGGTAATATATATTCAAAGAAATAACAAAATTCCCCCAAATCATTTCATGATAACCCATTTCATGACAATAGCAAACAAACCCACTATTATTAGGATTCACATGAGTTGCTGTGTGATACTTTTTAAAAAAAACCTATGAACTCATGGATCCTTGTCACAGGTTCTCCAGATACAGCCAATCTTTCAACCTTGACTGAGATATATTTAACAAAGTCTATTACTGCCCTAGTTTCACAATGTGGCAGAGGAACCCAGAGAAAACACAAACCTCTATACTGCTGATGAAAATTGTTGAGGTCTAAAATGTCACCAATAATTTAGATCCTTCTGGTAGAAGGGTAGAATAAGCTAAAGAGTTACAGATATAAAAACCCATTCATAAATTACTAGTATTCCCAGGAAATCCCTTCCAACCTACCATATATCACAGGGGAACTAAGACCCTTTTGGAGAACCTCCATCCCTCTTGTATGAGACTGTAACAGTTTAAATGACCTGTCTCCAATATGTCCCATAAAATTCAATGTGGAGCTGATGACTAAATAGTGGAAATCACTTCACATGTCTCATCCATTACATTTTTAATAAATGCAGAGATGGGGAATACAATAATGTTACTGCACTTCACTTCAACTACAAATGTACCTTTACCTCTTGTTACAAACAACTCAAAGGCAGGCAAATGATCAGTCAGAGTTAGGGATGCTACTAAATATCTGAAAATCTGATTTGCCTTAAAATAAATTGAGATATTTAGTTCATTAAATTATCCAAAGGTTATATACAGATAATAACCAGTTTGATGGAGTCTATCCACCATCATCTATGTGATAATTAACAAAGGCAAAAAAAAATCCAAAAGGCCATGATAGGCAACATGTGACCTCAATGGATCTGGTGACCAACTCAGCATCCATAAGGACCTTTGTTTTTGCCACTGAAAAGGATTTGTCCAAGTTGACTATGGACTTTTACAATGGTATTTTCTCCAGTACAGTCATAGGGGAGGTACAAATAAAGACAATGTAACAGAAGATATAGCTAATTATCAAAATATAGTAGCTGAAAATGATTCAGTGTAACAGAATAATATAGATCAGATTAATATATGAACTTGAAAAACAAAATAGAATTTTAAGCAAATACTCAACAAATACAATAAGCATGATAGGGTACAGGCTTTGAATTCAAGAGTCCTTTTCTCCAATTCCAGTAGAGACTTGTGCAATATTTGGAGGGGAACAGAACTGAAAGAGTTAATATCAATAAAATTATAGTCTGAAAAGGCTTAAAATTCATCTCCAGATCTCATTAAGGTTACTTCCCCTGCACAGTATCATCATCCATTTAGATTCCTTTGGTCACATCTCTGGGGTTTCCCATATCCACAGTGTGCAATAGTAGGGACAAATCCCATATTGGGTGTGTTACAGAGACTGGGCAGGCCAAAATGACATGGGGGTTTAAGGAGATGAACCTCCCTGCTGAATCTCAAGAGTACTCAAGCTATCAACTGCAAGGTATCCAATCAGTACACTCAACAATGATAGTAAGAAAAGACACCCTAAAACTATAAGCTGCATGAGCTCAGTAAGGCTCTCTGGAAACAGGAACTGGGCCATATTTGCAATTTCTACTTCCTGTCCATAGGTGGCACTACCCTTGTATGCACTGCCTAGGAGTAAAAGCCTCACAAGGAACGTTTGGGAGAAGAATTATGTCCCTTCCCCACCACAGGGGTAAAACCAGTGGCCCCATGATACCTCAGATTTAGCTCAATGGCAAAACAAAAAAGAATTACTTGAAGGCAAAGAAAGGAAAAACAGAACAAAACAAAACAAAAAGCATTTTAGGAGTTAGTTAAGAGGTTTAGAAAAGCTATGCTTCCATCCCCTCCTCCTAGGGGCAAAACCGCCAGAGAGAACAATAGGGCATTTGAATATGAAAGACAGAGTACCATTTGATGTTTTGGGTAGGGAGAACAGAATCTAATTTCTAAAAAAAATTCTGGTTTGAAATCCACTGTCTTGCTACATGCCCCTTCCACCCCATTATGCCGGATTTTTAGGATGTAGAGTTTAGCAGAGGAGACCACACCCAGGTTAGCCAAACTAGGGTTAGCATGGATAACATTCCCCACTGAAAAGTGGCTAGCACAGGCTAGAAAACCCACAAGGGCATGTGGTGGGGAAGTGAGGGGTTAGGCCAATGGGATTAGGAAGAAATTAGAAAACTAGAAATTAAAAAGAAAAATTAGGAAGAAAGAAGGTGCTTTCAAAAAGCTCTCAGATTGTCAGGAAATCAGCAATGGTAGGGAGGCTGCAGAGGGAGCAAGAGGAGTAATGACTCAAACTGCAGTAGCTTGTGAAGAGTAGAAATGGCTAGGACCCCCAGGCAGTGTCTGGTCAAACCTAGAAGGCAGTAGCAGTGACAGTGGAAACAGGAGCAGCAGAGGAGGACCAGAAGAGGCAGGAGAGAAAATCAGTTTTGCAAAATTTATTGACTCCTTATTCTTTACTCAAAGGCTTTCTTAAAAGAAAAAATTTTAATGATTCTATCCTTTCTTGGTTTGCTATGAATGTAAGATTAAAATTAATATCCAATAACTCCAACTATTATATTTTATAAGATTTATTAAGGGGGCAGCTGGGTAGCTCAGTGGATTGAGAGCCAGGCCTAGAGACAGGAGGTCCTAGATTCAAATCCGGCCTCAGACACTTCCCAGCTGTGTGACCCTGGGCAAGTCACTTGACCCCCATTGCCTACCCTTACCAATCTTCCACCTATAAGTCAATACACAGAAGTTAAGGGTTTAAAATTAAAAAAAAAAAAAGATTTATTAATAATCACTTGAAGTAGAGGAAAGTAAAAACCATGAGTAAAGAGCAGTTCCCCGGATCATGAAAGTGGGAGAAGAGAGAGAGGGAGGAGTTCCAGAAACTTTTATCTACAAAATGTAAGGACATAATGTGGGGAAAAGAGGAATTCTGCGAAATGAACTCTAAGGGTACAAAATTCTAATTACACAACTCCTAGGGAAGGACAAAAAAAGAATAAAATCATTGTAAGATTCTCAAAAGCAGTAAGATGCTGGGAGGTAAAAGGGGGATTACCAGCAGTCCAGTTCCCTTTGGGGGTGGAACAATTGAGCGAAAACACAGTGAGAAGAGCCAGAGACCCAGTAGGTTTGCAGTGGCTGATCTGAAGTTCCATCTGCTAATTTTAATTTTTATATCATTTTTCTCAAGATTACAACAATGTTGGCATGAATTCCATTCCCACCGTACATCTTATCTTTGGAGACAAGGTGTTAGGTATGTTTAATATATCTCTTGGGCCACACTGGTGAGAAAGTACAGGCCTTTTCATGGGAGACATTTTCTTCATATTTCATTCATTGTTCTTTTATATTAAATTACTATACCAAATAGGATCTGGGAGAGGGGAAACTTGAAGACTGTTCTGGCTTGTTCTTGCAGGCACCTATATATGGGAATCTGACCTGTGTATGGGAATCTGAGTTAGAGTTTTAAAATCTTTAACATTAACTCACTATATGCTGGTTTGTTGTGAAGTAACTTCTAGGGGAATTTCTGTATTACTGTATGTAAGGGTGGGAATTTCCTAAGAGTTATAGGGGGCCTGTGTGTGTGTGTGGGGGGGGGGCTCTGATATTATCCTGTATTGTTTTTCTGTATCTCCCTGGGCTTGTGCAAGGATATTGATTACAATAATTTCAATAAAAGGGAATGTCAGTAAGAAAAGAGTCACATAGGGGAAACTGAGTGGAACATTCATCCTTCTAACACTTGCTATGCTGTTGTCATAACTGGAGACAAGCTGTGCTAAATGTCATGGGTTTTGATGGCTTCCAGCAATAAGATGAGAGCCTTAAGGATTATTTTGGTATGGGGTCCAAAGCCTAACCATCATAAATCTCATGCATTCATTTTTTATTCATCTCTGCTTTGGGCCATCTCACGTAGATACAGACTTAAATTGATATTCTTTGCAAATGGTAGAGTTTTGATGGGCCCTTAACTTCATTGATTCATTTGGCTCTATTGACTACATGCTCTGCACTGAGGAGTATTGCAATTCATTTTTTTCCTTATTGTTCTTTACCATTCTTGTCCATGACTTTACATAAACTCTTTTTGTTTTAAATCCTTACCTTCTGTCTTGGAGTCAATATTGACTCCAAGGAAGAAGAGTGGTAAGGGCTAGGCAATGGGGGTTAAATGACTTGCCCAGGGTCACACAGCTAGGAAGTGTCTGAGGTCAGATTTGAACCTAGGACCTCCCATCTCTAGGCCTGACTATCAATACACTGAGCCACCCAGCTGCTCCCATATATAAACTCTTAATCTGCCTAATAGGTTTTAGGCCTGCCTACCTCTATCTCTTTTGAAATTTTTTGGGTAACGGGCCAAATACTTTAATACTGCACTCATTACCCTTTCCCCCTTTGCCCTCCATTACTAGACCAACTTCATTTTCCAAACATGAATGTCTGCATTCGTGTTTTTTATAAATCTTTGTCCATGTATGAAATGGTTGGTAATATGACACAGTACACACGATAGTTCTTTCCATTGCCCTTTCAGTCATCTCTAATTTTAATTCTTCTGAGATCCTACTTTTCCGTGATTTTCTACCACATACCACCGCAGTGAGAATATTCTAGCACACACATGTATTTGTGATCTCACTAATGTGAGCAATACCTTCAGCCCCTTCCATGTGTGTCTATCTTGAAACCCACTGGGGAAATATGACAATTAAGAACTGGAACTTTTGATAGGGTCTTTGATAATTAATCTCGCCTCCACTTTATACTGACTGTTCCTTAATTTCTTGGGCTTTTGCTGCCTCATCTATAACATGAAGGAGCTCTGATAATGAAATTAAATCTGCCCTGCCTATTCTTAATCTAATCACCAAAGGTGAGAACACCTCCACTTAATTCACAAGTTGGGAAGTCTGTGACTCCTGGGCAGTCCTAAGAAAAGCATCTGTTGTGATTGGACATGTATACTAAGAGAAAGGCACAGGAAGTGATACAAAAGAAGACCCTTTAAAAGAGAGTGGAGTTCAGTTCAAATCAGCTCTCTTTGGCCTGGAACTGAACCTGGAGGAATGCTGGCTGGGACCTCAGACTCACTCTTTGGCCTGGAGCTGGATTTGAAGAAGCTCTGGCTAGGACTTTGAAAATGGTGGGACTATTCTTAAACTACACTTGGCAAATGAAGAAGGCTGACTGCTTTAGGTACTAGGTTCCTGGAGACTCCCTTGATTGGGAGAAGCCCTCATGGCTAAACGCCTTGTTAATTTACTTTTAGGTTATTAGGTTGGAACCTCTGGAACTCTGATGGAGTAAAGCCAGGGATTGAGTACTTAGTGAAGTCCTTTAAGATAGATCTCTTACTATACCCTCTTCTCATCTCTCTACTTCCACTCTCTCTCTCTTATATTTTGTAAATAAATTACTAAAATCATCTTAGAATTGGTATTTATTCAATTCTTGGTGACCACACCTTTAAATATTATATCCAACCAAAACCCCCTTTTTCCCTCTTACAGAGCATGGACTCAATGACCTCTGAGGTTCCTTCCATGCCAAAATTTCTAATTCCATGATTCTTTAATTAAATGAGTAGAAATGTTCTCCCCTTCCCATTTGGATAAGTTTGAGGTTCCCACAGAGTAAAGAGAGCAAAACAGGGAGACTTTACTTTTATTTGCATTTTTAATGCATTATTTTGCATTTCAAAACATACTTTTTGTTAAGTGAGACTAAGCAGACATGGTTTTGTAAAAAAATGTCTTGGCCATATTTTTTTTCTTTTAAATATAAATTGTAGGAAGTAAAAGTGTATTCAATTTTTATGCTGAATATACTGACAAGGTTATTGTTCTACTTGGTTCAGTTCCACCTAAATACTCTTCACATAAATTAGATTTGCCTGGAAACTGATCTCACCAGTGAATATGACATTTGAAAATATGTTCTTTGCTCTAAGCTGTAAGTTTATTCATTCCATCTTTTTCATCTTCCAACCTACTCTGCCACCAGCAGTATCTTTGGTAATGTACAGTAACTGAGTCTCCATTAAGGGAGTTTGCAAATTGAGAGCTGTTGAGAAAATGATTTCCTGTAACTTAGCTGGCTACAGAACACAAAGGTCCCATTAACTCCACACATCAATGATTAAATACAGCTGATTCTCTGGACTCCTCCCAGCAAGGAGGAACTGGCTCTTAGCATGGGTTCCTCTAAAGCACAGGTGATGGGAGGAAAATGCAAATTGGACAGCAGTGTATCCATAACATTTTCATTTCTACATAAACAATTAGTGTCTGCCTGTTTGCATTTGTAAATGCGAGTGATCTTGTTGAAGTATTCAAAAACTTGTACAACCCTTGGAGAAAACAAGGCAATTACTATATAGCTCAAGAATTCCTGAATGTTCATGCATCTTTAATGGTCACAAAAGATGAATCCTTGTTGGAGATGATCATCATAGTATCATTTAAGTGAAAGATTATTTATGAGTCAAAATACTGTAGCACAGTAGGGGGAACCAAAAATTATTATATACCTGTTCTGGAATCTCGACTCTGAAGTTTACTTTCTAAAGATTCTTGGACAAGAACTCAACACACTGCTCTCAGTTTCATTATCTAGAAAATTAGAGAGTTGGTCTAGAGATTGTCCAAGGTACCTTTTGGCTGGTGATCAATGATCTTGTGTGCTGGAAATAAAGGGAGCTAAAAGAGATGACCTCTAAAGTCCCTCCTGGTTCTAAATCTTATAATCCTAGAATGTTATCCCTGAAGGGACTTCTGAAGTCACCTAGACTGATTCTCTAATTTTAAAGATGAGGAAACTAGTTGAAGATTTGGTGTCTTTATTAAAAACCACAAATTAATGGCTACATGATATAAGATTACAGAGTAGTAAGTTAGGAAGCACTTTAGAGATATAAAGTCAAATCCCCTCATTTTAAAGGAGAGAAAACAATCTGAGAGATCTTCAAAATATTCTTACAAGTTCTGCAAATACTTAAGGGAAAGAGGGGGAAAGATTTAAATTGCTCTAGATCCAAGGCTCTTTCCACTACATTATTACTGCTCTTCTAAATTTATATGTTCCTTCTAAAAGGTTCAGAATTCATTGCCTTCTCAGATACTACATGACTGATGAGAGGATGAGGAAAAGGTTCTTAAATAAATGAGCTTCATCTGATCTATTGTGCTACTTCCTATGATAACTTGCTGTAGATGTCAGCATTTTGAAAAAAATCAATTAGGCATTTTTTTTTTCTTTCTCCTCCCCACTCCAACCAATTTAAAGATTATAATGTTAAATAAATAAAAACAATGGACAAATAGATAGCTAAATTGATAGATGGATGGACAGATGAAGGAATAAATAAATGGAAGAAAAAAGATAAACAGATATATCAGTTAATTGATTAGATAAATCCATGTATGAATACAGAACAACAACAACAAAAAAGAAGAAACTTCCTAACAAAAATGCATAGTCGACAAGGTAAATTCCAGCATTGGGCATATCAAGAAATGATTTTGAGTTCATTACTTTTCTTGCAGGAGACAAGAATTCAATTGTATTCTTACTACACTTCAATTTTAATCTTTAGAATCAAGATTCATCATTATGTTCATTAGAGTTCTTAATTCATTCAGACCTTTTTGTTCAAAATTTAGTATTCTACATATTGTTTTCATGACTCTGCTCACCTCACATTTGTATCAGTTCATACAAGTCTTCCAGTTTTTCTGAAATCATCTATGTTATCATACATTATGGCACAATAAAATCCTATTATATTCACATATGATTTTTGTTTAGCCATTCCCCAATAAATGTGTACCTCCTTAGTTTATAATTGTCTTTTGCAACAGCACAGTTTCCATGAATATTTATGTACATACAAATCCTTTTTCTTTGATTACTTTGGGATATATAACTAGTTTTCATATAGCTAAATTAAAGGTATAAACAGTTTAGCAACTTTGGCTTTGTTTCCAATTATTTTTCAGACTACCTGTACAAATTCACGGATATAACACTGCTTTAACATACCTATATTCCCACCACCTCTCTACAATTTGTCATTTACTTCTTATAATAGCTTTGCCTATCTGATGTGTATGAGGTAAAACTTCATTCTTGCTTTAATTTGAATTTCTCTAGTCATTGGTTTGGAGCATTCTTATATGACTGTTGATAACCTAGATTTCTTCCTTTGAGAAATTTCTATTTATATTCTTTACCCATTTAATCCTGCAGCTTATTCAAGTTGTTAATTGGTTCAACTAATTTTTAGCTGATTCTCTAGGGTTCTGTAATTAAGTACACTATCATAACATCTGCAAAGAGTGGTAGTTTTACTTCCTTGTTGCCTATTATTCCTCTAATTTATTTTTCTTGTAATATCACTATAGCTAGAAATTTTAATATAATCTCATTTGGTATTAAGGATAATTTTGTTGCTTTCTCATTCACTTTTATAATACTAATGTATCCAAAGTATATTCATACTAGTTCAGAGCTAACCCTTACATCTCAGCTTTGGTGTCAAAAGCCTTAATTCTTTACTAATTTTCTAAAGAGAGGATGTTAAATGACATTTTGACACTTTCCCTTTAATAGTGAATTTTCCTTGGTTCTACCTACTTCCTTTGAAACTCAGAATATCAAACTCAGACACCTAGTACAATGTATTTGTGAACAAGCTCTCTAAAATACATATGACAAGACATCATTCAATCTTTGCTGGAAAGGGGAACCCATTGAACCCTGCATAGTGCATTTCATTTTAAGTAGATTTCGCTTTTAGGGTATTTTACATTAAGCAGAAATGTCTTCCTAAACTTTACAAACTTCTACCCATGACTTCTAGTTATATATTTGAGGTCCAAGCAGAACAAGTCTAATCCTTCTTCAACTTGATAGACCTTCCAATATTTGGAAACAGCTATAAAGGGAGAGATTAGTCTCAGTTTCTTGAAGCACAAGACCTAGAGCTAGAAAAAAAAAATTGTTACTCAATTAAACCCTCTTATTTTAGAGATGAAAAAACTGACGTCAGATATTCAAAGTGACCTTTCCAAGATCTCACAATTAATGCATGGGAGTGTCAGGATTCGAATCCATGTCTCTAAGTTGTATATCCATTTTCTACCACACCACGTTGCCTTCTCCTTATTTGACCTAGACCATGTTTGATCATATAAATTATATTATTTCAGTCCCTCATGAAAACTAACTTTGAAGCAGAAGAATATAGAGGAAAAATCACAGAAACATAGTTATATTTCCAAAATCAGTATTTCTCTACCATCAGGTTTATTTGTATTTTCAGTCACAAGAGGATCCCAAGGGCAACCAAATAACTAATATTCTCAATACAACCCTCCTACAGGATCTTTGAAGCTCAAAGTTGCTGTAAAAGCTACTCTGTATGGAATACTAAATATTACTGCTCATTAACTAACCTAGTAAGCCCCCAGGGCCTCCTAAGATTCTTAAAAGAAACATGAATTTTATCCAGCTGAAAAGAAAATTAAAACACATGAGATCTATAGCAGAATGGGACTTTAGATCATCTCTTCCAACATCCTCATCTTGAAAGACAAGAAACCTGAGGTATAAAGAGAGTTAGTGACTTGCCCAAAGTGACTCAGGTAGTAAGGACTCCAGAATTTATGGCTTCTGACTCAAAAAACCCATGCTCTTGGTATTGAAGCAAGGCTAACTTACATTAATATAATAATTTTAAAGCTATGGAGAGCATTTCAAATTCACTTATGGATTAAATTTCAGTAAATTCTAGGTCATGTAGGTGACTTGCTATGAATGGAAATGTTTTTGTTTTGTTATAGTTACCTATTTCTTATTTGAGTAGATTAAAAATATGTAAAGCCTAAAATGCATGCCTGTTTCTGTAAGCACCTCTCAATTTTTTGTAAGGCATAATGCCAACATTACATATCCTTTGACTACAATATGAATTATCAAGTATCATTTTGTCTATACAGACACAAGTATGGAGAAAATAACTTGAAAGTGGATTACATCATTCATGACATCAGAGCAGCTGGTGAAAATTCCCTTATGGATTTTATGGGAAGTTCATTGAGATAGTCAAGGGTGGGAGGGAATCAAATGATTTATTGTTTATTTTTTATAACTGAAGAATCACATTACAAGATATATTTTCAGATACAACTTAAAAGTTATGTGACCCATTGTTTGGGAGTCAGTATCAATATAGTGGGGGTAGAAGTCTGGGGCCAGTTTATTGAGCCAAAACCCTGTGATTATACATTCAGTGTATTGGACTAGATATTTATATTAACTTCTGGCATAAATGATACTCAGGGCTGCAACTAAATACCACTCCTTCAGGAAAAATGCAAAGCCAAGATGGTGGAGAAAAGGCACAGACTCACCTGAGATCTCCCAAATTCCCCTCTAAACAACTTTAAAATAGCATTTCAAAGTGAATTATGTGGTTTCAATACCCTTAAAAGGATGAGGCAAAACAATTGTCCAAACCACAACAATTTAGAAATTCTGAAGGAAAGTCTGTTGCATGGGCATGAATGAAACACAGTCCAGTACAAACAAAATCTTGCCAAGACAGCAATATGTTGGCACCTTGAAGTAAGCTAGTCATATAACTCCATGCCCTGGAACAGGCCAATAGCAGAATTTGAGGACAACTGAATCAATAGCAGCAGCTTCTGGAACTCTCACTCAACAGTGAGTAAGGGGCCAGAAAACTGGCAACATGAGGTGATTGCTTGACTCTTTTGATTTCTATTTTACCATATAGTTTTAGAATATTATAGGGGAGTTTTCCTTGAAAGATGATATCTGAGCTCTTTTTCAGGATTATGACTTTCAAGTAGTCCAATAATTCTTAAATTATCTCTCCTAGATCAAAAGTGTCAAGCAATCACCTTCTGAAAGAGATCCCAAAATGAAAACTCTCAGGAGTATTGTGGTCCAATTCTAAAGCTCCCAGGTCAAGAACATGCATGTAGGATTCTGCTACATTGTCCATATTTGGGTCTTGGTCACAATTCCAGCTCACAATCTCAAAATGAAGAGGAACATTAGTTTCACTTCTGCCCCCAGAGCATGTCTAACTTTAATATAAAGCTAAAAAATCAGTAGACAATAAAAACAACCAACCAAAAAAGACCAAACAATATAAAGTTAACATAGGGACAAGGAAAATCAAAACCCAAGGTCAGAAGATAAGAAAGGAAAAATAGTTAGAGTCAAAGCCTCAAAGAAAAATGTGAATTAATCTCAGGTCCCCAAAAGAATCCTGAGGAAAGCTCAGAAATATATTTTTAATTAAATAAAAGAGGTGGGGGGAAATTTGAAAATAAATGAGAGACTGGAAAAAAATTATGAAAAAAAAAGATAATAGATAAAGTAGGCAGAAAAAAACAAAAACAACAAAAAAAAACCAACAAAATTTTAAATAGTCCAAAAGAAACAATTCAAATATAATGGAGCCAAGATCAGGATAACACAAGATTTAGTAGCTTCTACTTCAAAAGACAAGAAAGAAATTTAGAATATAATATTCTGGAGAGGCAAGGGATCAGTATTACAACCAAGAATAACTCATCCAGCAAAATTGAGTATAAACCAAAAGGAGAAAAAATGGATATTCAATAAAATAGAAAACTTAGAAGAAGCTTTCCTGATGAAAAGACCAGAACTGAAAAGGAAAAGTTTACTTTCAAATACAAGACTAAAGAAAAAAAAAGTTTAAAGGGAAAGATAAATAATAAGGTATTCAGTGAGGTTAAAATGTTTACATTTCTACATGAGAAGAGGATACTTGTAACTCTAAAGAAATCCATCATTATTAGAGCAGTTAGAAAAAAGTTTACATAGGCAGAGGGTATGAGTATGTTTTGAGAATGATGGGATAATACTTAGAACAATAAAATTAAGGGGTGAGAAAGAGGAATGCACTAGAAGAAGGCAGAAGGGAGAGGTAGAATGAGCTAAATTAATTCATATAAAAAAGGCATATAAGAGCTTTTACAATTGAGGTGAAGATGGGCAAAGTGTGTTGAAGAGCTTGAATCCTATTCCATTGGAATTAGCTCAGAGAGGGAATAACATAAACACTCAGTTGGGTATAGAAATCTATTTTACCCTGGAGGAAAGTAGGAGGAGAAAGGGATAGGAATTGGGAAAAGGTGATAAAATGAAAGGATTTAATTAAGGGAGACAATAGTCAGAAGCAAAACACTTTTGAGGATGAACCAGGCGAAGGAGAGAGAGAGTATGATTACAGAGAGGAAAATAGGATGGAGAGAAACACACAATAATCATAACTGAAAAAATTTCAACAATTTTCTTTGATAAAGGCCTCATTTCTCAAATATTTAGAAAACTGAGTCAGATTTAAAAGAATGCAAGTTATTCCCCAATTGATAAAGGGTCAATGGATATGAACAGATATTTTTCAGATAAAAAAATCAAAGCTATCTACACTTATGAAAAAATTCTCTAAATCACTTTTGATTAGAGAAATGCAAATTAAACCAGTTCTGAGGTATGGCCTCACACCTAATCAGACTGATTAATATGACCAAAAAGGAAAAGAACAAATGATAAAGGAGATATGGGAGACTAATGTAATGTTGATAGAGTTGTAAACTGCTTCAGCAATTCTGGAGATCAATTTGGAACTCTTCCCAAGGGACTATAAAGTCATGCATACCCTTTGATCAATAATACCACTCCTAAATCTGTATCCCAAAAGGTTAAAAAAGAGAAAAAGGATATTTATGTATTTGTATATAATATATGTGTGTGTGTCAAAGAATTGGAAATTAAGGAGATGGCCATCAATTGGAAGATGAATCAATAAATCACAGTATATGCTTGTGCTCTAAGAAATAATAAACAGGAAGTCTGGAAGTTAACTTGGATTTGTTTTATTTTGTTTGGTTTTCCTAGGTAATTTACTGAACAGATTGCTAATAGAATTTACTACTGAGCTTAAAAAAACTGAATGTCTGACATATTAAAAGTTAAATAACTTCTCAATTTCTAGATCTCCTCTGGTGTTGTATTGCTCAAAATAGAAAATTCTGTCATTATAACAGCTGTTGCAGAGTCCTGTCCTTTTTTTCCAAAAATCCTAAAATATCTTTTTTTTCCTGCTTAAAGAAATTCATCTGGAGAAGGAACCATCCCATCACATATGTCATCAATGTTCCTGGCTAAAACTATGTCTTGCCTAATGGCACAAAATAATCATTATACATGGTAGTAAAATTAAGCAAGAGATTCTCTACAGGCCATAGATAAGGGCATTTAGACTGACCTAAGATTTATTTATTTATTAAAACCCTTACCTTCCATCTTGGATTCAATACTGTGTATTGGCTCCAAAGCAGATGAGTGGTAAGGGTGGGCAATGGGGGTCAAGTGACTCGCCCAGGGTCAAAGAGCTTGGAAGTGTCTGAGGTCATATTTGAACCTAGGACCTCCAGTCTCTAGGCCTGGCTCTCAATCCACTGAGCTACCCAGCTGCCCCCACTGACCTAAGATTTAAAAGAGAGCCTAAAGCTAAAAAAAAAAAGTAGGCAGACCTTCAGGTCAAGCATAAGCTTCCTTTTTGATTCACTAGAGTTTACAACTCAAATCTGTCACTGAGCTCAATCGAATTAGAATAATAGGAAGATTTTTCAATAGTGAAAATAGCTTTTGGTGAAGTTGTCTTAAGATATGACTGGAGAAAAAAGACATTAGAGACTTATGAGTAAAAAGATTTTTGTAAGGTTTTTCACAGAGACTTTTGAAATTACTTTTAAACCTCTAAGATATAAATAAGCAATGATCTTGTTTAGTATAGAGAATTCTCTCATTCAGGACTTTCTTCCTCAGTGAAATCACAGGCCCAATCCCTACCACTACCCATTCACAAAAGCAATGAGGTATATAGTAGAAAGAATAGTCACCAGAATAAAACCTGAAGATTTGGGTTAAAATCTCAGAATTTATCCTAACTAGCTGGATGATTAGGGAAATTTTTTGACCACTAAAATACCAATGAAAAATATCTAAAAATATGTCCAATAGGTAGTCAGAAAATCTCTGCTTCAAGATTCACTTTAGGGGAAACATTCAGATGTAAGCTAGCAGTGGAAATAATGTGTACATACAAAAAATTATTATCAGGCTATACATAAATGACATGTTTGTGTTCAGTCTTTTCATTTGTGTCTCTTTTTGACCCTGTTTGAGATTTTCTTGGCAAAGATAAATGAGTGGTTTGCCATTTTCTTCTCCAAGAAATTTTACTTATGAGAAAACTGAGGCAAATAGGGTTAAATAGGTTTAGTCACACAGAGAATAAGTGTGTGATGCTGAATTTGAACTCAAGTCTTCATGACTCCAAGTCTAGTTCTCTATCCACTGTGCCACATAATTGTAGTTTTTGTATATACTTTGGAAATTCAAGAAAGGGAGAAATCACTTCCTTTTGCAGGAATAAGAGAATCATAAAATTATAGGATTATATCGGAAAGGAAACTTAGAAACCAATTAGTACAACCCTATTTTGTGAAGATGAGGAAATGAGACACATGTCAGCAAAAGTGTCCCTAATATCACAAAAGCTGCAAGAGTGGGATTCAAACACTGATTGTTTATAACTCTTTTCACTGTCCCATACTTCTTCAAGAGAAGACCCAACTGGGCAGCAGGGTAGCTCAGTGGATTGAGAGTCAGGCCTAGAGATGGGAAGTCTTAGGTTCAAATCTGGCCTTAGACACATCCCAGCTGTGTGACCCTGGGCAAGTCACTTGACCCCCATTGCCCACCCTTACCACTCTTCCACCAAGGATCCAATATACAGAAATTAAAGGTTAAAAAAAAAAAAAAGAGAAGACCCAACTGGAATGTCACTGAGGATGGGTAACTCTTAGTAGATAGAAAAGGGTTGATTGTAGATTTAAAAAAAATATTATCTTGAATATACTTTGAAAAAGAAAGGTCACTTGGACTAGAATGGGAGATTTATTTATGAATCCAATAGATAATAAGGCTATAAGAGTAGATTGGGTTCATATTTTAGGGAATTTTGGTTGTCAGGCTAAAAGCCTGACTTCATTTGGTAAACAACATAGAAACGTGCAAAAATGGAATGTGTTAATCTGAAACATAGTGGGTTTCCCCTCACTAAAATCTAGTTGTCTCGTTGTCTCTGGGATTTTATTAGGGTACCTGGTTTAGATATATTTGGCCTTTGAGATTCCATTTGGGATTCTATGTGACTTTGGCCATTTTTTTCGTATACCATATTCTTCAAACAAACTGCCTTCAACAAAACCCTCCTTGCCTTTCTATATAATACAATTAAAACATATTTTCTCACCTCTATACCTTTGCTTCACAAGTCCATAAGGACATTCTTGGCCCATTGAGGTAAAAGCAGCCAGAAAGGACATTTTTGTAGATCTGTCTCAGATCCTGGCAAGGACCAGTCTTGACCTTGTATATTTACAAATCAATCTCTAAGAATACCTGGCTATGGTAATTAACTCAGAACATCCTGACCATCTATCTTCCTATCACAAACCCTGAACTCTATCTCTGGGACAACTGGCCTTCATGCATATCAGCTATACCTTAGTGCTTTTGTGCTTCTAAAGAAACCCTTATGCCAGTGATAAAAGACCAAAGAGAACTTTGAAGATTACTATTGATGACATGTGTATGTACTCCTCAATGCAAGTGACACCTGTGCACTCTAATTGGCACCAAGGATGCATGCCCTTGATATATCATTTTCCTTTGATCATAGAGTATACAAACTATATAAATATTGGACCTATATCCTCAATGAAATGGAATCCATAATCCCATTCACAGCCCCCTCAACCCTTTCAACTTCTCATCCATGTGAGATTTCTCTCTCTTCTCCTTTCTCCCCTGAGTTGGTCCCCAGAGAGAACCAGCTCATATCATTTGCTTATGCTTTGCCTTATCTTATGAATTTCCATGCTTCCCATTTTGACCTGTTGAAAGCCTTTCAGTCTTTCAATGGCTAAATTAAATGTAGTGGTTTATGAAGCCCTCTCTGGTTCTTTCAGGGGAGGATCAGTATTTCATAATTCTGAATACATATAGCATTTGGGACCTTTTTCAACTAGTGACCACTGTGGATTTTGTCCAGTTATCTTTTGTGTACTTTTCTTCTCCCCTGCTACACAGAGGATCTCTCTCTTAACCATCTTTCTATTCTTTCTATCACTTGGCACCATATTGTTAGGATTAAAATTCTCTGGAGATTGTATAATAATTTATAATTACTTAATAGATAGTAAAAGTGGGAGCTGGAGAGAAATAGTCACATAATGACCTGGCCATGTCTATCTAATCTGAATTTTCTGGGCTCCTCTCTTATCTCTATTCTCTAGCCAAAAGCTGCTTGGCCAGTGAAAGTTAAAAGGGCTGCTTGCTACTTCCTAGCCAAAGCCTGTGAATGCCAGCCAAATCCTCATACTAAATGCCAAGGGCCAAAAAGTGAACCTGTTGCTTCTTCAATTCCCTCTTTTATAATGCCAGTGGCATCACTCCTTCTGGATAACCCTGGTTGGAAAGACTTGACTGCAATGTGAGTCAGAGGCCAGGCTTCTCAATGTCAGGAGTCATGGGGGGATAAGAGGCAAGTATCTTCTTGGACACCAAGGAACCAAGAGTCTTCTGGCATCTTCTATAGTAGGTATGTGCCCAGTCAAAAAATAGAGCAATTTCAAAACTTTTCTTTCTGAAAGGAAAAAGGGCCACAATTCATGTTGATGTGATTATGTGACTGTATCCCCAATTCCAACCTTTACTATCTAATAAATAATTACAAATTTAATCAATAATCTCCAGAGAATTTCAATCTACTACTAGTACTGCTGCTGCTGCTGCTGGTACTACTGCTGATAATAATAATAATAATAATAATAATAATAATAATAATAATAATAATAATAATAATAATAACTAGTATTTATGTGTCAGATACTATGCTAAGCACTTAACAATATTGTTTCATTTGGTCCTCACAACACTGAAGTGTAATGTGAAAGGGAATTGTTTATTCTCTTTGTCTATTTTGAATTAATCAACCAAAAACTTAAACACTCCTACTTAACACTAAAAAAGGAGTTCACGAATCACTTACTTGGAGATGTGATGTGGGAAGAGGAGGAAGGATGGATGGGAGAAAGGAAGGGAAATAGGAAGGGAAATAAATAGGAAGGAAGGTAGGTAGGTAGGGAAAGGAAGGTAACTGATCCTACCAGCCCCAATGGGGAAATTGACCCAAGCCTTTTGAGGCTCAAACAAAGATCAGGAAACAACTTAAGTTTATAGAATAGCTAGGTTTATTTAGATAGGAAAAGTTAGGAAAGGGAAGGTCTAGGGAAGCTAGGAGGTAGATCTCCAGAGATCTAGGCTCTTCCTCCAAAAAGGCACTTCCCTGAAAAAGTCGTCAAAAGCACCAGTGCCTCTCTCTCTTATACTTTCTCAGACACCTTTCACAGAGGAAATGGGAGGTGTCTGAGGAAGTTGTGGTAGGGAGTCCTGAGAGTTGTAATCTTGCAGGGTTAGATCATTATAAACTGCACAGAGAGCTCCACTCTTTTAACTCAATCAGTCAGAAACTTGTGAATCCTTTGATAAGAGTTTACATCCTCAGAGGATGAGAGGTGAATCCCACAGGTACTGCCTCCCTGGGCAATGCTAGGTAATTTTGAAGCTGTGATGGGTGCCCATAAAGTGGAGAAAGGGGCAGGAAGTGATATGAAAAAAGGACTACAAAAAGATCTGAAATTATTGTCCAAGGGGTCTTTGGCTTGAATCTTGTCCTTGGAGCTTTGGCTGGTGACTTGCCTCTTGGAAGTAGCTTTGTGACTCTTAAACTGCTTCTAGTAAAACTGCTGCTGGATCTTCTCCTTTGGAGTTGATCTTGGGTGATTGAGTAGCTTACCGTCCTTTCCTGGCTTCTGGAGAGATTAGATCTGAAGAGCCCTTACCCTCTTGGAGCAGGCCACGTGGATGGAAACCCCTTTAATTTACCACCTGGTTCTCTGGCTGAGGATTATCAAACCCTGCTGGGATTGTTCTGGACACCAGAGCAACATTTAGTGTGATGGACTAGACATTTTCTCTACCCCCTTTTTACATTTCTCTACTTTCACTCTTTCCACCTCTTTGTAAATAAACTACTGAACATCATTTTGACTTGAGCTATAATGTTTTTAAATCAGTGACCACCATATTATTTTAGAATTCTCATATATTTAGTCAAACCCTAAATTTAATTCCTTACAGTGGGTATTATTATTATTCTCATTTTACATGTGAGAAAACTGAGGCAAATTGAAGTGATTTATCCAAGGCTATATTGATAGTAAATTTTTGATGCCAAATTTTATTTCAGGTCCTGACTTCATACATAGTGTTCTATGTACTAACGTGCCACCTAATTGCCCCAGTAATTGAGTATATGTATGCATGAATAGATGAAATAATTATTGCCATTGGTTGTTGGTATTCCACTCATATCTACTAAACTTTAAATTCCTTTAAAATAAGATCTATATTACTAACACTGCTGGCTCCCCATAGACTATAAGAAACTATTACATGACACTTTAATGATTTAGAAATAATAAAATGATAATGATTTTAAGTGCATAATGATATCATTAATCTGGATAAAAAGAGGTTTGGGATTCCCTGATGAAGAATTAGTGAATAGTGTCTTTATTGTATCTTGGCACAGAGCCCTTAGAGAGAAGAAAACTTACTTAGGTATGTCTTAGGTAAGGCAGATGGCATTTGTAGACCTTTGATAATTATAGGTCTATATGCCCCAAGTGAAATTCATTTCATGATGATATCCATGCTATTTGTGAAACTCATCTATCTGCATTTCAATATGCACCTGTAAATAATGGGAATTCTACACAACTGGGAATATCGTCCTCCAGGTAAATTTATAAATATGAAATAGTTGAATGGTACTAACCCATCACTATAAATTGGCCTATTCTATTGCAAGTCTACATTCCTTAGCATCTACGTTTTTAGGATATGGTCAGGGATCAAACATTTAAATTTATTCAAATTAATGGCTGCTTATCTAATTGCAAGAGTGCACAGCTCAGTAGTCTGAAGTCATACTACAAAGCCTTCAGTCAGATTTGATGCCATTAAATGTTCTTTTTAAATTTTTATTTGTTTGATTTTTTTTTTACCAATCCATTTTCTATAGCATTACATTCAGAACTGAAAAAGTTCATAGAGACCATCTAATGGAACCCTTTAATTTTAAGACCTCTTAAAATAAGATCAATGTTAAAGCTATCACTCAAGTGAATTCAAACAATATTTATTAAGTATCTACAATGTCCCAGACCCTGGGCACACAAAGGCAAAGACAAAATGGGCCTTATCCTAACTTTTGCTTCTTTATATGGATGATTACTCATTCCAGTGTTTTCTGTTGTTTTGGTGTTCCATTTGACTGTGGGAATTGAATATAAACTGTATCCCCTTATACCATTTGAAAATCCACTTTGATCTGTTAGATTTAAATTAATGAAATTCTTATTTTCCATAGAGTTCATTAATAATCACTTACACTAAAGAAAGCAGATAAATATAGGTTTAAAGTCTATTTTTCTACTCTAAGTCAGACCACATGTTGATCCTCCCACAAGATTCTGGGTCTGCCTCTCTGGCAGCATTGCAGAGAAGGAATAAATCTCCTCCTTCTGCTCTTATCCTGGGACTCTCCTATATTCCCTTGTGCATTCACATAAACACAGTGCCAGCACACAAAAATGGGATGAACTGGGTGGGCAATCCAGGAGGGGGAGCAAATGAAATTCCCTTTACAGAGATTATTATCTGTCCCATCCTTTGACTGGCCATGCAGGTGTACTATGGAAAGAAACCAGGCTCTTGGAAGAGGCTGTGATTCCTGGTATCCAGAAGATATGACTCTATGACCCAAAATGAAGTCAGCTGTCGAAGCAGAGAGAGGCAGGAATGATGTAATTGACCTTAGACCTTATTCTGATTGGAGATTCTTGTGAGTATAGCAGGTTTTTATAATGAACAGCTAAGAATTAGGGTGTCTCTCTCTCTCTCTTTGTCTCTGTCACTTTGTCTCTGTCTGTCTCTCTCACCTTTACTAAATAGATATAAATTGAAATACAGTCTCTAGAAAATTTTGATCATACTACGACCCAAGAATAGACTTCAAAAAAATCTGATATTGAAACATAATGTAACTTTCACTTAGTAATTTAAACTTTGCATCACTATATATATATGCATATATATATATACACACACACATATGTGTATAAATTTTTACAACTTGGCTTATTATTGTTATTATGTTGCAGATGAAGAAACTGAGTCTGAGAAAAAATAACTTTCTTCCTAAGGGTCAATCAGCTGCTCCTAAGTTTATGACTCAAGCTCAAGCTCTGCCTGAAAGTCTACCATTCTATCCACTATGCATATGTTTGTTTTATATAGTAAAATTCATACTGGCTTAAAATTAATTGCGTTGATGTTCTTAGACTATACAACAAGATTGCTTCAGAGGTGTCCTGATTACTTCCTTTATTGTCAGAATATTATCATATCTCTGTATTAGTTAGAAGGGACCTCTGAAGCCATTGGTAACCTAGAAAAACATAAAATCACTATAGTAGTTACACAAAGCACATCTTTAATCAGGGCAAGAGAGATAATGCTCTTATGGCCACCACATAGTACCAAGCTCTGGGACTCTGGGAACACTGTGTCTGGGAAAATGCACCACAAATGGGATATTTACATGGAAGTGAAGAACTTGGGCTCTTATACAGATTTGAGGGAGTATAGGAAAGGAAGGACAGGCTTACATGAAGGCTAGGGAAGAAGGATTCTAGCCAAAGGCTAGAATACCTGGGATAAACCTAGATATAATGAAGAAACTTTTAAGACAAAAGAGTACTTAAGATGGTGATGGCAAATCTATGACACATGTCAACACTGACACGTGTAGCCATTTTCAATGACACACGGCTGCATGCGGCTGCATACAGAGAAGTATGAAGGTGCGTGCCAAGGATGAGACATTTGCTGTAGTGTAGTGTAGATGCTCTGCACTATAGATGACAATTCAACCTACATTAATTTACCTATTTTGGTTTATTAAATATAGTTATATATTGTAATACTACATTTTTGTTACTTAAACTATCGTAAATATCGTAAAATTATGTTTTTTTTTTCTTGAAGTGATACACCATCCGAGTTATGCTCATTTTTTGGGCAAATTTTGACACACCAAACTCAAAAGGCTGCCCATCGCTGACTTAAGATTTGATTACTTCTGCTAATTCTATCTAGGGTCAGATCACTTAGTATTTGAAGGTGTATTATTCTGTCTAGGACAAGCCTACTAATCCTACCTAGGATGATCCAAAGGATTTCATAAAATAAGGTTGTCACCATCAAGTCAAGTCCACGGCCAAACAGAAAGGCCTTGCTTTGAAGGTTTCCAGAGATATGGAACTTACTCTATCCCAAGTCAGCTAATTTTACTTTTCACTGACTCACTGCTCAGAAATGATTCTTTTTATAAGGTTAAACTCTGCTTCTCTGAAACTTACAACCATTGCTCCTAGTTCTGCTCTCCAGAGACAAGAATTCTAACATCTCTTCTATTAGACAGGCCTTCTAAAACTTGTAGGCAGCAATGATCTTTCAATATTCTCTTATTACCAAGGTTTGCTTACTCCAGGCTAAGTATCTCCAGTTCTTTTAACTGATCTTTATATGGAACAATCTGAAAGCCTTTCATTATATAGGCACTTTCCTTTGGATGTTTTCATATTGATAAATGTCCATTCTAATTAGGTTTTAGTTAATTAATTCAGCCCAGATCTGATCAGTACTCCAACTGTCATCCTATCTAGTCCAGGACATTTGAATTTCATGATTTAACCTAGAAATTTACTTCATTTCCTTGCCATTTTCTCTCCAGCCACCTTCTTGTTGTGATCAGATTTTGTATATAGAACTCTTATCAAATCAACACTGCCACTTGATTTGGAAAGCAAGTTCCCTAATGGCTCCACAAACCATTTCTATGGTTTTCTAATTCTAAATATTTTTCCCCAGTGTAAGTTTTTGATATACTTATATATAATCATGTACATGTATGCATACATATACACATTATATATCTATACCCCATGCTATACACACACACACACACACACACACACATATATATATATATATATATATATATATATATATATATATATATCATCGCAAGAGAGTTGAAGTGTCTCTTACTCTGCCATATTAAAAACTGGAAATGGAAGTCAAGTTTCAAATACGTTTGGGATATCAATCTTCAGAAAGCATAAGTAGTTGGAGAACCATCTAATTCTTTCTCATCTAATTCTTCTCAAGGAAGTATAACAGCTTCTCATTGCCTACTCTGTTATCTAAACTTTATTCGTCCTGACATAAACTACTCCTATCTTTACCAATCAAACATCAGTAGATATTACCTCCTACTATTCACCTTCCCCATGTACAAATATATTCAATTTTTCCTAAACATGCCTTTTTCTTTGAAGCCTCTAGGCTTTTACTCAAGATATCTGTCCTGACTATTCTTTCAATTTTGCAGTTACATCTTCTAAATTCTTAAAATTCTTTCAATTGCTTCATTCAAGTAGTCTTCATCAATTCTAGAAATTGTGAAATAACCAAGTTATAGTTTGATGTGAGACCTTCTGATTCTTTTTCTTTATTTCCACTACAAACTTCTATCTCCTTCCCAGATCAAGTCTAAAATTTATTGGGGGTCAAGGAAGATGTAAGAGAAATAGACCTGCCACTTGCAATAATTATCCCATCCTGCTATTGATTCATCTCCCTTTTTTGTCTCTTGGGATACAAAGTTCCTGGGAGTCCAGGGTGTAGGGAGATTGATGTAGGTGAAAACCAGAGGAAGTTGACAGTTAACCCAGACCTGCATGCCACATTCTAATGTAAAGTAAATTAATAAAGAGAAATAGCGATCAGGGAAATCTCAGAAACCTAAACTATCCTTTAGATTTTCCCTTGACCAGTGTTTGAAGGAAGTTATTTAGGGGATCTTGATCATGAGGACAGAGTCTAAGCCCTGGCAGCCCCTGGGGTCACCATAAAAGTGATCAATTTATGTGGATGACAATGTGACAGAACAAATATCCCATGGGTATCCCTAAAGAAGTGAGAAGAGCCAGAAGAATGTTGCCACACCAACATGACATATGAAAACCGGTGGGCTGGGAGAAAATTTTTAACCCAGGTGGGAAGCACACTGAGCCTCTTTTGATTTCCATGCTGAGCTGTGAGCCTTAGCCAGTCAAATGAAGAATGAGTTCCATTTGGGCTAATCTCTCTCTCTCTTTGTCTCTCTTTCTCTCTTCTCTTCTCTTTCTCTCTCATTTTATTAATAAATTATTATTATTTTAGCCAGAGGCCTTTATATTTATTACACCAGGTGTAATGCAAGGTGGCTAACAGAAACTTTTTGCTTCTGTAATTTCTAACTGTCACAAAAAGTCAGTTAAACATCTTAGAATCTTCAGAAAGTCAGTTAGAATTTAAAGCTATAAATAGAGGTGAAGTTTCAACTGTTGTGGCTTTTGCCTTCTGGCTTTCACTGTGGCTGGAGGCTTTTGCTTTGGCTTAACCTGTTGGCTTTGGCCTAACTGCTTCAGCCTTGGCCTGTGCTTATTTTGTTTTTGGGAAATTTGGACCTATCTCATTTCTCTGGACCTCTCCCTGATCTCCCATCTCCATTCCTCCCCTTCCCCAAATTTCCTTTGGGTTCTGGGTGGAAGGGAGGGCTTGGTGATTAGAAATTGTGGGTTTAGTTTCTATAGTAGAGTATCCTCAAATAAGTTACCCCTAGTTTTAATTATTTGATAAAGTCTTGACTTAAAGGGTGGTCAAATCTTCCTGACTGGGAGAGCCAGACTCTCTCTGTCTAAACTTCTCTGCTACCCATCTACCACCATCACCCTCTCCCTGTCAGCAATTAGAAAACCCTGAACCCCTCTCCCCTCCTGACTGACCCTGATATTAATAAATCCCCTTGTTACCTATTCAAACCCTTTGGTGAATCATTGTGTTGAAAATTAAGACAAGGGCTCAAGGGGAAGGAATCAATTTTCTTTATTTCTTGAAAGAACTGGGGGCATCCATCTTGGCAGGAAGTACCTACCTCAAGACTTCCTCCAGCCATCAGTTTGACTGGCAGGGAGGGGTCCTCTCGACTCCTCCCTCAAGAGACTTGAGAAACTAATAAGAGAAACCCTCCAGTCAAACCTAAACATTTCTTACTGGCCCTAATTTCCTCCCTGTATTCTCTGTCTCAAGCCTCTGGGAATAAATCTGTTTGAGCTGCCCTCTCCTACATACCTCATTTCCTCTATCTCCTATATACCTTCCCATACCTTCATTTACTCCTCCAATCACCTTATAATCCCCTATACCTCCATTATCCTTCCTCACACCCAAATTGCGTTTCATTGACCCTACTCAGATTATCATATTTACTTCTTTGATAACACAGGAAATTATAAGAATTTGAGAGTTTTCTTCTTCTGATATGCCTTAGAAACTGGCATGAAACCCAAGAACAGTAAAAACTAGAGTAAGATATTACTTCATTCCTTACATGTGGTTACCAAACAATTAACTATGGACTATGGCCCTGGAGGTAGCCCCTATATTCTAACATTATTAGAAACTCCCATGGGCTTCGATTGAGTATTTCAGCATTTGCCTAATCCAACAATATGGTGCCTGTGATCCTGCATAGTTAGACAAGATGGGTACTTTATTATTTCAAGACAACTTCTGGGTTGAATCTCTCAAATTTCTGAACTATTGCAGAAGGGCTGAATAGGGAGAAAATATATTCCAAATGTAAAGATTGGGGGTGGGGCTCATTTTGTTTTGCTTTTTGCCTAAGGATGTTAGAATTGGAAGTGGGTGAGATTTTATGCATTTGACACATGCCAACTGTTTCTGAATATTATGATTTTATCTAACTAAATGAAATTTCTTGCTCAACTATAACCTTAGGTGGGAGTAAGTGACTGAAACAACACACTTGGTTTGAAAAGGAAGTAGACAGTATATGGAGAAGGAGTCAAATAATTGACACATTGTGATTTCATGATTGACACATAGTCCTAGATAAAGAGGCCAAGATATAGATGGTCAGCTACAGGCAGCTGACTGTTAACAGGAACCAGAAACAACACTGTTACAAAAAGAAGGCATAATCTATCTAAATGCAAATTTGTGGAACATACTATAAATGTTACAGCATTTTAATGAAGAAACATCATCTATTCAGTAAATATGATTTAAACACAATGAAAAAGTCCCCTCCCTCAAGGTACTTAGATTCTAATGGAGGGAAGAGATAACAAGTATACAGATATATTAATGTGAATATATGCAGGTTAAATATAAAGTAATTGAGGGCTGTACTAAAAACTGGGGAATCAGTAAAAGGCTGGTATAGGAAGTGACCCTTGTTCTGAACCTTAAAGAAAACTTCAGATTCCAAGAGATGGAAGTGAGAAGAGAAAATAACACAAACATGGAAAAAAAAAAACTAGTGTTAAGATAAATAAGTTAAAGATAGAATATAATGTATGGGGAATGATAGTAGATGGAACCAACATGGCAGATTAGGGGCAGATAACCAGCAGAATTCTCCTAATATTATCCTCCAAACAACTTTAAAATAATGTCCCAAATCAAATTTTGAAGCAAAAGAACCAAGAAAAGTTTGAGATGAGACACTTTCTGGTCTAAGAAAACTTAAGAAGTTGTCAGGAGGAAGTCTGTAGCACCAGTAGAGACCTATGTGGAGAACACATACCATCAGTGGCATTAGCAGTAGCAGCTGTTTCAGGAGCTTTTAGCCTAGAAACTCTAAGGAGGCTGGATGACTTATCAAAAAGAGAATAAAGGGCACTATTTATTTTGATAGCACTTGTACTGATTGGCAACGCATTAGCCCATACACAGTTCTGGGTCACAGTTCTAGGGCAGAGAGGAGTTCTGGTCACAAGAGAGTAGAGATCCTTGTTACAGTACCAAAGCAGAGATCCATTATAACTTGAGACTTCAGTTCACACCCAGGATCACATCACCATGGAAGCACCAAAAATTTTCAAAGCCCCAGAAGTAACTCTGAAAATAGCAGCATGAAAAATCCTGAATCTTGAGACTATGCCTCCCCATCCCAAAGTTAGGATAACTCAACTTTAGAATAAAATCCAAAATAAAAAATATAGACTGATAAAATGAGCAAGCAACAAAAATTCAATTTGACCATAAAAAAGCAGCTACAGTAGTAAGGAAGACCAGGACATAAACTCAGAGGAATATAGCAATGTGAAAAACAACTACCCAAAGAGCCTCAAAGAAAAAATATTCATTTGATCCTCACTCAACAAAAAGTCCTAGAAGAGTTAAAGAAAGAGATGAGTGAGAGAGGAAAATTGGAAAAATAAATTACAGTGATGAAAGGAATTTATGAAAAGAAAATTAACAACTTGGTAAAAGAAGCCACCAAAATATTGAAGAAAATAATTTCTCAAAAATTGGCATTTAACAAGTAGAAGGTAATGACTCTACAAAACATCAAGAAACAATAAAAGAAAGTCAAAAGGTTAAAAAAAAGAGAAGAAAATGTGAAATACTGGGAAAAACAACTCATCTGCTGAATAAGTTGAGGAGAAATAACTTAAGAATATTTTGATTATTTGAAAGTCATGATCAAAGAAAGAGCCTAGACACCAAAAATTATCAAGGAAAACTCATCTGATGTCCTAGAATGAAAGAGTAAAACTGAAAGTTAAAGAAACAATGAACAATTCAAATATCATGGAGTCACAGTCAAGATAACACAAAATTTAGTGGCTACCACATTAAAGGACCAGGGGTGGTTGGGGGTGGGTGTGAAATATGATATTCCAAAAGGCCAAGGAGCTAGGACAAAAACCAAGAATAAATAACATGCTGGAAAAACTGATTTTTGGTGGAGTACTTTTGTACTATAAGAAATGATGAGGATGTGGTTTCAGAAAAATGTGGCAAAACCTATATGAACCAAAGGAAGTGAGAAGATCATCAAGTATAATAGCAATGTCCAATGATGAGAAACTGTGGAAGATGACCTCTCCTTTTAATATGATGCCCAAGGCAATTTCAAAGGACCTGAGCTTAAAAAATGCTTTTCACTTCCAGAGAGAGAACCAATGGACTCTGAGTGCAAACTGAAGTATATTTTTTCTTATTTCCTTTAGTTTTTTTTGTTTTTATTTTTAAAATATGGTTAATATAAAAATATATTTTGTGTGCTTTCACATGTAATGGTACAATTTTTAGATAATCCTCCCATATTTCCAGAGTGTTAAAACAAAGAACTCAAACCACAGTGACTTGTGGTGGGTCAACCTACCTAGTTCTGCTCATTGAAATTCTAGAATAAATAAATAAATAAATAAACAAACAAACAAACAAATAGATAGATAGATAGATAAGTGAATAAATAAATAAATAAACAAGCAAGCAAGCAAGCAAACAAATAAATAAATAAATAAGCGAACAGACTGATGAATGAATGAATGGATGGATGATTAAATGAATGAAATTTCCAGGCAGGAAAAATAAACAACTCCAGCATACTTCATTTGCATCCCTAATTCTATTGACTAGCTTCCTTTCTCATGCAACAAAGCATTGAAGAATCCCTATATTATCTGAGTTTATTTCTTTTACTCCTCAAAAAAGCCTGCTGCTTTGTACATGTGTGGAATAGGGTTTGAGGACAGGGGACCCACCATTGAAAGAAGTTCACAAACACAGAACTCAGAAGCCAAAAGTTATTCGTTCAAGAAAAGGGACATTCCTCAGCTTTGGGTGCCTAAGGAATGTCAAAGTATTGAATCCAGACATTTAATTTATTGGATTTTCCAATCAAAGAACCCTCAGCCTCCCACCTCATTCTTCCCACCTTTTTCTCCAGACTTCCTCATCATTGACATCTTTAAAAGATAAGTGAATAACTGGCTTGTAGATTACAATAAGTGAAGAATTTTGTCCCCAGAGAAAAAATTACTCCACCCCTCAAGGTCTTTGAAATGTGAAATGCCAAAGTTTTTGTTTTTAAAGGAGGTGGGGACGGTCTAAAAGGAAGGGAAAGTACTAACTTCAGTCTAGGTTCTTAACACTTCTTATGAGAAAGACACAGATTTTATCCCATTCATCCAAAAGACACAAGCCCTCTGCTGCATGAAGTATATTAACATGAATAGAGAAAGAGTTTGCCTTGGGATGATAAATTTAAAATCGTTAGAGGTCT